>NC_092501.1:89199587-89515525 GCF_047511675.1 Marmota flaviventris | reverse complement strand
TAGTGGTTATTTCTTATGATTAATATGAAGTGAGAATCTTGTCTTATTTTCTCAATTCACAAATTTTTTAAAAAATTTATTTACCTTTAATAAGACTGAAAATACTTTAACAGTGATCCTGTTCAAAGTAATCAAAGCTTAAAGGGTATTTCTCCTATATAATTTTTTAAATAGGCATATATAAAAAGTTGCCAAGTCAAAAAGGATTATATATCAAGTGGGTTGTCTAAGACTTGGAACACATTTTCTTAGAAACAATGTTGTAAATAATGTTCAAATGCACTACTGATTCATGAATATGTTTATCACATGTAGAAATGTTGCATATATTATAGAATGTATACTACCACTTTTTTCAATAAATAAAACAAAAAGAGGTTGAAATACAATTTTATTTAATTTATGTACTATGCTAGAAGTAAATCCAGCTTTATTAGGGATATTTATCAGGGTAATTTTAAAAGACACATAGGTCACTGTCTTTTCAAACACTTTTTACAAATTCTATACAATTATTGTTTTCATATATTAAGTAATAAACTTCACTGGAGAAAATTGTGGAAATATGAAAAGTAGGAAAAAATATAAAAGTCCTTCTCGAATATAACCATTCTTATGATAGTAGCAGTAGTTACCTGTTGCTTTATAACAAAACACTTCTAAATTGTCAACTTGAAATCAAAAAACATTGATTAGTTCATTGTTTATGAGGTTTAGGTATGTAGGAAGGGCTTACCTGAATGATTCTTTTTAAATTTTTTTTTCTATTATTTTATTTCCACCTAACCCTATTATTAAACATTACAAAATAAAAAAAACAAATATAAACTCCATCTAATTATTGTTCTGTAATTAAACAACAAAACACTATGATGACATACTCAAACACATCTCTCTCTCTCTCTTTTTTTTTTTTTTTTGATACCAGTAGATTTAGTAGATTGAAGCTAGCAGCAATAAACACTGAGCCACATCCCCATCCTCATTTATTTTGAGAGAGGGTCTCTCTACATTTCTGAGGCTGCCTTTGAACTTGTGATCCTCCTGCTTCAGCCTCCCAAGTTGCTAGTATGAGAGACATGCATCAACATGCCCAGCTAAACATATCTCTTAATCAGCAAAAATAAAATTAAAACTTCTTAGTTTTTTTCTATGTACTTCACACCTGTCAAACAGTGTATCTTACTTCATTTGAGCTTACAGTATATGAAAATAATTTTAAAGGCGTAACAGGACAAGTCACTTTATTTTGATAAAAAATTTAAATTCCTTTTGAAAAATCCTTGAGGAAGGGCTGAGGTTGTGGCTCAGTGGCAGAGCACTTGCCTCCCACGTGTGAGGCTGTGGGTTCGATCCTCAGCACCACATAAAAATAAATAAACAAAATAAAGTTATTGTGTCCATGTATAACTTTAAAAAAACTTGAAAAAAAAAATCCTTGAGGAAGAGATGAAGGGGTCTCCTAAAGTTCAGAAACAGAAGCACTTGTTTGCCCTTCCATTTTCAGGCTTTATCAGTGATGTACTGCTGTGAATCAGAACTATCCAGGCAGCTCTGACTTCAGGCAGAACAGCCAGCTCAGCAGCCTGCCTTGTGCTTCCAGGACCTACAGACAGCCTGAACTCATGAGCTCAGAACCCAGCTTCTCATTAGCGCTACTAGGTGCTAGATGAGTCCCCAGGGTATTTTTCAGAACATTTAAAGAATAAAAGTACACACATGAACAAGAGTTGGGGGGCATTATCTAAAATATTAAGACCAGTTCCACCATCTTTAATAATAACTTTAATAACAAATATATATTATATACAGATTAAAGTTATTTTTCTTACCAAGGAACGTTTCTTTTAACCTAGATTGTTCTTCTATGCCTTCAGTCATAATCCACCACCTCCACATTCCTCTCCCTGAAGTGCTGAGCACTGAACCCAGCATCTCACACATGTCAGTCTAGTGCTCTACCACTGAGTCACACCCCCAATGGTTTCAGTTTTAAAATGAGTCATGTTGAGACTATGGGTAAATCTTAATGTGGGAAGTCAGCATGTAATTGAAAAATAGCAGGTAAGTGCCTTAAATTTTAGAACACAGGACTCTTCCTGTGCATCTTTCCAGAGTTGCTTCTCAGAGAAAAAACTACAGCACATTCAGGGGACTATAGAGATAGAGAAGAACCAGAGCATACAGGGTGAGCCCATTCTACTCTGTCTTCCTTACTGTTTTTACCAGAAGGGTTACTAAGAAGGCAAAGTCACTTACTCTTTGACAAACAATAGTAAAGGCACTTACAGGTATTTGAACAACAGCCTGTCTGTGGCAAGTGAAGTTTCCCAGAAAAGTAGTCAGGGAAGGCAGCTTTTTTTGAGGGCTTCTCATAAATGCTTCTAGAAACAATGACACAGAATCACAAAACTGGGTGAAACCCATTTAGGTGGTCTTCCTGGATGTTCAGGAGACAAACCAAAAAATATGCTAATGGTAATAAAAATCCTGCCACAGAAATTTTGCATTTAATTGAAAAACTAATCTAATAGAAAATGAAAACCCTAAATGTGTTATAAAATTTTTAGTGTAGTTTATCTGTGTATTTAGTACTGGGGATGGAACACAGGGGTGTTTAACCATCATGCCACATACTCCAGTTCTTTTTATTTTGAGACAGAATCTCACTAAGCTTTTGAGGCTGGCTTCAAACATGGGATCCTTCTGCCTCAGCCTCCCCAGTTGCTGGGATCACTAGTATGTAGCACCACATTTGGCATTTTATATATCCCTAACCATTTATTTATTCATTTATGGTATAAATGAAACCAATACCTTTATTTTATTTATTATTTTTTATGCATTGGTGCAGAGGATAGAACCCAGTGCCTCTCAAGTGCTAGGCAAGCACTCTACCACTGAGCTACACCCCCACCCCCTGTAGCCTTAGACTTTTGAAAACTGCTGATGAAAGCACTATTGCCTTCTGGCATTTGAGGACTGAAACCAAGTTCTTTGAAATCTTATCTTAGGAAACAAAGGCAATGTGAAAACCCTCTGTAGTGGAATTTCACTGCAGCATTATTAGAGAACATAACTGAATGGTCACAGAAGCATTTGCTCTTTCAACCTGTTTTGACTGTTTGGGAAACAGAGCAGGAAGAGGTTAAAAAGATATGACCCTAAAAACAAACAAGTGACTAAGCCTCCAACTAGCAACCAGCAAAAGAAATATTCAGTATTTCAAAAGCATCTTAAGAGTAAAGTAGTAAAATAATTTTGGTATCTCAGGACATCCAGAAGGCAGAGTTTGCATTGAAAACAGCCAAACGCTTGCTTCTGAACTTTTAGATTTTTAACTATAAATCTTCAATGATAAAATTTGATCCTTAAAATTTGCACGTTTGTTTTATGTAGGAGATACAGCAGTTCGAGAAATTTTTGAATAGACTGGTATAAAGTCCGAATTCAGGTTCTTCCTGCGTATTGGACAACGGCACACCAGTCCTGCAGCCTTCAGGAAGACGGATATGTACGTCATCTGCCGCCTCCAGCCATATTCATTCCGCATAAACTGCTGCCAGCATGAATGTCTAAGGTGCGAGAGGATGGACCTCGGAGATCTGGTCAGGACAACTGGAGTTATTTCCTTGACCCGTAAATATTGTAGTTATTTTATTCCATCATTCAAAAAGAAACACTCCTGCGTAACACATTTACAGTCAGCGGCCTCCCATCCTCCTTCATGGCAAGGTGGTGGTTCGCACACACTCCCTTGATGGACACCACCCCTCTGTCTTCTGCTCCTAGACCCGTCCACTTGCTGTCCGGGTGCATGTGCAGGAAGAAGCATCCATTTTTTGCAATACAACCCCTTGGGGTCCTTGAAGTGGCAGGGCAAGAAAGCGCCCTCAGGCAGCATAGGCAGGTGGTGATGCTCCTGGCTGCCCTGTCCCTACCTGGGGCCTGCTGGACCCCTGGGCCGCCTGGGCTGCTGTAGCCTCCACACCTGGGTTCTGACCCCGCCCGGCCTGGCTCCTCTCCTGGGCTGCAGCCTAGGCCCCGGGGTCCCCAACCTAGGGCCGTGGCAGTGTCCTGCTCAGGTTGCCGCTGTGTATGCGCCCTGAAGGATTCTTGTTCAGATTCTTTCATGAGGTTGTGATCAAATTGTTAGCCAAAATCTAAACTACCTCTAATAGAGACAACTATCAAAGAAGATCCTGCTGCCAAGGTCACTCACATAGTCACAGGGAGCCTCTGTTCTTCCTGTCTGTTGGCCCAATATTATACTTGCCCACCATTTAGGCATCTGCTTAAGAGTGATCATACATGGAGCTTGCCTGAGCCAGTGATATAAGTCATAGATCCAGACCCCTAGATGAAAGTCACCATCTGTTTTACATAAGTTCACGTAGCATACGATCACGTGTGTCATATGCTATTAGTCATTCAAAGTAAGCCTGAACATTAAGGGAAGGGACAACACAAGGCCATTAATTCTAGGAGGTAAGGATTATTATGGTCCCTCTTGAAGGGTGGTATCACAATGGTATGTTTCTTATGGGTCGTCTTTTGATAAATTCCTGTATGCTATGGTCCCATTAAATAATATAAGAACAGTTTATTTCATTAATCCTTCCCATAAATATTATTTTATTGGCTAGACTATATTGTATTTTGTTGACATTTTATATTGTTTCCAAATAATGTGCTATTAAAAAATTCTAATGACAAAAATCTTTTACATAAAACTTCTTTATTTGCATATCAGGTCATTTCTTTTGGATTAAAATGTAGCTAATTTAACACAAATAGCCCAATTGTTTTCCAATTAGGTTCTATCAGTTCACTCACAGGGTATAAGAGTATGTGTTTCACTTTTCCCTTATTGGATGGACTTTCAGTGTGGTGGTATATATCTCTAATCCCAGAGACTGGGGATGCTAAGTCAGGAAGATCATAAATTCAAGGTCAACCTCAGCAACATAGATACTCTACCTCAAAACAAAAAGTAAAAATAGAAAAAGGATGGGTGTTGTAGATCAGTGGTAAAGTGCCTCTAGGCTTCATCCCCAGTACCAAAAAAAAAAAAAAAAAACACAAAGGAAACAAAAATAAGAATACTAGTATTTTATTTTCACGTTAGTTTTCCTGTTCCTTGATTCCTTATATTACCATCTCTGCTCTTTAATGGAGCAATGATAATTGTGTGTTTATGTATCTGGAAGAGAAGAAAGATGAGAAATAGAATTAGGAAGAGGTGCTCTCCTGAATTAAATGAGAAGTGGGAAGGAATTTTGACGGGTGAGAATATACAACTGAGAGTGAGGGATAAATATTAATTTATTGAGGGACTGGAGTGAAAGATGAGAGGCAGGAAACCAGCATGTGCCTAGATAGGATAGAACAAGGTGGTTGGTGGGAGAAGACAAAGGGGAATGTAATTCCCTATGACTTTCTCCAGGATACCCTCTTGTCTTTCCTCTATTGAGAGTTAGAGAAGATAATGGGAGAAGAAAACAAGCAAATCCCTTCTTCAATTCAGAACAGTTATAAATTCTTTTCCTTTTTCCTTGTCAGTTCTTTTGCTTTTACTTTCTTTCCATTTTCTGTTTCAAAACTGATATCTTGTGGTGAAATTATGACACATTAGGAATAATATTTGGATAAAAGTGTATTCCATGAGCAAGAGTAACATGAAATAATTAAAGGAACTGATTTAGTGCCTCTTCACAGTTGATAACTCATCATTTTCTTTTATATAACTATCTATTATTTTACCACAAATTTGTGATTTTTTCCAAAGACAATAAGTTTTCTAAGGCTGCTATTTGATGAACTACATATTTTTATCAAAAGTTGTATTTTTAACTTTGTTTTTTAAGTGATGAGCTAAAATTAACTAAAAAGTAGGGCTGTGTTACTTTGTAACTGAAGCCTCCAGTAATATTTTATCTGGTTCCACAGTGTACTAGAACTACCTCTATATTATATTTTACTGAAATGCATGCCTGACTGAAATGATCTACTTATATATTGTATTTCTCTTACTAGAATATAATCTGGCCAGGGTTCTAAGCTTATACATCTTTAATTCTCAGATTAATACTCAGAATACCTACCACATTGCTTAGTATATAAATGTATGTTGAGCCATTAAATGATGTAGTTGAGAATTTGAATGCCAGATTTAATATACCTTTATATCTAGGTGTTAACTTTTTTAATATGGAAAATAATGAAAATATTCCATTACAACTGTTTTAGTAAGATATTTTGGTAGCAAAGCAGACTCACAAATTTTCTAAAAATGATACATAGGTAGAAATAAATCTGATAATGTTGTGACAGAATATACTTAATATATAAATATATTTTGTGGCGTATAATTTTCATTCATTCGTTTTAAAAAAGATTTTTTTACTTTTATATTTTACTTTTTATTGGTGTATTATAAGTATACATAACTGTTTGATTTTTTTATAGTATATTCTTGTATACACACAATGAAACAGTATAATTTGATCAATTTCATTCCCCAGTACCTCCTCTTTTCCTTCCTTTCCTCCCTCTGATTCCCTTCTTCTATTCTACTGGTCTTCCTTCTATTCTGACAGCAGAATGTATTTTGACACATTGTACTCAAATGGAGCACAACTTCTAATTCCTCTGGCTGTGCATGATTGCACCAATAATGTAATATATATATATATATATATATATATATATATATATATATATATATATATATATATATATATATATAATATCAATATCTTTCTACTATCTTTCCCATCCCCTCAGCTCCACCTCCAACCCTCATTCCCCTGTGCACAATCCAAAGTTTCTTTATTCTTCCTTACTCGCCCCCCACACACAATATGATCAGCATCCACTTATCAGAGAAAATATTTGGCCTTTGGGTTTTTTTCTTTTTTTAGATTGGCTTATTTCACTTAGCATGATGTTCTCTAGTTCCATGCATTTACCTGAAAATGCCATAATTTCATTTTTTTCTTTAAGGCTGAGTAATATTCCATTGTGTGTATGTACCACATTTTCTTTATCCATTCATGTATTGAAGGGCATCTAGGTTCATTCCATAGTTTAGCTATTGTGAATTGGGATGCTATGAACATTGATGTGGATGCATCACCTGGAGTATGCTGGTTTTAAGTCCTTTGGGTATAAACCTAGGAGTGGGATAGCTAGGTCAAATGGTGGCTCCATTCCAAGTTTTCTGAGGAATTTCCAGACTGCTTTCCAAAGAGGATGCACCAATTTGCAGTCCCACCAGCAATGTATGAGTGTACCTTTTCCTCCACATCCTTGCCAACACTTATTATTGTTTGTATTTTTTATGATTGCCATTCTGACTGGATGTGGGGACAAGTGCATGGAGTACTGCATACATGGCATAAGTTCAGGGTGTCTGAGTGGCAAACCACTCCCCTGTGCTAGGCATGTGAGTGGCAAACACTTAACCCATAGGCACAGCCCTGGGCTTGTTATAGTCCCTGAGCTTTCTCCATGGCCCACTCCTCAATTGGTTGCTGCAAGAACAGTTAGCCAGCAATTGTATGGGTGGCTACCTATAATCTGCCTAGCTACTGCCTAAGTGTATATATATATACAATCATGCACAGCCAGAGGAATTAGAAGTTGTGCTTCATTTGAATATGTGTGTGTGTATGTATGTGTGTGTGTGTATATATATATATATCAACTGAACAAAAAAAAAAAATCAGACCTGCTTCCTGCTTGGTCTCCAGAGGTCTTGATTAGCGACTCTGCAGCCACACTCACCTCTACCCTGTTCCATGGACCTCCTCACTGGACAAGAGAGAGCCCACTCAACTGGAGTGAGATGAAATAGTAGAGTAGTTTTGATTTGCATTTCTCTAATTGCTAGAGATGATGAATATTTTCCCATGTGTTTGTTGATTGCTAGTATTTCTCCTGTGAACTGTCTGCTTAGTTTCTCAGCCCATTTATTGATTGGCTTATTTGTACTTTTGGTGTTAATTTTTTGAGCTCTTTATATATTCTGGAGATTAGTGCTCTATCTGAGTTGCGTGTGGTAAATATTTTTTTCCCATTCTGTAGGTCTTTCTTAATGTTATTGATTGTTTCCTTCAAAAAAGATTTTTTAAACATCTACTTGCTATGCATATTTGTTGTGACAGGCAAAAATGTAACGTTTTATTTTATTAGGGGACCTTTGACAGATTCTAGATGCCAGATGTTTTCGACAGTAATAAGGGGAAAGTACTGGAACAAAGAGATATGAACATCTTTGTTTGTAAGGTGATGGAAAGTTATAAGAATGACTGAGTAAGAATTTGTGAAGGATAAAAGTTAGGTAGCAACTCTGGGGGTAGATGGAAGACGGAAATGGAAGAAAATAGGTAAGAATACACAAAGCTAAATGTTATTTGGATATGAGAAGATGGAGGGATTGACTTAGATCTTTTTTGCTATATTTGTATATTGCCACTCTGACTGGATGTGGGTTAAATTGTGATTGACAATAAGTTGAGGTTAAAATATAGGTGGCTAAGAAGATAGTGGGCAAGCTGGTACTTCCACACCATTCTGATGGTGCAATAATAAACAATCAAATAGACAGATTTGGTATTTGGGTAAAATATAGCTGTGGGAAATTTTAGAAGTTGACATAGTGAAAATAGTGACAAAAAAGGAGGAGGAAAAAGAGGAGAAGGAAATACAAAGGACAATAAGAATAAGGAGGATCATCAGGAGAATGAAAAGTGGGCAAATAACTGAAATTTTATGTAGCTTTTTACAATTAATCACTTCACTATATTTTGGGGCATAGTACACTGGTTATGAGTGTCATATAATATTCAAAATAAAAATCTATACTGATATAGAAACTTGATATAGTTCTCTTTTTACTCATGGCTTAAAAAACAAAACAGTGCTGTATTTTTCTCATGGCTTCATATTAGCCTTCATTTCTTTGAAGTGCACAGAAGGCAATTTGTTGCTAATATGGGTTTATCCTCCAATGAGTCCCTGAAGATAATTAACCCTAAAAAATATCATAAATTATGGCTTATTTTAGCATCTCTTACCATAAGATTTTCTATGATGAGCACAGGCAATCAACAGTGATGCACCTCTTTACAGGATTGGAAAAAAAATCTTGTAGTTAATTGACTTTTGAAGAAACAATTCATCAGATATTCTTTTTTCCTATGTAGTGTGGAGGACACACAAGACAGTTAACTATCTTCAGGATTGTAAATATGATATGATAGGCTTTGCTATCACTGAACCAAAGCAATTTGATGGACATGAAGAAAATGGAAAGACCTGGGAGTATGTGACTAAAATGCTTTTTCTGGAATAAGAGAAATAAGGGTGGTTATGTTTAGAATATGAAGTATCTCAATAATAATTGAAATTCTACAAACTGGCTATGGTACTTTGTTCTTACATCCGGGCTTTTGCTTTATGATTTTTAAAATTTAGGGATTGGAATAGACTATCATGAAGTTTCCTTTAGTTTTAAAATTTCACAAATTCTGAGACATATCAACTCTAAGACTAATTTAATGTTAGAAACATCAACAGGCAAAGGGCTCTTATGTCAGTCAGTTCTACAGATTTGAATAAATATGGCAGGAAATAAATATCAGAGATTTAACTTAAATCATATGAAATTGTCTTTTATGTAGGTCAAAGATAGACAATTTTGTATGTTTCAACCTATTATTCTAGTATCAATATAAGCAAGCCATTGCATTTTGTTTTGATTCATTTTATTTTTTGGAAAATAAAAATTTGATAACTAATTCCTTAACACACAAAGGGGTGCAACATCATACAATGAAATACTTTGAAGTTCTTAGAAATATAGACACAATATAAATACTACATCATCATAGTTTTGTGTAAAAAAAGACAGTGTTCAAAGTATGATATAGGCTTCTGATTCAGTACTGGAATTCTTTATTTGGTAATTGTTCCTTTTCCATATTCACCTGGATAAAATCTTCCTTTATATAGAATCTATTTTGTCTGCAATACCCTATCCCAGAGCAAACCATCTTTGTCTTTCCAACAGGATTTATCAAATCTAGAACCTAATATTAACTATCTTCCATTTTTTGACACTCGCATTCAACTTCTTAGCAGAGATATATTGTATTTATATGTTTGAGATTAGATATACTAACAAAAATTAGGTTGTATTTATTCAAGAAAGAACTGGGCATCATTTTTTACTGCAAGAAACTGCTGGCCCCTGAAGTTGAGTCTTCATGGTTCATATCAGCAGCTTACTAGATCCCAGAGTAGGGTCTGGGGGTGATGGAAATCTGCCGACACACAGCTGAGTTGAAAGGGCTTTATCCTCAGGTTGACAGATGTGGGGTATTTATTTTCTGAAGAGTAGAGAATCCTGGTAGAAGTACAGGGCTTATGAACAAACATTTGTTTCCCCAGAATCCTCATAAATTCAGAACACAGGTTATGGAAACACAATGGAAAGTATAGGAAAAAAAAAAGAAAAGAAAATGTTGGGGAAGCTCATTAAAATTTATTATAGGTCCCAAATTTTGTAATTCTGAAGCTTAACGACAGATGGTGGTGTAACTCCACCAATTTCACAAACATCTACATACAATTTTCATTATAATACATATTATCCTTGTTTTGACTTTGGTGCAACTAGAATTTTCTTTTTTTTTTTTTCTAAAATGTATCTGGGAGGAGAGTGGGGATAGACTGCCGAAAAGGAGTCTGTTTATTTGCTCATCTTTGGAAAACTACAGTGGAAGTGAAAAATAGTAAGCTGGCAAGAGAACAGTCTATTTGAAGTAATACAACTTTGAAAGTGGCATCTTTAGGAGGAAAAAATATTTTTAAAAATTGTGATCTTCCAGACATCTAACAAGTGAGTTAAAATTTAGGTGTAAGTCATAAATATTCCAATAAGATGGCGCTAAAAAAAAAGTGTAGTTTTTGTTAGACTCAAAGTTCTGGAGAAAACAGATTATGTATGTGAGTATTTATAATTATTCCTTACATTTTTATAACAAATAACTAAAAATCCATGCGGCTCACTCAGACTATCCTTAAAATTGAACCAACATTTCTAGTGTGTCATTCACGTCCCTCACTTTTCTTCAAAATACCTTTAGTTAGTCTTATTTCGTGTGGTTTATTTTGCACAAGATTCTCTAGCAGACATCATTCCAAATGAATTTACCTTTCCTTGGGACAGCAAAAGAGCAGTGTTTCAGATTTTGTTGATTGGTGGTTTTATCATAAAATAAACTAGAAATCAAATAAACTTTTTGTGAGGGAACCTCGAGGTCCTCTTGCTGAAACTGCTGTAATCCAATTTAACTTTTCCTTGGAATCTCTTTAAATGCCTTTTGCAGATCCATGTGCTCCAAAGAAGACCTGAACTGTGGCTATGAGCTGGGTGGGAACTTCAAGGACAGGATTTGGCTTTCAGTCTCTCTCCTATAGGTAGCATTTCCTTTAAGCCTGGCATGATCCAGTGAGCTGACCAGTGACAAGTGCAAAAGAAAACTATTCGTTCCTTGTTTGTCTTTTCAGTGTTTTCCTCAGCTGCAGAAACCCAGTTTTCCTGTTATTATACTTGAACCTTTTTGGAGTCTGTTGTAAAGAGTGCTAAACCCCTGCTGGCTCCAGCAGCCTAGACAAAGAAAAAAAAAAGCCTGCAGTGTTCTCAACCAAGCTGGGGCAGGGTGGTGGGTGAGTTCAAGGAATTACAAATTAATATATTTTTTGACCACCCATCAACAAGTAGGTGCCAAGGTGGCAGCCCCTGGTAGCCAGCTGTGTCTGCAGTGTGGCCAGAATTGGGGGCTGGAAGGGAGGAGAGGGACAAGGGGAGCAAGCGCAAGCTTAATAACTGCCCAGCTCTACCTTGGTCCTCATACACTGCCTGGGGCCGCCTTTTTAAGACCAGCCCCATGGCTTATTGACTTAATTGGTTTCACTAAATAACCTGAAGGTGTGTTTACAAATGTGGGTGCCAGGGCTGCTTCCTCCCCAGGAAAACTGTGGGTTCTGATTGGGATTGTTAGTGTCCTGTGCCATGTGCCTTCATATAAAAGGGCCTGCTGCCCTTTGAGAAAAGGGAAGAGTAGGGAGACAAGTTGGTGCTGCTGGCCCCTCTCCCCAATACCACCCTCTCTTCTGCCACTTAGATGCTAAAGTTTTCTGGTTTTTCTCCAGGAAGGAAGGTCAGGAAGAAGTCCCCTGGGGCGAGGCTGGGTTCACTATTGCCTCTTGGCAGCAGCTATTTGGAGGAAAGTTTCAGCGCCTTTTGGAAAGCCACACTTTGAGATTGACTTAGGAGCAGAGCACAGGCTCAGGCAGCAAGGCACAGTGAAGGTGTGGGGGGGAAGGGGGGCAGCAGCCCCAGGGCTGGAGGGACTGGTGGGCTGGTGGGAAATGGCAGAGAGGGACTGCTTGCCCAGAGCTAGGGTTGGGAAGGGGCTCAGGAGGAAGCTCCTCCCTGATTCAGGTCTTGCTGCCCACTGGGGCTATCTTGCCTTTTGCCTTTCTCCTGTCATTTCCCTGGGTCCTTAGCTGGCCATGGCCAGCAAGCCTTGTCACACCCTGTGGATGGGAGCTGGGAACAGGTGCTAGACAAAAGACCTAAGCATCCCTCATACTGGAGCTTTTGGCTTTGAAGTGTGTATGGAGCAGGCTCTGGCAATCTCTTTTTTCCTTTTTATTTTTGCTTGCCCAGTAACTGTTAAGGGTACTCATGAAAGTCTCAGAACCTCGTGGCTCCATTCTCCCTAGACCCGCTTCGGTGACCTGGGCTTGACCACCAGGAAGCCCAAGAACTCCTGTGCCCAAGTGAGGCAGGAGCCACTACAATGAAGAGGGAGAAAGACACTCAACCTGTCTCCATCCCAGGACCTAGAGGTGCACAAGGGGAAAATAAAGACCAGTGTGTTAACTCACTCTCAGGTCTCCCTTTCTGACTCCCTTGTACTTTACCTGCCACCAAGGGCTTTGAATCCCTTTGAGGCTTTCTGTATTTCACGTGGAATCCCCTTTCATTTGCCAGCAGCTACATCTGCTGAGAGGACCTATTTGGGGACTGCCAAGAAGCAGCAGACGCAACTTGGTTTTGCCAATACAGTATGTGGTTTTGTTCTCCTCTCCTTCCTCACCCCATTTCCTTGACTCGCTAACTGGGGAAAGCAGGAGGAGGCAGAACAGAAGGTGGGCAGAAGGGTAGGGATGGGGGAAGATAGGGTGCAGAACAAACAAGTTCTCCAGCAAGTTATTTACATTACAGGTGAACTGACATCAGTCTGGAGGCTCCACTGACAGTTGGAACAATATTCTGCCCGGCAGGCATTTTCCCCTCCCTTGAAGTTGGGAAACAGTGGGGATAGGTGGAATGGGGAGACAGGCATCTTATCCGGCTACGGCTACTTCCTAACCACTTTTTGGATCAAGAACAAGGACTACAGTGACAGCTTAAAGACAAAACAAGCAAGTTTTGTCTCCCCCCCAATGGGCCCCTTGGGAAGGAGGCAGCTCAGCACACGGTGAGTGAACAGTTTGCACAGCCAACAACGCGAGGGCCCAGGTGTGTATGCACGCCCACTAGCGCCTACATACACACACGCAGGAGATCCGGGTGGGGGGAGTGGTTGCAAGAGAAGGCGCGGGCCTCTGAGCTTCCCAGAAAGCGGTAGACACGCCGGCTGGCGCAGGGAGCTCCAGGGCTGCAGCTTCGCCAGGCCTCAAGCACAGAGCCTTCGAAGTCCGCCAACGACAGCCAGCTGTGGTTATTTATGTGACGGCGGGTCAGCCGGCTGTGGTTCCTCAGCCCCCATCCTGGCGCGCCTCCATCTGCCCGCAGCAGCTGCCGCGACTCGCGCGTGGGTGTGTTGTTTGGGTTGTCTGTCTGGGAACCGCGGGTGTCACCTTCTGGATCGCTGCCGACTGTGTCCTCGGTCGCGGTAAGTTTCTTCGCCCCCATTCTGGGACATTGTACCTCCGCCCTGCACTCTGTCCCAGCCACCTTCAGGCCCCGGGCCAGGCTGCGACTTTATTCCGTGCTCCTCCCGCCGCCGCAGCAGAGTTTGGCCCCGCCGCCTGCTCTCCGCGCCAGGGGGCGAGTGTAAGGAGTCAAATTTGCTTCAGCCTTGGGGTCATCACCATTTGTTTTCTTTTGCATTTTGCTATGAATGGGGGAAGGAGGAGTCGAGAAGGGAGAAAGGAGAGTTTCGCTGTTGGTTCAGGGATTTTTAGTTTTGAATAAGCAAAATACATCTTCCAGAGAGACCGCAGCTGGGGGAAAATGTGTATGGAAACACCAGATGTGTGTTTGTTTACTGTTCTTTTAAAAATCATTTCTTGTCTTTTCCTCCTCTTCCCTCCCCCCCACCACCCTAGAGAAACACAGTAAAAATGTGTTGATTTAGAAACACACACTTTAATAATCCAAGTGCTGATCTTTATTCAGTTGGGCTAGTGCACGCCTCTTGTTCCTAAATTAGGTTCTTAGGTGTTCATTTCCAAAGTACTTTTCTTTGCACAAGAAAGGACAGTAAAGAAACTCGTGACTCTTCAGGACAATCTTATGTCTTAATTGCTGCCCCTGAGGGAGCTCTTTACCAAGTGCATGCTCTAGCATTGCCTGCTTCCCCCCAGATCTGTCCTGGTGTGTACTTTTATTTCCCTTTGGGCTGGAATCTTTACTTTTGGTGGATTTGGAGTGAAATCATGCCTCAGGGTATTCAGAGAGGAAATGTCGGAGGGGCACAGACACCTCTGGCAAAAGGGAGAGCTTCTTCCTTGGCTTTTATCTGTAGGTCCACAAAGGTCCTCCTGGCAAAGCAAAGGTCCCTAGGACCCTTCCTGCTTGCTGAGGCGCAAGTGTGGCAGCAGTTGTTGGGGTGGCAGAGGTGGCACATGCATCTCTCCCTTTCCCTGAGGCCAGACTTCTCCCTAGCCCTGACCTGGAAGTGGGCCCTCCCTTGGTGTGGGTGTTTGGGTCTGTAGCCCAAGGATGAAAAATTGTCTTACTGTCCTAACTCTGAGTGCTCTTAGGTAGGTGCTCTCAGGGCACCTGGCATTTAGGGTGACACTTTGATTAGACTGAATAGGAAGAGAAAGGCTGTGTACAGGGCTGGGGCTTTGGAAAGGGGAGCCAAAGGGCATTTTGCATGAGAATGAGTCAAGAGAGGCCAAATTGGCCACCTTGGGAGGCGCCTCAGAATCCTGAATGGCCAAGAACTAGACCCATCTGTGTATTTGTTTACTCAGCTTTTTAACCAACAGATTTAAACCCCTTAAGGGACAGCTGCTATCGGTATTGCTCATATGCTTCCCCCCCACACAGGTTTCCTCTCACCACATGTTGAAATCCAGTCAATTACTTGATCTTGAGGATTATTCCTCTAGTACTGAATACTGGTTGCTTCCAGGTGGGCAGGCATTGGCAACAAGAAGAGCACCAAGGGGCCTGGGTGAGTTTCAGAAAGGGCAGGAAGGAGGAGAGGGTCACATATCTGTGGGAGTGTGTAAAATGTAATATTTTCAGTGATCATGGATTTAGAACTGCTAAAAAGATCTACCTCCCAACATGCTCACAGTCTACTTGGAAGGATAGTTACATAGTAGCAGGGAAGCTCAAAGGAGAAATGTGACATCCTGAAGTGGACACTTTCCAAGGAAGTGGACATTTCCAACTTTAAGTATTTGGGGGAGGTTTACTTCAGAAAACAAAAGTTTGCCTGGAAGGCACATCTTTGCACTGTCTCCCTCAAATAGGTTGGTTAGGCAGCAGTGGAGACAGGAAGGGGTGTGTTTAATAGGAAATCTGTCTCAGAGGTCAAAGCTGAATTGAATATGAACTTTGAGATAATTTCATCTTCGAGTTTGCATTGTGCCCTACCTTGGCAAATGTTTTATGTTGTCAAGGGACCTGTTTATTTTTTTCTGTCACTATGAGTTATGGATACATATATTATCAGTGTACTGGAGTTTTTTAAATTTTTTATTTATTTTTTGTAGTTGTAGATGGGCAGCATGCCTTTATTTTATTTGCATATTTTTGTGTGTGGTGCTAAGAATTGAGCCCAGTGCCTCACCCATGCTAGGCAAGCACTCTGCCACTGAGCTAGAGCCCTAGTCAGTCCTGTACTGGAGTTTTTAAATGTAGTGTTTTATTAATGTAGTTAAACACAATTTACAGTTTTGATTCATTTGCATCTACGTTCATACAGTGAATATAAAGTTATGTAAAGTGATCATTAGGGCCATAAAATTTCATATGCTAGCTGGGGTTGTGGCTCAGCAGTACAGGGCTCCCCTATCATGTGTGAGGCACTGGGTTTGATACTCAGCACCACATAAAAGTAAAGTAAAGGTCTACCTACAACTAAAAAATAAATGTTTTAAAACAAATTTTATATGAGCTTTAGAGCTTTTTAAAGTCCTTTTTCCTGCCTTCCTTCATTCTTTCATTCCTTCCATTACTTAACTTGACACATGTTCAGTGGTTTGGTCAACTCAATACTTCCTTAAGAAACCTACTGCTTCTCTGTTCTCTAAAAATTAAATAAAAGAAAAGAGGGCACTCAATGTAAGTTAAACTCAAAACTCACTTTAAGCACACAGAATAAAAGGGCTTTTCAGGAAATCATTTTTAACATTCAAATTGAATAGGAATGTGATAAATTTTAGTTTCTATACATAGCTGATAAAATGTTACCATTCCACTTTAGTGAGTATTGTAATAAACAAAGCAGTTAAAGGAGAAGATATACAAATAACAGTTATGAACTTCTTGTAATTGATTTTTTTTTTCAAAATGGCCTAAATTATGCTTTGGGATATCATTTTCATAGAATCCATATTCTGAAGTGGAAAGAAAGGCCTTAGTTACATTATGATATGAATAGATTTATAAACTAGCTTTGTCTGAGTAAACTGTCTTTGGAGTTTTATTTATTTGCACTCATAATAGTGTAGTAGTTTTGTTTAAAAATTTATAACTTTCTAGGAACCTTAAATAGGGAGAAAATAGACATTTTTATCTATACAGATAACCTGTGATGAGAAGTGATATTTCCTTTGTAGGAACATGATATGAAAAGTACAAAAGAAAATACCTATTAGCTTATAGGTATGCTTATGCTTTATGAAAAGTGTAAATAGTCAAAATAACACCTGGTTTGATAGAGATTTGTAGAGCATATAACACTGTAATGAATGTAGTTAAATGAATTTACCAACTGTTTTTTATTTCAAGAGAAGATGTGACAGATACAGAATGGACTTACATAAAAAGGATATTCTTTGTGATTTTTAAGAGGATTTATAGTTGGCTCTGCTTTATCACCCTTATTCTATTTCTGTGTTGAGAGTCTCATGTTAAATCTGCTATTAGTTATAGTACTGATTTAAACAACCCAGAATGATGGACATGACATATTTTCTGCCTTTCTGAACTAAATCAGAAAGTGGTAATTGATTTTAAGAAAAGAATATGATTTAGGACACACTTCACTAAGAAGTTTTCTTTACATGATTGTTAGTAGACAAAATTGGAAATCCTAGTTGAATTCAGCAATGCTCTCAGCTCCAAGTCAACTACTGAATATTAATTTTTGGCATACTCCAACTATTTTCAAAGCTTTGTGATAAATAGTAGTACTCTTATCAATAAATGAAGGGACCCAAAATGTTCTAAGCAGTGCCCAAATACATACTGCTGCTTGATAAACGAAAGCCTATTTCCTTTATTAGTCCAATCAGATCTTAATATTTGTATACGTTTCTGATAGAAGCCTTATAGATGTGACCTTTAATTCAGAGTGCCAACAAATTGGAGGAAATCCAACCCAGAAAGAGCTGCTTGTATTCTTAAGACTTCTGTAATGGTAATTCAGGTGCTTGAAACTAAAAAAAAAAAAAAAAAAAAAGATCCCAATGTTTGTGGTTTGCAGTTTGCAGGTAGTTTAATGCCTAATTTGAATTTCACATACTATTGGCTACATCTGTTTTTTCTTTGACTGCAATAACATTTTCTTAGATCTGACTATTTATCTCTTCATATACTTGGACTAGTGTTGTATCTTTTGTATAGTCTTTATCAAGCAGAATAATATAAATTCTTTGGGCATTTTTTTCCCCCTCATGTGGCCTATCAGGTCATTTTTATTGTTTTCTTAAGATTTCCTTCTAAACTTTTAGCTTCTTCATGTTTTTCTCAGAACTTTGAAGTGGGCCCCACAACTACTTTTTGTTTAGTTTTCTCTTAAATTTTAAACATAGCTAGAAGGAGTGTCTAAAAGTGTCATTACTTTTTTTTTTTTTTAAACCAAGCATTGGTTATGTGAAAATTCATCATTTTTAAATTATATAAATACTCATAATGTATTCTTTCCTATAGAAATTCTTTGCTTGTAGATATTCTCTCTTCAGAAAATACTTCTATTTGTGTATTTGCTTATCATTTATATATACTATTTTTGCTCTGCCCCATCTGTTTATCTATTCTTTGCCCTAAATTTTCCAGACAAAACAAAGAAGTGATGAGCTTTGGTAAAATGGAAAAAAATATGACTAAGAAGCTAATATTAAAATATGAAGATGCCATAGAGAGGGTTTTAGAGAATATTTCTCTGTATTAAGTGCAATAAGAGTAATATTCAAACAAAACAAAGTCAACTTATATGTATGTAGTGAGTTGTTTGCAGTAGAATTAGACATTAAAAGTATTTTTTCTTTATATAGTTGCTTTGCTAATTTGCTGTTTCTTCAAAGGAAGTATTATGAAGTATGTGCCTAATTAATTTTAGAAGTATAATTTCCATTTTATAATTGACTAGGTATTCTGTTTATTCATACAGATATTTTCCTAGCAGCCTACTAAACAGAATATATCTGTGCTCTAAAATGGGGTATACTGACATCATGCTTATTTCATTTTTTTTAAAAAAAAGATTGTATTTAGGTTATTTGTAGCTTATGATTCACTTTTACTTTTTCATTTTTTAATGGTGAACTTTTTTTACTCCCTGTAAGTCGTGTTATGTTAAATTTCCCAACTTTCCACATACACTTTAAATTCAAAAATTAGTTCATTTAAATTTTATCTAAATTTTTATTTAAATGCATTTTCTCCATAAGTCTCCAAGGGGATTCCTTTGCATCTGAAACATTTGTTCTTGGACCAGTACTCAACTCCAGCTAGCTTTCAGCTTTCTAATCAGTTGCATTTTTTCCTCTTCCTACTATCCACTAAGGATATCTAGAACATACCCTCTCTTTATATTGATTAGGATGTCATAGGACACTGTTGTCTTCATTCTTCTCTGCTATGGCAAATTATTTTCATTAGCAAGAGTGAATAAAATTTAATGTTGAGAAAGCACATTGCTATAAAGCAAATGAATTCCCAGGGGTTTAAAAGCTCCCAGCATGTTTAGTTTATTAATGTTCCTCAGTTTCTTTCAATTAAAATATACTTTGTGGAAGATAATGTTTATTTAAAATTTATTTAAGTCTTTTGCAGTTTCTTTTGAAGATTTTTCTAAGGTAAGTCTAAAAGATTGTACCATTAGAATGTCACAAGTGTTTTTTTTTTTTTTTTCAACAGGGTAAAGAAATTAACTTTGACTGACCCAAAGGATGCTACTACAAAAGAACTTAAAGTTTTTCTGGTATGCATTTATTTTTTTCTTTTTTCTCAATTTTTAAGTTATTTGAAAGCATATTCTTTGAAAGCTTTCTGCATAATTTTGTTTTGTAACATTTTAGAACACATATTACAACCATAGCCATGATTTTGTAACTTTATTTAAACCTTAAGAAAAACCAAACTTTGTTAAGGTGTATTTCAAGGAGAAGAAAAAGAAATCGATGACAGACGTATTTTGGAGAAAGCTTAACATTTCTCACTGGTGGATCATGAGGAGGAAGTTAACAGTACACTAATCCAAATATCTTATTATCTTAGCATATGTATACTGTCATAAAATCATCTCATTTAAAAATGATCCCTAGCATCTTTCAGAACTATTCCTCACTGTTACTTCACCCAAACTTATGTTCCAGGTTTTGGTTGATTTTCATATATGAACCTGTTTCTAACTCTCACTTTCTTTTGTCTTTTGTTTCTTCCTTTTGGAATCTGCCTTTAGTTAAAGGGCAACACAAAAATGATCTTGTTTTATGTGTGTGTGTGTACACATGTATCTATTAATTTGTTTTATATATATATTACATGTACTGAATTACATGTATATATATTTGGTTTATAATACCAACATGGTCAAATACAACATTGTCTCCTACCTGAACTGTTGCAGATACCACAATTGATGCTTCATACAGTATGTTGGTCTACTCTAGATACACTGGTATTCTTGATATGCCTAAAAGTAAGATAACTGATTTCTATTCCAGACATTTTCTCTCTGTTCTCTGTCTGGAATGCTCTGTACTCAGATATCTCTGATCTGGTGTATTCCTCTTTGGGAAATCCTCTCAATGCACTGTATAAAACAGCAAATCCTTACTGTTCATACTTTATATCCTTTACCATATTTTACTTTTCTCCATACCACCAAAACCAACTAACATTTTAGAAAGTTACTTATTTTTCATCTGTTCCCTAAGTGAGAATGTATATTACAAGGTGCCAGAGATTTTGTTTTGTTCTGTTCTCTAGCTCAATGCGTACAAAAGTGCCTCGGCACATGGTAGGAACTCCATAAATAAATGTTGAATGAAAGAATGAATAACTCACTGGAGGCCCCAGATATAACTTCCATCTATGTCATTGTATAACTTGTTTGTCACATAATCAAAATTAGTTTTCATCCTGCAACCATTTGATACCATTTCATATTTGGAAAGATTCTTCACTATTACATTGTCAGAAATATCCAAGATGGACTTATGTCTAGCTCTAGCTCAATTTTATAGATCCTTTTTTAAAATTTAACCTTTTTTTTTTTTTGGGGGGGGGTGCCACCGGGAATTGAACTCAGGGATACTCAACTACTGAGCCACATCCCCAGCCCTATATTGTATTTAATTAAGAGACAGGGTCTCACTGAGTTGCTTAGTGCCTCAGCTGTTGCTGAGGCTGGTTTTGAACTAGTGATCCTCTTTAATTTTTGTTGTTGTTATAGATGGAGAGGATGCCTTTATTTTATTTGTTTATTTTATGTGGTGCTAAGGATTGAACAAAGTGCCTTACACATGCTAGGCAAAGTGCTCTGCCACTGAGCTACAGCCTCAGCCCTTTTATTTAATTCTTGATCTGAGAAATAATAATATATTTAATTTTGAACGTTGGGAGTGGATATATATGGTTTGGAAAACAAACTCTCAATAGTTGAATGCTTTAATGTAATAATGCTGAACACAAGTTAAAAGTGACATTTAATTAATTAATATATCTTAGTATAAATGTTTCTAATGGATATACCATGAATACAACATGGACAAACCACATATTTCTGGGTCTTTTTGCAGTAAAAAATGGAGGGAAGTGGATTGAATCCAGGTCTTTTTTGAGATTCTGGGTTTTATAACCAACCTAGATGGTTTTACTTCTTTGCATTGGAAAACATAACAAAAGTTTACAAGTTCCTTTTGTCCGTTTCCTCCCCAATATATACCCTTAAACAGAACACACTGAAGGTTTATGATTTAATGAAAACTCCAACTCTTCAAATTTAAAATCCCACCCTTTAGCTTGCTTGTGAATACTAACTCATGAATGAACCATAGAACTTTTCATATAATGAAACACAGCCCCAACTACAGGAGTACTGCATATATTACTGTAGATTGTTTTAAAGAAAATGGAAGAGAGATTTTGTACAGTGCACCACGTAAGACATTTTGTGTCAAATCTCATGCGACATGTTTCTTCTTCCCTTGGGGACTGCCAAAAGTGTGTAGAGCCTCATGGAGGTGGTCCCCCATAGCTTCCCTTCCCCAGGCCCCAATGTGTGATGCGTGTGTTCATGCTGAGCCAACAAACTCCATGAAGTGTGCTGTCTCTGGTGTTTTCTTCTCTCCTTCAACACTCTGCAAATTTAGCACAACCAAAGGAACAGAGGGCAGGGAATAATATCTTGTTAGTTTTTTACAGTCATACAACTTTGTAAATATTCATATTTCATTACATTTTACCTTGTGTATGGTTTGGAGTATGTCTGTTTGACTAAAAATAATATTTCTTTTACACACTTTATGTTATCCCCAATAAAATAGTGTTAAAACTCAATTTTCTTTCTGGGCACAGTGGTGCATGCCTGTAATCCCAGCAGCTTGGGAGGCTGAGGGAGGAGGATCATGAGTTCAAAGCCAGCCTCTGCAACTTAGCAAGGTCCTAAGCAACTCATCAAGAATAAGTCCCTAAATAAAATATAAAAGGAGCTGTGGATGTGGCTCAGGCTGTGGATAAGGCTATGGATAAGCAACCCCAGGTTCAATCCCTGTACCACGAAAAAAACAAAATTTTTTTTCATCAATTTCTTATACTTCCTTAAAAGTATGACTTTAAAATTTCTCTTTTGTGACACTTTGCTTATTTGTAACTTTAAGAATGTCATGATATTCCCAATCGCACATGTCTGTTCCTGAGATTATTCTATTAACGGGAAAAAGGCAATGCAATTTGTTATTTCTAATTGGCATTAGAGTTTACATATCTGTTCTCTTAGACATTCCTCTAATTGTGTCTTGACAACATCTTGTTAGCTGAAACAAAGCCAAATTCTAAAATAAGGTGAAGTACATGTTTATTCATCCTACATTAAAAGAAGTTCTGTTTTACTTTTGGAGATGACTTGTTTTTCTGTCTTTGAACCAATTCTAAGTGCAAACATACTCTCACAATTGGTAGCAAAATATAGGACATATGACTAATGAAAAAACAATATTTTTTATTGGAATTATATGTCTTACTATAGTAAGATAATTTAAAAAGTAGCATGTGACTGGATAATTTTATTTTTTACATGATACCTATTCATGTAAAAGTGAAAATGTATTATTTATAAAAAGCAAGCTGCTTATATATTTGACATTTGAATTTAAGGTAAGATTAATTACTATATTCTAGAAATAATTCTGATAAATCTCAATATGTTTATTTTTATTATGTTTGTTAGTTACATAGCCATATTTTCGTAACTGATTATTACAGAGTTTTTTCAAAGAGTTTTATTTTTCTATTTTGCAGTCAAAGGTTATTTACATGGAAAAAAATTCACCCCTCTTTAGTGTTTAGATCTTCATATTTTGACAAACATACAGTTGTGTAATCACCACTACAATTAAGATATAGAACATTTTCCTCACCAAATTTCTTCATGTGGCTTTTCCTCAGTCCTTCCTCCTATCTTCCAGTCCCTGTGTATCCATTAATCTGTTTTCTATTACTTTTCAAGTCTGTTTTATAAATAGAATCATGTGGTATGTAGCCTTTGAATCAGAGTTTTTCAGTTAACATAATGTTTTAGTTAGCTATGCATTGGTGTGACCAAAAGGCCCAACAATAACAGCTTAAAGGAGGAAGAGTTTATTTTGGCTCACAGTTTCAGAGGTTTCAGTGCAGAGACAGCTGACTCCATAGCTCTGGGCCCAAGGTGAGGCAGAACATCATGCAAAAGGCATGTTGCAGAAATAGTAGCTCAGGACATGGTTACTAGTGAAGCCAGAATTAGACAGGCAGTCAGTATAGATAGGTAAATTTAATCAGGTTGAATCAAGGAGGCCAATTTTGAGTGAATCCAGGCAGTATGAGACTGTCCCCTGAGGTATTGAAATGTTAATTCCTTCAGAGCCCTTTCTCCACCCTTATCAAGAACTTGCCCCTGCTTCTACTTCTTGCTGATGTAACCTCTCCCAGGAACTGCCCCTTCCTACAGGGAGCCATAAGATTGTTAGTTAGCATGTTCTAGGCTGCTCCATCTGCCCTTCCCCTTCAGCCCTCCTGTCTCCCACCTTTTGGCCATCCCACCTAGCATTCCTGGGTGTAGTCACCTATGCTGTAAAGAGAGAGATGAGGGGAAGAGAGCAGGAGAAAAAAAGAAAGCCTGAGACATATGAAAAGGGAGAACACCTCACTTCTTGAGATACCAGGATACCAACTATGTCCCCCTTCTCCCTCCAGGGAGAAGTCTATGTTACCTCTTTTTAATAAACCCTGCTTTATTTGCTTGCCTTAGCGTGCTTCTCTAAGGATCAAACTGCAACATGTGAGGAAGCAGAACTCATCACTGATAACCTGCAGTATCATTAGGAAGCAGTGGGGCTGGTCACTATGAAGCAGTGGGGGTGGAGGGAAGCACAGGAGAGCAAGCCAGCACTAGACTAGTGCACCCACACCACAGTCAGAAAATATAAATGCCAAAGTAACACCTTCAGTGACCTGCTTCCTCTAGCTACACCCTACCTGCCTACAGTTACGACACAGTTAATTCATTTCAGTGGATTAATGTATTGATAAGCTTATACCTCTCATAATTTAATCACTTCACCTTTCTAAAACTTCTTTCATTGTTTTACACAAGAGCTTTTGATGGACATCTCATATCTAAACCGTAGCATTCCCTTTGACCCCTCCAAAGCTAATATCCATCTTACAACTCAAAGTACATTTAGTACATTTCCAAGCAGTCCCTATAGTCTTTACTGGTCCTGCCTTGCCCCAAAGTCCAAGTCCAAAACCTCATCTGAGACTCAAAGCGTACTCTTAGCTATGAAAGTAAAGATCAAAATCAAGTGACATATATCCAACATATAATGGCATAGAATAATGGCTACAGTCTGCCAGGCTTCCAAAGCCTTCCTGTAAAATCTCAGAGGAAGCCTCCATGACCCTCTAACTCTAGGATGCCGATTCCTATAAACTAGCACCATGTGGTTGATGCCCAGGTCTGCTACCATCTTGAGAAGTAGCCAGGTAGCCAAGTCTCCTCTTAGTGCCATGGCTGTAGCAGCTTCTGAGCACCTGTACAGTTCAGCATGGTCAAACATAAGCCCCACTGTGCAATAATATATTCCCATCATCTTTTCTCAAATATTTTTTTTATTTTTACATGCGTGAGCCTGAAATGGGAATTGTCTTGCCAATTTCTGAAAAGCCCTCAAGTCATCTTTTCTATTGTCTTTGTAAAAAGTACTTAGCATCTCATTAGTGGCTATGTTGTCTTTAGTAAACAGAACTTCCTCAGTCGTAGTTTTACACAGATTTTTCTGGCCAAGTTCCAAATTTTTCAAAACTTTCTGCCTTGGTTTTGCTGATTATCACAGTAAACCTGACTGAAAGCCATCAGGAATATCATTACCACTGCCTGAATGCTGTGCTGCCTGGAAATTCCTTCTGCCAGATTAATTAGACCATTTCCTTTAAGGTCATCATCACAGAAATTCTCTGACATGGGCAAAATGTAAACAACTTCTTTGCCATAAAATAACATAAATGTCCTGTAGTTCAATTTCCAGTAGAGTCCTCCTCTGAAACCCCATGATCTCAGTCTTACTCTCCACAATTATATTGGCATTTTGGTCTTATGCACTCCTGCAGGAATCATCCACTAAGCTCCATATATGATATTTTAAAGCTTTTCCACATTCATCTCCAAATTTTTCACAATTCCTTTCTCTCAAACCAACACCAAAGGCTTCTGAACCACACAGTCAAGTTAGTCAGAGCAATGGCCCCATTCCCAGTACCAACTTTTGTTTTAGTTAGCTTTGCATCACTGAGACCAAAAGACCTGCAATAACTACTTAGAGGAGGGAAAAATTATTTGAGGTTCATGGTTTCAAAGTCTCAGTCCATAGATGGTCAACTCCAAAGCTCTGGACTCATAGAGAGGTAGAATATCCTGGTGGAAGGATATGGTGCAGGGAAGTAGCTCAGAACATAACAACTATGAAATAGAGAGCAAAGAGAGAGAGAGAAAAAGAGACCTGGGGGTGGCCCATGCTCTTTGCTCAACAGGGACAAAATATAAACCCAATATGCACACCCCCAGTGACCTACTTCATCCAACCACACCCTATTTGGCTACAGTTACTGCCCAGTTAATCCATACCTGTGGATTAATTCACTGATTTGATTACACCTCTCATAATCTAATCATTGCATCTCTGAAAATTTTTGTGTTGTCTCAAACAGGAGCTTTTGGGGGGACACCTCATACATAAGCCATGCATTTGAGATTAATCTATATTGTTATGTGTATTATTTTTGCTTTTGCAAGAATGTATTAGAGTTTTCCTGTCATAATTAGGAGTTTGGAATGAAGACAGGTTAATAATTTCTAACATTAAGAATTTATCTGGGGTGTTCATCATAAGTAGTTTTCTCCCTAGTCTCACTTCAACCTCCAGTCTCTGTTTTGCTTTTTTCCTCTCTCACACTTGCTTTTCTTGTTTTGATGGGTGTTTTTTTGGTCTGTGCCAGTGTAGTCCTTGTCATCTTCTTGGCTAATTGAAAGATTTAAGACCCACTGAGGTAACAAATTCTTAAGAAAGAAGCTCATTATCAATTGTTTAATGATGTTAATTCATGTGCTCATTCTTCAGCCATGGACATCCTTTGGTTTTTCTAAATGGCAAAATAAGTAAGAAGAGTCCAGAAATCCAAGAATTAAAAGGAAATTTGAAATTTTAAAATTTCCTCCAAATCAACGGTGGGGGTATGGGTTGCAGTTATTACCCGAGAGTGTCTGTTGAACTGTTTTGGACTGCAGGCTGTACAAAGAAGGAATAACCAGAGAGTTAAATCAGAAAGCCAGATTGAATCTTAAGAAAAAATTGTCAGTTTGAAGTGGCTTAGTAGAAATGGAACAGAAATATAAGAAGAGAAGATAGGAATGAAAATATTCAAGAAACATGAAGAAATTATCTGTGTCTTTGCTTTTGTATGGACAAGAAATTCAAAGACATCTTAATGTGCAGGAGGGAGTTTCAATTGGTAGTCCTGGCTAGTGACTTTCAAAAACTTACATGAATGAAAAACTTTTAATCTCCAACTTTTTTTTTTTAGTTTTAATTTCATTCACTCATTTGTTTAATAAATATTTTTATTTTTATGTTTTTATTAGAGCATTATAGTCATACACAGCTATATGTTATGTTCATTTTGACATAATCATATATGCATGGAATATAACTTGCTCCACTTGAGTCCCCACTACTTTTCCTTTCGCTTTTCTCTCCCTCCCCTGTTTCTTTTCCTCTACTGGTGTTCTGTTTTTTTATAGTTTTTATTTATTTTTTCATTCTTTTTACAAATATATGACAGTAGAGTATGTTTTGATGTATTATATATACAAGGAATATAACATTTGATTTAGGATCCTGGTCTTGTGGTTATACATGATGTGGAATTTCACTGGTTATGTGTTCATATATGCATGTAGTAAAGTCATATCCAATTCATTCAACTGTCTTTCCTGTTCCTGTCCTCTCTCCCTTCCCTTCCTTGTCTTTGTCCAATCCACTGAACTCTTATTCTCCCCAACCTCATTGTGTGCTAGCATCCACTTTTGGAGAGGACATTTGACATTTGCATTTTGGGGACTGGCTTATTCATTTAGCAGATATTCTCCAGTTCCATCCATTTATTGGCATATTCCATAGTCTCATTCTTCTTTATGTCTGAGTAGTAGCTTCTCAGCTAAAAAAACAACAATGTGAAGAGAGAGCTTACAGATTAGGAGAAAATCTTTACCACATGCACATCAGATAGAGTACTAATCTCCAGAGTATATAAAGAACTCAAAAAACTTAACACCAAAAATATAAATAAGCCAATCAATAAATGGACTGAGAAACTGAATAGACACTTCACAGAAGAAATACCATCAATCAACAAACATATGGAAAAATGTTCATAATCTCTAGAAATTAGAGAAATGCAAATCAAAACTACTCTAAGATTTCATCTCATTGCAGTCACAATGGCAATCATCAAGAATACAAACAATAATTAGTGTTGTTGAGGATGTAGAGGAAAAAGCAGTATGGGAATTCCTTACAAAACTTGGAATGGAACCACCATTTGACCCAGCTATCCCACTTCTAGGTTTATACCCAAATGATTTAAAACCAGCATACTACAGTGATGTAGCCACATAAATGTTCATAGCAGCCCAATTCACAATAGCTAAACTATGGAACCAACCTAGATGTCTTTCAATAAATAAATGGATGAAGACAATGTGGTACATATACACAATGAAATATTACTCAGCTTTAAAGAAGAATGAAATAATGGCATTTGCTAGTAAATTAATGGTGTTGGAGAATATCATGGTAAGCAAAATAAGCCAATCCCCAAAAACCAAAGACTTAATATTTTCTCTGATATGCAGTTGCTAATTCACTATAAGGGAAGAATAGATTTATCTTAGATTAGGTAGAGTGGAATGATGGAAGGGACAGGAATATAGGGATAGGACATAGAATGAAACAGATATTATTAACTTCTGTACATATATGACTGCATGACTGATGTGATTCTACAACATGTACAATCAGAAAAATAAGAAATTATACCCCATCTATGTATGATATATCAAAGTTCATAAATACATTTTACTTTCATATATTAATAATTAAATAAAAATGAAATACAAAAGAATACAAGTAACAATAAATGTTAGTGAAGGTGTGGGGAAAAGTGTACACTCATATCATACATTGCTGGTGGGACTGCAAATTGGTGCAACCACTTTTTTTGAGGAATCACACAAAACTATGAATGGAACCAGTATTTGACCCAGTTATCCCACTCCTCAGTATATATCCAAAGGAAATAAAATTATCAGAGTATAGTGATGCAGCCGTATCAACATTTACAGCAGCTCAACTCATAATAGCTAAGCTATGGAACTAATCTAAGTGCCCTTCAACATATGATTGGATAAAGAAAATTGTGTGTGTGTATGTGTGTGTGTGTGTGTATACACACACACACACATATATACACACATACATACATACAGTATGGAATAATATCCAACATTTGAAAAAAATCAATAGAACATTCTTTCTTACATTGAATTGAAATCAGTCAACCAAAATTTATGCCATATATTTGCATAACATATTTTACCTACAAAAGATGTTTGAAAAGTTATCATTTCCAATACATTTTTCTTTCTCCATTGACAGAAGTCAAGTTTCTCTATTTTTTATATACTAAAATAATCTGGTTGCCTAAATATTAATATTTGCTGAAGTTTCTCTTTAAAATGTTGTATTTGGAGCTAGACGCCATTCTGTAGATGAGACCTGGTTGGAAATTAAGTTTTAGACATGTTACATTGTTAACAGAACTGTAATTCATTTCATATAAGTTGCAATCAATGTCCATTTAAATACTTGATTTTTGGAATAAGATTTGTACCTTGGTTAAATTTGTGTATTTTTAGGTCAGTTATTGAGTATGTCAACTTTTTTTTTTTTTGAAAGAGTGAGAGAGAGAGAGTGAGAGATAGAGAGAGAATTTTTTTTTTTTAATATTTATTTTTTAGTTCTCGGTGGACACAACATCTTTGTTTGTATGTGGTGCTGAGGATCGAACCCGGGCCGCACGCATGCCAGGCGAGCGTGCTACCACTTGAGCCACATCCCCAGCCCAAGTATGTCAACTTTTAAGAAATGCTGCTTGTTTTATCTGTTAGTATTTGTGTCATTCATAATTTTTTTTTTTTAATTTTTTATTGTGGGTTTTTCAAAACATTACAAATTTCTTGACATATCATATTCCACACTTTGATTCAAGTGGGTTATGAACTCCCACCTTCACCCCATACACAGATTGCAGAATCACATCAGTTACACATCCATTGATTTACAAATTGCCATACTAGTGTCTGTTGTGCTCCACTGCCTTTCCCATCCTCCACCCTCCCCCCTCCCCACCTCTCCCCTCCCCTCCCCTCCTCTCTCTCTACCTCCTCCACTGTATAACCCTGAGGGTCTCCTTCCATTACCATGCAATTATCCTTCTCTCTCCCTTTCCCTCCCACCTCTCATCCCTGTTTAATGTTAATCTTCTTCTCCTGCTCTTCGTCCCTACACTATTCTTAGTTACTCTCCTTATAGCAAAGAAGACATTTGGCATTTGTTTTTAGGGATTGGCTAGCTTCACTTAGCATAATCTGCTCTAATGCCATCCATTTCCCTGTAAATTCTATGATTTTGTCATTTTTTAATGCAGAGTAATACTCCATTGTGTATAAATGCCACATTTTTTTTATCCATTCGTCTATTGAAGGGCATCTAAGTTGGTTCCACAGTCTTGCTATTGTGAACTGTGCTGCTATGAACATCGATGTAGCAGTGTCCCTGTAGCATGCTCTTTTTAGGTCTTAAGGAATAGACCAAGAAGGGGAATAGCTGGGTCAAATGGTGGCTCCATTCCCAGCTTTCCAAGAAATCTCCATACTGCTTTCCAAATTGGCTGCACCAATCTGCAGTCCCACCAGCAATGTACAAGTGTACCCTTTTCCCCACATCCTCGCCAGCACTTGTTGTTGTTTGACTTCCTAATGGCTGCCAATCTTACTGGAGTGAGATGGTATCTTAGGGTGGTTTTGATTTGCATTTCTCTGACAGCTAGAGATGTTGAGCATTTTTTCATGTACTTGTTGATTGACTGTATGTCCTCCTCTGAGAAGTGTCTGTTCAGGTCCTTGGCCCATTTGTTGATTGGGCTGTTTGTTTTCTTATTGTCTAATTTTTTGAGTTCTTTGTATACTCTGGATATTAGGGCTCTATCTGAAGTGTGAGGAGTAAAGATTTGTTCCCAGGGTGTAGGCTCCCTATTTACCTCTCTTATTGTTTCTTTTGCTGAGAAAAAACTTTTTAGTTTGAGTAAGTCCCATTTGTTGATTCTAGTTATTAACTTTTGTGCTATGGGTGTCCTATTGAGGAATTTGGAGCCCGACCCCACCGACTGTAGATCGTAGCCAACTTTTTCTTCTATCAGACGGCGCGTCTCTGATTTGATATCAAGCTCCTTGATCCATTTTGAATTCACTTTTGTGCATGGCGAGAGAAAGGGATTCAGTTTCATTTTGTTGCATATGGATTTCCAGTTTTCCCAGCACCATTTGTTGAAGATGCTATCCTTCCTCCATTGCATGCTTTTAGCCCCTTTATCAAATATAAGATAGTTGTAGTTTTGTGGATTGGTTTCTGTGTCCTCTATTCTGTACCATTGGTCCACCCGCCTGTTTTGGTACCAGTACCATGCTGTTTTTGTTACTATTGCTCTGTAATATAGTTTTAAGTCTGGTATCGCTATACCGCCTGATTCACACTTCCTGCTTAGCATTGTTTTTGCTATTCTGGGTCTTTTATTTTTCCATATGAATTTCATGATTGCTTTCTCTATTTCTACAAGAAATGCCGTTGGGATTTTGATTGGCATTGCATTAAACCTATAGAGAAATGGGATGGATTCAAACTAGGAACTTTCTTCTCAGCGAAAGAAACAATCCATGAGGTGAACAGACAGCCTATATCCTGGGAGCAAATTTTTACTCCTCAAACAACAGATAGAACACTAATCTCTAGGGTATACGTAGACCTCAAGAAGGTAAGCACCAAAAAAACAAATATTTCAATCAATAAATGGGCCAGGGACCTGAACAGACACTTCTCAGAAGAGGATATACAATCAATCAACAAATATATGAAAAAATGCTCATCATCTCTAGCAATTAGAGAAATGCAAATTAATACTACTTTAAGATATCATCTCACTCCAGTCAGAATGGCAGCTATTATGAAGACAACAATAAGTGTTGGTGAGGATGTGGGAGAAAGGTACACTAATACATTGCTGGTGGGACTGCAAATTGGTGATGTCATTATGGAAAGCAGTATGGAGATTCCTTGGAAATCTGGGAATGGAACCACCATTTGACCCAGTTATCCCTCTCCTTGGTCTAAACCCAAAGGACTTAAAATACTACAGAGACACAACCACATCAATGATTATAGCAGCACAATTCACAATAGCTAAACTCTGGAGCCAACCTAGATGCCCTTCAGTGGATGAATGTTTAAAAAAAAATGTGGCAATTACACAATGTAATTTTACTCAGCAATAAAAGAGAATAAAATCATGGCATTATCAGATAAGTGGATGGCATTGGAGAATATAATGCTAAGTGAAGTTAGTCAATTCCCCAAATGCTGAATGTTTTCTCTGATATAAGAAGGCTGACTCATAGTGAGGTAGGGAGGGGAGAAAGGGAGGAATAGATAAATTCTAGATAGGGTAGAGGGGTGGGATGGAAAAGGAGAGGACAGGGGATTATCAAGGATGGTGGAATGTGATGTGACACCATTATCCAAAGTACATGTATGAAGACACAAATTGGTGTCAACACACTTTATATACACCCAGAGATATGAAAATTGAGCTGTATATGTGTAATAAGAACTGTAATGTATTTTGCTGTCATAAATAAATAAAAAGAAACACAAATCCAAAGACACAACATAATATATCTATATATCTATATCTATCTATATCTATATCTATATCTATCTTTTAATCTATATATTTTTTAAAAGACATATATATATGTCTTTTAAAAAAGAATATATATATATATATATATATATATATATATATATATATTAAAGACTCTATTAAAAACAAAAGAAAGATTTCCAAATAAATAAGATTACGCTCCACCTCAAGACATTAGTAAAAAACAAACTAATACCAAAACCAGTAGAAGATAAGACATAGGTCTGAGTGGAAATCAATGAAATTGAAAATAAGTCCCAGGTCATGCAGAGGTACCTTGGTTCACCATCTGTAAACAGCCACATACAGAATTGAACATCCTATGAAATGCTGGTACTTTTTTAGCACCTTTGGGAACTTAGGAATCATAGGATTTGTCATGGGCAGATGGAGACCACTATTGTAATGGTTCTTTTTGAAAACCAGAAGGATGGAGGAAAGGAGGAAGGCAAGAAAGAAGGTAGCTAATTGTGAAATAATGTCATGTACCAGGGACGTAGAATTTTACTTGAATTCATTTAAATAGTTACTTGGAAAGGCTTGTATGAAAACACTTGATATGGTGGCCATCTCTGAAAACCTCTGAAATGTTTCTATTTATGAGTCTTTTGTATCCCCAATTTTAAGTGAAGAGTGAAGATTGGATACAAAAAAGACCAATGTCAACATAGGCATTCATTTTTGTACAAAATTGCCTTTACGAGCATAAGAAAAATATTTTTAAAAGCAACCATTATCTAAGATGTGTGTCAAATCCAAAATGCACCAATGGACTCCTTACATATTTTATTTTATTTTTTTTTAATTTTTTATTGTTGGTTGTTCAAAACATTACATAGTTCTTGACATATCATATTTCACACTTTGATTCAAGTGGGTTATGAACTCCCATTTTTACCCCATATACAGATGGCAGAATCACATCAGTTACACATCCATTGATTTACATATTGCCATACTAGTGTCTGTTGTGTTCTGCTGCCTTTCCTATCCTCTACTATCCCCCCTCCCCTCCTTCCCCTCCCCTCTTCTCTCTCTACCCCCTCTACTGTCATTCATTTCTCCCCCTTGTATTATTTTTCCCTTTCCCCTCACTTCCTCTTGTATGTACTTTTGTATAACCCTGAGGGTCTCCTTACATTTCCATGCAATTTCCCTTCTCTCTCCCTTTCCCTCCCACCTCTCATCCCTGTTTAATGTTAATCTTCTTCTCCTGCTCTTCGTCCCTACTCTGTTCTTAGTTACTCTCCTTATATCAAAGAAGACATTTGGCATTTGTTTTTTAGGGATTGGCTAGCTTCACTTAGCATAATCTGCTCTAATGCCATCCATTTCCCTGTAAATTCTATGATTTTGTCATTTTTTAATGCAGAGTAATACTCCATTGTGTATAAATGCCACATTTTTTTTTATCCATTCGTCTATTGAAGGGCATCTAGGTTGGTTCCACAGTCTTGCTATTGTGAATTGTGCTGCTATGAACATCGATGTAGCAGTGTCCCTGTAGCATGCTCTTTTTAGGTCTTTAGGGAATAGACCGAGAAGGGGAATAGCTGGGTCAAATGGTGGCTCCATTCCCAGCTTTCCAAGAAATCTCCATACTGCTTTCCAAATTGGCTGCACCAATTTGCAATCCCACCAGCAATGTACCCTTTTCCCCACATCCTCTCCAGCACTTGTTGTTGTTTGACTTCATAATGGCTGCCAATCTTACTGGAGTGAGATGGTATCTTAGGGTGGTTTTGATTTGCATTTCTCTGACTGCTAGAGATGGTGAGCATTTTTTCATGTACTTGTTGATTGATTGTATGTCCTCCTCTGAGAAGTGTCTGTTCAGATCCTTGGCCCATTTGTTGATTGGGTTGTTTGTTCTCTTATTGTCTAATTTTTTGAGTTCTTTGTATACTCTGGATATTAGGGCTCTATCTGAAGTGTGAGGAGTAAAGATTTGTTCCCAGGATGTAGGCTCCCTATTTACCTCTCTTATTGTTTCTTTTGCTGAGAAAAAAACTTTTTAGTTTGAGTAAGTCCCATTTGTTGATTCTAGTTATTAACTTTTGTGCTATGGGTGTCCTATTGAGGAATTTGGAGCCCGACCCCACTGTATGTAGATCGTAGCCAACTTTTTCTTCTATCAGACAGCGTGTCTCTGATTTGATATCAAGCTCCTTTATCCATTTTGAATTCACTTTTGTGCATGGCAAGAGAGGGATTCAGTTTCATTTTGTTGCATATGGATTTCCAGTTTTCCCAGCACCATTTGTTGAAGATGCTATCCTTCCTCCATTGCATGCTTTTAGCCCCTTTATCAAATATAAGATAGTTGTAGTTTTGTGGATTGGTTTCTGTGTCCTCTATTCTGTACCATTGGTCCACCCGCCTGTTTTGGTACCAGTACCATGCTGTTTTTGTTACTATTGCTCTGTAGTATAGTTTGAAGTCTGGTATCGCTATACCGCCTGATTCACACTTCCTGCTTAGCATTGTTTTTGCTATTCTGGGTCTTTTATTTTTCCATATGAATTTCATGATTGCTTTCTCTATTTCTATAAGAAATGCCATTGGGATTTTGATTGGCATTGCATTAAACCTATAGAGAACTTTGGGTAATATCGCCATTTTGATGATGTTAGTTCTGCCTATCCATGAACAGGGTATATTTTTCCATCTTCTAAGATCTTCTTCTATTTCTCTCTTTAGGGTTCTGTAGTTTTCATTGTATAAGTCTTTCACCTCTTTTGTTAGGTTGATTCCCAAGTATTTTATTTTTTTTGAAGATATTTTGAATGGAGTGGTTGTCCTCATTTCCATTTCAGAGGATTTGTCGCTGATATACAGGAATGCCTTTGATTTATGCATGTTGATTTTATATCCTGCCACTTTGCTGAATTCATTTATTAGCTCTAATAGTTTCTTTGTAGAGCCTTTTGGGTCTGCTAGGTATATAATCATGTCAACTGCAAATAGTGATAATTTAAGTTCTTCTTTTCCTATTTTAATGCCTTTAATTTCTTTCGTCTGTCTAATTGCTCTGGCCAGTGTTTCGAGAACTATGTTGAACAGAAGTGGAGAGAGAGGGCATCCCTGTCTTGTTCCAGATTTTAGAGGGAATGCCTTCAATTTTTCTCCATTCAGAATGATGCTAGCCTGAGGCTTAGCATAGATTGCCTTTACAATATTGAGGTATGTTCCTGTTATCCCTAGTTTTTCTAGAGTTTTGAACATAAAGGGATGCTGTACTTTGTCGAATGCTTTTTCCGCATCTATCGAGATGATCATATGGTTCTTATTTTTAAGTCTATTGATGTGGTGAATAACATTTATTGATTTCCGTATATTGAACCAGCCTTGCATCCCAGGGATGAATCCTACTTGATCATGGTGCACAATTTTTTTAATATGTTTTTGTATCCGATTCAGCAGAATTTTATTGAGGATTTTTGCATCTAGGTTCATTAGAGATATTGGTCTGTAGTTTTCTTTCTTTGAAGTGTCTTTATCTGGTTTAGGTATCAGGGTGATGTTGGCCTCGTAGAATGAATTTGGAAGTTCTCCCTCTTTTTCTATTTCCTGAAGTAGCTTGAAAAGTATTGGTATTAGTTCCTCTTTAAAGGTTTTGTAAAACTCTGCTGTATACCCATCCGGTCCTGGGCTTTTCTTAGTTGGTAGTCTTTTGATGGTTTCTTCTATTTCCTCAATTGCTATTGGTCTGTTTAGGTTGTCTATATCCTCCTGGCTCAATCTGGGCAGATCATATGACTTAAGAAATTTATCTATGCCTTCACTATCTTCTAATTTATTGGAGTATAAGGATTCAAAATAATTTTTGATTATCTTCTGTATTTCTGAAGTGTCTGTTGTGATATTGCCTTTTTCATCCCGTATGCTAGTAATTTGAGTTCTCTCTCTTCTTCTCTTCGCTAGCATGGCTAAGGGTCTGTCGATTTTGTTTATTTTTTCAAAGAACCAACTTTTAGTTTTGTCAATTTTTTCAATTGTTTCTTTTGTTTCGATTTCATTAATTTCAGCTCTGATTTTAATTATTTCTTGCCTTCTACTTCTTTTGCTGTTGTTTTGCTCTTTTTTCCTAGGATTTTGAGATGAAGTATGAGATCATTTATTTGTTGGTTTTTTCTTTTTTTAAGGAATGATCTCCAAGCAATGAATTTTCCTCTTAGAACTGCTTTCAATGTGTCCCATAGATTCCGATATGTTGTGTCTGTGTTTTCATTTATCTCTAAGAATTTTTTAATTTCCTCCTTGATGTCTTCTATAACCCATTGATCATTCAGTAACCTATTGTTCATTCTCCAAGTGATGTATGCTTTTTCCTTCCTTCTTTTATCGTTGATTTTCAGTTTCATTCCATTATGATCAGATAAGATGCATGGTATTATCTCTACTCCTTTATATTGTCTAAGAGTTGCCCTGTGACATAATATATGATCTATTTTTGAGAAGGATCCATGTGCTGCTGAGAAAAAAGTGTAACTGCTTGATGTTGGGTGGTATATTCTATATATGTCAATTAAGTCTAGGTTATTAATTGTGTTATTGAGTTCTATAGTTTCCTTATTCAACTTTTGTTTGGAAGATCTGTCCAGTGGCAAGCGAGGTGTGTTGAAGTCTCCCATGATTATGGTATGGTGGTCTATTAGACTCTTGAACTTGAGAAGAGTTTGTTTGATGAACATAGCTGCACCATTGTTTGGGGCATATATATTTATGATTGTTATGTCTTGTTGGTGTATGGTTCCCTTGAGCAGTATGTAGTGTCCCTCTTTATCCCTTTTGATTAACTTTGGCTTGAAATCTATTTTATTTGATATGAGTATGGACACTCCTGCTTGTTTCCGAAGTCCATATGAGTGATAGGATTTTTCCCAACCTTTCACCTTCAGCCTATGTATGTCTTTTCCTATCAAATGCGTCTCCTTAGGCAGCATATCGTTGGGTCTTGTTTTGTGATCCATTCTACTAGCCTGTGTCTCTTAATTGGTGAGTTTAAGCCATTAACATTTAGGGTTATTATTGAGATATGGGTTGTTCTTCCAGCCATATTTGTTTATTTCTGTTACTAAACATGGTTTGTTTTCCTCTTTGATTATTTTCCCCCCTTTACTGTCCTACCTCCCACTGTTGGTTTTCATTGTTATTTTCCATTTCCTCTTCCTGTAATGTTTTGCCGAGGATGTTTTGAAGAGATGGTTTTCTAGCTGCAAATTCTTTTAACTTTTGTTTATCGTGGAAGGTTTTAATTTCATCTTCCATTCTGAAGCTTAATTTCGCTGGAAACACAATTCTTGGTTAGAACCCATTTTCTTTCAGTGTTTGAAATATGTTATTCCAGGATCTTCTAGCTTTCAGAGTCTGTGTTGAAAGATCAGCTGTTATCCTGATTGGCTTACCCCTAAATGTAATCTGCTTCCTTTCTCTTGTAGCTTTTAAAATTCTCTCCTTATTCTGTATGTTGGGCATCTTCATTATAATGTGTCTAGGTGTGGATCTCTTATGATTTTGCCCATTCGGCGTCCTGTAGGCTTCTAGGATTTGGGATTCTGTCCCATTCTTCAAGTCTGGGAAGTTTTCTCGTATTATCTCATTGAATAGATTGCTCATTCCTTTGGTTTGGAGTTCTGTACCTTCTTGTATCCCAATTACTCTTAAGTTTGGTCTCTTAATGTTATCCCATATTTCTTGGATGTTCTGCTCATGGTTTCTTAACAGTCTTGCTGAGCTGTCTATGTTCTTTTCCAGTTGAAATACTTTGTCTTCATTGTCTGATGTTCTATCTTCTAAGTGTTCTACTCTGCTGGTAGTATTCTCCATTGAGTTTTTAAGTTGGTTTATTGCTTCCTGCATTTCTAGGATTTCTGTTTGTTTGTTTTTTATAACCTCTATCTCCCTGTATAGTTGATCCTTTGCTTCCTGGATTTGTTTGTGTAATTCGTTGTCGAAGTGATCTTTCATTGTCTGATTTTGCTGTCTAATGTCTTCCTTGATACTCCAGATCATCTGAAGCATGTATATCCTGAATTCTTTATCTGACATTCCATCTGCTGCAGCTGTTACCTCTTCTAAAGTTGAGTTGACCTGCATTGCTTGTGGTCCTTTCTTTCCTTGTCTTTTCATACTGCTTGCGTTTCTTTCTGCTTGGTGAAACTGTTGTGTTTGTGAAATGTTTTTTTCCCCTATATATTTATATTGCTCTTGTATAGTTGAAAAGTCTCCCTTGCAGGGTCGGGCAGTGGTCTGCCTACCTTGCAGGCGCGGGCGGGGGCTCTGCTCTGCCCCTCCTCCAATTGGGGTGACGAGTGTACCACACCGGCAGACCACCGGGCCTGATCCGCCCGTCGGTTGCAGGTCTCCCTACCCTGCAGGTGCGGGAGGCGGCTCTGCTCTGCCCCCCCCCCTCCAATTGGTGTGACTTGTCTACCACACCCGCGGACCGCTGGGCCTGTTCCGGGCGCGGGCGAAGGCTCTGCTCTGCTCCTACTCCAATTGGGGTGATGTGTCTGTTGCACTGGCAGGCCACTGGGCCTGTCCCGCTGGTCGGTCGCAGGTCTGCCCACCTTTCGGGCAAGGGTGGCGGCTCTGCTCTGCCCCTACTCCAATTGGGGTGTCCTGACTACCACGCCGGCAGGTCGCTGGGCCTGTTCCTGGCGCGGGCGGTGGCTCTGCTCTGCCCCTACTCCAATTGGGGTGACGTGTGTACCACGCCGGCAGGCCGCTGGGCCTGATCCACCGGTCTGTCGTAGGTCTGACTACCTTGCAGGCGCGTGCGGTGGCTCTGCCCTGCCCCTCCTACCACGCCCGCGGACCGCTGGGCCTGATCTGCAGGTTGGTCGCAGGTCTGCCCACCCTGCGGGCACGGGTGGCGGTTCCGCTCCGCCCCCACTCCAATTGGGGTCACATGACCACCACACCGGCGGGGCCTGATCCGGGCACGGGCGAAGGCTCTGCTCTGCCCCTACTCCAGTTGGGGTGACGTGTGTACCACGCTGGCAGGCCGCTGGGCCTGACCCGCCAGTCTTTCGCAGGTCTGCTTACCTTGCAGGCGCAGGCGGCGGCTCTGCCCTGCCCCTCCTACCACGCCCGCGTACCACTGGGTCGCCAGTCTGCCCACCTTGCGGGCGCGGGTGGCAGCTCCGCTCTGCCCCCTCTCCAATTGGGGTCACGCGACCACCACGCCGGCGAGCCGCTGGGCCTGCTCCGGGCGCAGGCGGTGGCCCGGCTCCTCCCCTCTGGCTCGAAGACAAAGCGAGAGAGACTCGGGTGTCTGTGACTCACCCTTCCTACCAGGATACCAACTGTTTCTGTTGCCGCTGGTATTGATGAAGTTCTCTCATCCGCCGCTTTCTGATGACATCAGATCTCTGCCATGTTGGTATCCTATGTGAATGGCAGCACTTCGTTCCCTTTGCCGGGTGACCAAAGCAACAGGTGAGTCCTGACCGGCCCTCACAGGCCCCGTCTCAGTCCTGTTGCCACTGCCCACAAAGGCTCGGTTGGTATTTACCTCCACAGTACTCAGCAGGACCCGGACCAAGGAGCAGTTTCTGCGGGCTCCTTAGCCCTGGGCCAGAGCAGTTCTGGGAGCCGGAACTCAGCCGCTCCGTACTCGGTGTATGCTCCGATAAGAGCAGGCTCCAAGAAGCAGTCTCCGCGGGTCATCTAGCACTGAGCCTGAGTAATCTGTCTGCAAGCCGCAGGCGAATGGCAGCCTGAAATTACCTGTTCTATGGCTGAATGAGCTGCGGTCAGTCAAAACAGGGATGGTGACGTCAGCTCTCCAAGATGGTGGCCGCTGGCCTCCTCTGTGATCTGACCGGTGTGGAGAACCGAATTGGACCGCTTCCTTCCCCCATCTCGAACCCAGAATTCAGCACTGGGTACGGTGCTTGCACGGCTGGCAGAAACTGCAGCGCTATATCCCTGCGTCGCTATCTCTTTGTTTCCCAGCGTGCGCTGCAGACTCTAGCCGCGGGGCGATTTGTTGAATAAGCAGTGTTACCCTCCATGCGACAAATCTCTCGTGTTTGAGTCCCCGCAGCCGATCCTCGTTTGATGGAAATCCTTCCTCCAGGTTCCGGAGCACCCCACTATTGCTGGAAATTTCTAACAAGATAGCCTTTAGCAGTCCTGACTCGTCATTCTCCCACACAGTGACGCGGTACACGGGGGCAAAGCACTCCCCTCGCCGCCATCTTCCCCTGGTTCTCCTTACATGTTTTAGTGTGAATATCTCTCAAGGATAATTTGATGAAGAGGAAGGAAGTAGAGATAGGAAAATAGAAAATGTTTGCAATTTTATGTGGTGATTAGGGCAAATGAAGTGGTGACATAGGATGTGTTGATTATGAGGATGAAAGAATATATAGAGAAATAAAAATTTCAAGGAAGAGTTAAAGAGTATAGTAGAATTTGGCTGTTAGCAATGAAAGGAGAAAGGGTGTGAAATAGAGAAGTGAAATAGACAATACAAAACTAAATCAAAATTTATTAATTGAAAATCCTAGCCCTCAAAATGCAGAGTAAGAAAAATTGACTTCTTTCATTAAAAAAGCCTAGAAATGGGAATATATATATATATATATATATATATATATATATATATATTATATCTATCCTATGTATATATATGACACACTCAAAAAATAAAGAACAATGAAAAAAAGAAAAAAGTGAAAATGTTTTTGTTTTAATTGATTATAGATAACAGTATAATGCATTTATGCAGTTTGACATATCATACAAAGATGGGATATAATTTCTCATTTTTCTGAGTGTACATGTTATATAATCACATTGGCCATGTAAATATATATATATATATATATATATATATATATGTATGTGTGTGTGTGTGTGTATGTATATACATATATATACACATATATATAAATTATATATGTATAATTATATATATAAATTAATAATATCTGCTTTGTTCTACTACCCTTTATATCCTCTCATCCCCTTCCCTCCCTTTACTCTACCCTCTATCTAATCTAAGGAAAATCTATTCCTCTCTAGTGCCGTGCCCCACTTTACTGTGAATTAACATCTGCATATTAGAGAGAACAGTTGACCTTTGGTTTTGGGGGATTTAATTTATTTTGCTTAGCATGATATTCTCCAACTCTACCATTTACTGGCAAATGCCATAATTTTATTCTTCTTTAAAGCTTAGTAACATTTCATTGGAAATACATACCACATTTTCTCTATCCATTCATCTATTGCAGGGCACCTAGGTTTGTTCCATAGTTTAGCTATTGGGAATTGAGCTGTTATAAACATTGACATGGTTGCATTCCCATAGTATGCTGATTTTACATCCTTAGAGTATAAACTGAGGAGTAGGATAGCTGAATCAAATGGTGGCTTTATTCCATGTTTTCTGAGGAATTTTTTACTGCTTTCCATAGTGGTTGTACCAATTTGCAATCCCACCAGCAATACATGAGTATACCTTTTTCCTCACATGCACATCAACATTTACTGCTGTCTCTATTTTTGATGATTGCCATTCTGACTGGAGTGAGATGAAATCTTAGTGTAGCTTTGATTTGCATTTCTCTAATTGCCAGAGATGTTGAACACTTTTTTATATATTTGTTGATTGATTGTATTTTTTCTTCTGTGAAAATCTTGGTAAAAAGTAAAGGAGTATTTTCCATTACAGTAGTTAATATAGTCAATAAGAATATATGTTCACTGTTTGTGCACAATTGATTTTCTTTTTATTTTCTTCTTGATGCATAAACTGAGCATGTGCATAATGGCTGCAGGCTGTCAGGTCCTTCCTTTTTATTATTAGTGTGGCATGGAATAGGAAGAGTTAAGGGCTTCACTATCTGTAGGTGTTTGCTACTGGGTTCTGTGAGAAGAGTTCCCATAGATGGTGTTCCAAGGGATGGGATTTAGGTTTAGTAAGACTTGAGGTGCCTTATTGCATGGCACATTGTCTGTTGGGGCTGAATCAATCCTCTTCCAGAGATCAGTAGACACTGATATTTCTTTGGGGACACTGTACCCCACGAATTTCCCCAGGGTACTAAATATGGGACAGGGGGAGCTATCATTTGCCATTTCTGTTGCTCTTGGCCTCCTGGAAGAGGAGGATCCAGTACTGAGTGGTGGGCCAAGCACCAACCACCTTTGCACCCACTTCTTCAAATACTTAACCTACTTTAGTTGACCTTGTGGCCACCTTCAAACCTCCTGACTGAAAGGATTGGAAGGAACTGGGTTCTCCACAGCATCCTCAGCTGGTATTTCTCCAGGAAAAATGCTCTTATTTTCTGATTGTCCCTGGGTTGGCAAGGCTCAGTTAACCTTTTGCTAGGTTCAAATAATACCAGAGGAAAACAGCCCTGAATTCTTGGATCTAAGTTCCCAGTTGTCATTAGCACCACTTGCTGGTAATCCAAAGATGGCACCTGGCTCAACTTTCTGTTGACTGCTGATAAATTTGGGGTGTCTTCTGTGGACCCTTTTAGTGAGTTGAACAGACTCTGGTTCTGCTAGGGCTGCTCCTCCAGTCTAAGTATTTTCCAGGCAAGGCAGCTAGTAGTATTTCTCCACTTTTTCCATCCTTGTGTCAAATTCAACTCCTCCAGCAAGCAGCTTATCTCTAATTATGTCCTCTTTCCTTGTTTAATTTAGCCAAACTTTTTATTTTTCTAAGGCTTCTGTCCAATATTGAATATTAGTGAAATACTTTTTCACCCACCTCAAGGAGAAGGAGTAATCTGGTTGCTGGAGTCCCAGAGAGCTGAGCTACAAGAAATGCTGCTTTATGCTAATCCATCCTCTTATATCCATCTCCTCTGTTTTTCTTTGGGATTGCCACATTTTAGTATTTGAAGCTTATTATTTATTATTTCACAGATGTGGTTTCTATGTTTTCTCACATGAGTGGATCAAGAAAAGATATAGTGTCTAAACCAGAGGATGCAAGAGTTGTCACTGTACCAGTGTCCCAAATAAGTATGAAAAGACAAGAATATTTGTATAAGCTGTCATTCTAAAAGTATATGTCTAAGCTGATTAGTGCAGAGAACATCCTTGGAAGAGAAATAAACTGTACAAATCCCTGGGCGTTATTACAACTTGATATTTGTTAACTTGAAGAACAAATAGAGGGACAAGGCACATAAATATAACATTATGGATTAAATAATTCTTATAATGTTACATTAAAAATACATTCTGTTACATTTTTATATCAGCTTTGACATTTATCTTCCCAGGGTCCTGCTTTTGTCCTCTAAATAGAGGTCACATATCTTTCCACTAATCTGCATGTTTACTTTCATCTGTGTACATATTCCTATTTTATTTTTTTATCACTGAATACATAATCTTACTTTTGAAATATTACTTCAAGCTGTATGAAACCCATATTACTGGTGCTCCTTAATATATTTTAGTCATGACTACATTAACCACAACTAAGCAAACACACACAAAAAACAATCGTTATCAAAGCTAAACAGAGTATTTCAGATCCATGCTAATTCAGCAGGAATATAAGAGTGGATTTGTCCTATGAACCTTTGGTTATGTATGTCCCTTTTGTTTTTCACTATCTCAAGAGAAAATTCCTGGCTTCAAGGTAATTACATTTCTATTTGTATCCTGAATTATTAAAAGCATATTGAATGAAATGTGTGTGTGTGTGTGTGTGTGTGTGTGTGTGTGTATATATATATATATATATATATATATATATATATATATATATATATATATATTTACTATTTTTTTCCAAACCCATATAGACTACCACTACATTAACACATTCCCTTCTAAATAAAGTAGTAAGGAAGAAGAATATAATGACACTCAAATCGGGTAAATATTGCAGTAAAAATTCTCTAGAAAGAGGGATAATGAAATGTATGATACTGTAGCAATTATCACATTACTAATTCTTCTCTGGTTCTTCAAAATTTGAGGGGAAGATTTGGCATAAGAAAGACGAGTGTCAATGTTGGTACCAATGATTAAAACAGATAATTACAAGCAATGTAGCAAGGCCCTAAGCCACTCAGCAAGACTCTGTCTCTAAAGAGAATACAAGCCTATCACCATAGCACCCTCAAAGCACTCAGTTTCATCTAAATAGAAAGCAAATTAATAAGAACAAAAAAAAAAGACTGTACATATGTCTCAGTGGTGAAGAGCCCCTGGGTGGTTATATCCCTGATGCAAAAAAAAATTATGTAAGAATTATATAATTTATTTATATAATTTATATATAATTATATATAAATATATATATATATATATATATATATATATATATATATATATATATATAAATAAAATGGAATGCTCAGTGGTACAAAACTATAATCCCAGCTACAAATTAGATTGAGACAAATGTTTTACTAGATCCCAGGAGTTCAATGTCAATCTGGGAAATATTGAAATCTCATCTCTTAAAATAATCAATTTTATTTCCAATATGACACTCAGCCTATTGAGCAATTGCATTGAGTGTGTTGTATGTTGAGTCAAAGATTATTTGATGCCCATAATTACTCGTGTGATCAGGACTGCTTTTAGAACATCAAACAATATATTGTTATATATCTTTTTATATTGCTATTATTTTCATTTTATTTAATATTTTCAGTTCCACATGGCAGTAGAATCTATCTGAATATATTTATAAAAGGATGGAAGATACCATATTCTAATTGGAAACCCAGTCTTGTGGATGTACAGGGCATTGAAATTCACTATGATGTATTCATATATACACATAGGAAAGCTATGTCAGATTCATTCCACTGTGTTCCAGTAGAATGAATTGGCATTGTATTTTGTAGGCAGCAATTATTCGTTTCCAAGAGTAGTGACTTGATAAATCCCAAGTAGCCTATGTGTTCTGCTCCTTTTTTCTCTTATTTTGTATCTTTTTTTTCCTTGTTTGATTTTTGTTTACACAGTGACAACTGAATCCCATTCCCAGATGTTAAGCATCTGCTTAACTAGTAAGATTTACCACTGTACTTATCTTACAGGTTGAGGAGTCTCATATATCCTACTCTCATAATGTTCCAAATAAAATACCTACATGATTTCCCTTAACATAGAAAGATGTGTAAATGTGGAACTACATGGTGAACACAATCCTCATAAACAGTTCATTCTCCATCTCAGTTGATAACTTTGATTGGTTTCATCATGAGCAGAAAACTTGGATAGCATGAGTTCTGTTCAACTATCTTTATCCCTTTCCTCAGTCTGTCCAATTGTCTGGCATTCCTCCTCACCAATCCCAATATTTTAGACAAATACAGACCCCATTTAGAGATGCTATCCTATCTTGTAACTGCCTTCCATCTGCTCATTCTTTATTTCCTTCTAGCTCCTATCCTCATACTTGAACTCTCAGGTCACTATTATTTCTAGAAAAGTCATCTCCAACACCATTATCTACATTAGCACTTACTAGAAACCCACAGAGTAATTATGGCATCCAACAATAAAATCTTTTTGGAGAAAAGTGGCTGATTGATTGTCTCCTGTTCACAATCAAGAGAGATTTACATGCAATAAATAATGTACAGTTTAAGTCATACATGTACAGTAGAAAACAGATAAAGTGATAAGGAAACGTGAAGAAAAGAAACACCACTTTTTAAGAAAGAATGATAGACATACTCAAGGAAGACTTTCTAAAGCAGACAAGAGTCCTAAAGAAGAAAGGAAATTTTTCATATTAGAGGACAAAATTATTTCAGAAATAAAGGACAGTGTAATCATTGATAAAGGGGTAGAAATATCTGTCAATTTGAAAACAATTGGTGATGAAAGGGATTTTTTAAAAGTTAATATTCTGAGGTAGAACATAGTAAACTGTGTGGATCTTCATGTTTCTATGGTATTTTGTTTCTGAGAACTTTCCACTTGTCTTGAGTGGTGAATCTTTGAGATGCTTGTGTGCATTGATCTGATAACATCTAGTGTCTCCCCAAGAGTTTATTTGAAGTTTTGAGGTAGAGAACTTGGAAATGAATCAGTATAGTCCAAGAGTCTCAACATTTAATGAGTCATCATCTGGGGACTATGTCCAGAATATACATTCAGATTCAGCAGTTTTTGATTCTACCTTTTCTGATACAACATAAGGTGATTCCAATGTTCCAGCTCCCTAGACCACATACTGGGTAGCAAGGGAATGGACCTCTCTTGAGAGATTGTCAGTAAGGACCATTGAATCATAGTTCAGGATATAGTTCAGATCATGGGGAAACATCAATCTTGTTTATAATCTAAGTATGTCTCTTGACAGGTGAGAAGGAAGACAAAATTAAGAAACTGAGACAATGAATTTCATGTGGCTTCAGTATATTTGCATCAATAAAAGATGAGATTTTAGTGGTCCTGAGTTATTGGAAGAGGTGGGGCTGCTAATATTGTGTAATCTACAGCTACTCATTCCTCTTGCTTTAATGACCAGCCATTGGGAATGGGTGTTGCATCATGTATTTGTTCACATGAGATACATATCATTTCAGAAACTTTGGTTATCTTATTAAAGATAGCTTATTTTTTTCATTTTGGGTAGTGATGGTACTATGAACTGACCCCATGGCCTTGGGCCTGCTATGGTTATACTCTTTTGTGACTGACATTCTCATTCTTACATAGCTAATTTTCTGATAAGATCCTTTAAAGACTAACATGATGTACCAAAACAGATTAATTTTTTAAGCAGAAGACTTTGTAGATTTAATACCTTGAACACAAAAATTGTCATTTTAAATATAATGATTTTGAATCATAATTGTTCTTGATATATGATAATTCTGTGACACATGCTTTCTTCTTTGTGATTACCACATTTTAGTATTTTAAGCTTATTATACTTTATTTCTCAGATGTGGGTCCTATGTCTTCCCTCATGAGTGGATCAAGTAATGATAACATGGCTAAAATAGAGGAAATAAGAATTATCAGTGTACCTATGTCTCCCATATATGTATGGAAAAAGAAGAATATTTTCATAAGCTGGCATTCTAAAAGAATGTCTGAGCTGATCAATGCAGAGAATTTCCTTTGATTAGCAGTGAATTGTACAATTCCCTGGACCTTTATGACAACTTTGTACTACTAAACTTGTAGAATAAATGGAGGGACATGACACACAAATATAATATAATGGATTAAATAATTTTTTGTGTTACATTAAAGATACAAGCTATTACATTCTGAAATCACTTTCACATTTAGCCTGTCAAGGTCCTGCTTTTGTCCTCTGATTAGAGGTCAAGTTTCTCTCCATCAGTCTGCATATTTAGAATGGTAAACATACATTCCTAATTGATTTTGGTCATCGGAAACATAATCTCACTTTTGGAAACTTAACTACATATTCCTGGTGTTCTTCAGTACATTTAGGTCATGTGACTCTACCAACCCCCAAAAGGAGACACACCCAAAAATATAATAATCATTATATCACCTAAGCACAGTGATTCAGCTCCATACTAATTCAGCAGGAATGGAGGAGTGATTTTTGTCCTATTAATGTTTAGTGATATATGTCCCTTATGCTCTTTCTATTCCTAATTCTTTTTTCCCCACATTTGAAATGATGATTTTGCACAATCATGACCAGTGCCTATGTTGGCACCTATGATAAAAAGTAGATATTAATAAGCATAAGAAAGATTTTTAAGTTGTAACATTTATCTCAGATATTTATGTTTTAAGCTCTGCTATTGAAGTCACTACACATTTTAGTGCTTCACAAAGGTGTATTATTGGGCCAATATTTTTCTCCATGTTGAAATATTTTTAACATTGGGGTAGGCAGTGAGACCTAGTGTAATCCTAGCTTCTCATGAGATTGAAGCAGGAAAACTTATCTCTTTAAATAACTGATTTTATTTCCATTATAACATCCAGCCTATTGAGTAATTGCACTGGGGTGTTGTATATTGTGTTACACTTTATGTGATGCTCATAACACTTATGTGCATTTAGAAAATCAAATAACATATTGTATATATCTATTTAATTTTCTCAGACCTTTAAAATTATATTGTATTTTGTAGAGAACAATCATTTATGTCATTGAGTAGTGACCATGAGTGATAAATTCAAAGTTACTTATGTGTACCACTAATGTTTTTCCTCTCATTTTTGTCATTACTTCTTTGTTTTGTTTTTTGATTTCTATGGTGGGGATTGATACAATTTATTTTGCAAACTAAATAGCTGCTTTGCCACTAAGATTCACCATCAGTCTTCTATTATTTTTTTAAAATTTTATTGGCTGTTTTTATTTTTTCATGAACTTGGGATTCATTTAGACACAATTATGAAATTACAGAATATTTTTTTGCTCTAGTTCGTGTCCCTGTACTTTACTTTTACCTTTTGACTTTCTTCCCCTGTTCCTAGGTCTCCTTTCCCCCCCCCCTTTATTCTATTATTTTGTGCATTTATTTGTTTACCTTGTCTATTTATTTATTTGTGGTACTAGGGATTTCCACATTCCCAGCATTTTTACTTTTTGAGAAAGGATCTCACTAGGTTGCTTATACTCTCACTCCCACTAAGCTGCTCAGGCTGGTTTCAAAAGTGCCATCCTTCCATCTCCTATTCCTGAGCCACTGGGATACAGGCATGCACTACCACACCTGACTGTTTGTTTGTTTGTTTATATTATTGTCTTGCAAATATATATAATGTTGAGATTCACTGTGGTATATTCATATATGGACATGAGAAACTTATGTCAGATTTATTCTGCTTTACTTCCCTTATCCCATCTTCTCCACTACCCCCAGGCCCCTTCATCTAATCCATGAATCTTTCTTCTACTTTCATGGAATCCTCCTCCCCACACATACCTTTTTTCTTTCTTTCTCACTTTCCCTTTTCCCCCTTTTATTTTGGACTACCTTTCACATGTCAGAGAAAACTTTTGACCTTTGACTTTTCAAACCTATTTTATTTCACTTAGCATGATAGTCTCCAGTTCCATCCACTTACCAGAAAATGCCATAATTTTATTCTTCTTTGTGGTTTACTAATACTCCATTAGGTTTAGATACCACATTTTCTTTAGGAATAACCCAATCAATTGATGATCAAATGATCTAAGCAGATGTTTCTCAAATAAAGACATATAATTGGCCCACAAATGTATGAAATATGCTCAACATCTTTAGCAATCAGGGAGATGCAAGTCAAAATTAAAGTGAGATTTCATCACAATTCTGTCAAAATGGAAATTATTGAGCATACAAATAATAATAAGATTGGTGAAGGATGTTGGGGGGAAAAGGTGCACTCAAAAAATGTTGTTGGAATTGCAAATTAGCGCAGCCTCTCATGAAAATATGACAATTTGTCAAAAAACACCATGAATGGCATATGATCCTGCTTTCCCTCTCCTTGGAATATATCCAAAATGTCTAAAATCAGCATACCATAGGGAAATAGGCACATAGTCTTTACAGTAGCACAATTTATAATAGTCAAGCTATGGGGAATAAACCAAGGTAACTTTCAAGAGATGAACTATGATTCAGCCAGACTTCTCTTTAAAGTTGGTGAGTCTCATAGATCTTCAGTATCATGATATTCCACTTAGTAAATGATTTCCCTCAACATAGGAAGATGCATAAAAGTAGAACCACATGATAAACACAGCTACTTAAACACTTAAAGGAGTTCATTTGATATCTCATTTGATACATTTGGTTTGTTTAGTCATGAGCAGAGTCTCATTTTCCATGGACTCAGATTGGTAATTTTATTGATTTAGTGAAACATAATCTTCCCTGAGGACTGAATATTTAGGATCCTATGTGATCCTGAGAATGTTCCCTCCATTTAGGCCCCTGTCATCTTTATGTTGAACCTTTTCCTTATATTTATTCATCTCCTTGTATTTATGCATATGCCCTTCATTTCCATTCTGCTCAACAACATTAGAGTGATTTTGTTCCCATGCATGTATACCTGTGAACCACTCTTGAGAGTATTCATGTCTAAGCACCTTAAACTTACCTAGAAAGCATTGATAGAATGAGTTCTGTTCAACAATTTTTAACCTTTTCTACATTTTTTACTGTCTTCTGCCATTCCTCCTCACCATCCCAATATTTTAGACAAACATAGACCCTATTTAAGACTTGCCACCCTCTCTTGTAATTGCTTTCATGCTCTCATTCTTAATATCTCTCTGGATAGTATGCTCATATTTTAACTCTCAGCTTAGGACTACATCAAGCAAAATCATCTCCCCACACCATTTATCTACATTTTCACTTACCAGGGACTCAAAATATAATTAAGGAGTCAAAGAAATAAAGGCTGAGTACACAAAGGTGACTGAAAAGATTTCCTCCTGTTCACAAGTAAAAGAAATTTACATGTAGAGAAATAATTTACAGTTTAAGCCATAAAGGTGTAGACAAATGCTAAAGTTTTCCCTTAGGAAAGAAGCTCCTTTTTATTGAGAGAACAACAGCCCAAATTAAGGACCAATTCAGAGAACACCACATCTTTAGAGTAGAAAAGAAATTTGTCAGAAATGTGGACAAACAAAAGGGACAGAGTGTTCATTGTAAAGGAGTAAAAAGTACAAGTCACATTGGAAACCATTAAAGATGCACAGGGCTTGGTTAAAACTTACTATTAGGAAGTAGAGAATAATGTAGAATGTGGATTTGTATGTTTCTATGGCACTGAAAAGTTTTGTTTCTGAGGATTTGTCATTTTATGTTTAGTGGGTGAATTTGTAGATGAAATTTTGGGGTATTTGTTGCACTGAAGCTAACAATATCCAATTCTCCCCAAGGGTTAGTTGAAGTTTGGGGTCAGTAGAAATATCTTCTAAGGAAGTCAAGTCTCACTGGCTCAGCAGAGCACATCTGTATAGGCCCAGGTGTTCAGGTGGCTGAGGCCAGGTGGATGGCTGGTTTTAGGCTATTCTGGGCACCTCAGAGAGACCCCATCCCCAAATAAAATCAAAAATACTAAAGCAGATGAATCTCAGCAGTTGAGAGTGTGCTAAGAATGCAGTGGAATGAATGTGACATAGTTTTCCTGGGTATATATGTGAAAACACCATGGTGAATCTCACCATTGTATACATAAACAAATTGACATCCTAATTAGAATAAGATATAGCCCATATTATTATATAATAAAATAAATCTGCCTGAAAAAAGTATGCACAAGGCATTGGTTTTAGTACAAAGTACCACATTATAAATAATAACTGTGCAAGTGATGTTTAAATTCAATTTCTAATTAATAAAATAAATGCTACTGTTATTATTAGTACTAGGCATTTTCTTTTTACTCTGATCATTCTTCTAACTGTTTAAAGTAGTGTAAATAGACATATACATTTTTTTGGCAGAATCATATTTAAAAGTGAAAAAAAGAAGAAAAGAAAAAAGTGCTTGATTACTCTGAAAATAATCAGCCACAGGTATGCAATCATGTATATTTCGCACCCATTTTTCATGCTATTTTCCTTGCTTCAACAATTTAGATTAATCCAAATGAAATGTCTTTCAGAATAGTCCTTTAGTATCCTAAGATAAATGAAAGCTATTGAATAGTGAAGAAAGAAATTGTTTGCTATGGTAGCCATAGGATCAAAAATTCAATACAATTTAATGCAATTCACATCAAAACACCAATCCTGTTTTGCAAAGAACTATAAAAAAAATTTAAATTCATGTGGAAGAAAAAAGGACTCAAAATAGTCAAAGAAATTCCAAGTTAAAAAAGCAATGCTGGAGGCATCACAATACCTGACTTCAAATCATGCTACAGAGCTATAGTTAACAAAAAATGATGGTACTGACATAACAAAGATACATAGATAAATGGTACAGAGGAGAAGACAGAGACAAACCCACACCCATGCAGGCATCCAATCCTTGACACAGGTGCCAGAAACATAGCCTTTTTATCAAAAGGTACTGTGAAAACTGTTTTTCCAAGAGTAAAAGAATGTGACTAGTAACTTATTTCACAGCCTCTCCCCCAGATCAACTCAATAGTGGATCAGAGACCTAGGAATTAGAACAAACCTATGTAACTTCTGAAAGAAAACATCAGGTCAACACAAGTAGAAGGTAGAAGATAAGACATAAGGTCTGAGTGGAAATCAATGAAATTGAAAATAAGTCCCTATGACTTTGGCATATGTACATTGCTTAGAATTGTGTACAGTCATTTCATTGTAGATCCTGAAAAAGAACACTATAATTATTGCAACAGGTTTTCCATCCCATAAAGATTTAAGTACTCTTTTACAAATGGGGTTTAGTAACTTGTATGAATTTTATTTTTTGGAAAATGACAATAACAAAATCAAATTTCTATCAAATAATGCAAGTGCCATTATTCATTTTGTTTTCACTGTAAGAAGGCATGATCTAATTAGTTCTTTGTTTTGAGACTATTAGTAGTATTGTTCTTGATTTCTTAATATTGTATTTTTGTTTACACTTGAATCCCTATTGTGGAACATGGACATAAAATTTATGGTTACAAGAAATAAATTTAAAATATGGAGATTTTTATATATAAAAGATAATAGTCTTGTTGCATTTTACATACTTAGTATTTGTCTGAAAGAATATTATGTGTTTCTTTTTCTCTATTAGGCACACTGAGAAAACATCTAATTTAAAGAGCAAGGTATTGTTACAAATAATACAAGATAATATTTATTGATAAAATGCATTATGAAAGTCAAAGTGATACAAACAAAAATATATTGTAGAAGGTAAAGTGAAAGAATGGATAATTTTTTTTGCTATGTACAGCTTTTGAATTTGAAAATTAGTAAGACAAAATAACCATTGATAAAGATTTTTTTGTTTTTGTTTTTGTTTTTTGACAGAAATTACTTCTTTGAAAAACTACCTGTGCTTTTGCTTATATACCATGGTGGATAATTGTCACCTGTATGTATTGAGTCTATGTTATATGTATTTGGGGTACATTTTGATATTGGATTATTGTTTTATAGGTCAAAAAATGCTATGGAAGACCTTGATGAATCAGAGCCAACTTTAATAGCCTCAATGGCCTTTCAAGTGACTTGCCCTAATTATAAGGATATTTGGGCATACATTGAAAAACCAAGCACTTCATATGAAGGTAGGACCTTTGCATAATGATGTACACTATAGTAATAGATACACACATTACTTAGCACTGAACCATAGAACACTGATGTGTTACAGTACTGTTCATTTCAGAAAGGTGCTTTGCATTAAAATATAATGAGAAGTGTGATAAACTCTCAAGTAAACACCTGGATCATCTCCACTGCACTTTTCTTTGTGAATGGCACCCTACTCCTTTTGTTGGCTCTGTTGCTCCCTTGTGCCTGGAGGATGATCATATCAGCTTGCCATTATCTCTACATGAATTCTGTAGTAACCTTAGACCTCCTTTCCCTGCTACCCACCTCATCAAACTGTTCTTTTCTGGAACCAAATCATATACTTTAAAAAATTCAGTTCTGATATTGCTTACCCCTTCCTTAAAACCCAAGTATTACTTGTTTTTGCTATAAGATTAAAGACCTCAACCCTCTAGCTTTCTCCTGTGTCTGGATCCCAATCACTAAGGTGTTTCTTCTTACAATACAGCTTTTTGTTTTCAGAAGATTTAATGAGGTATTATTGACATAAGGTAAGCTGCACATATAAAAAATGTGCAATTTGACAAGTTTTGACCTACCTATTAAACACATGTTGAATAGCCATAATCAAGATAGTTAAGAAATCCTGTAAAAGTCTTCTCATGTTCCTTTATATGCCCTTAATAAGATACTGCCAACTTATTTTTCAATGTATTTCTGCCATTTTCCATGCTAATCAACATGGATTAGTTAGATGGTAATCATAGTCAAGTAGGGTGTGCTTTGAGGAAGTGGGTCACTTGGGGACTACCTGTTGAGTGAAGCTCTAACTGTTTTCTAGTAGGTGGCCCATTTTGAACTGCTTTCCTTTGCCAAGTCTTTCTTCCATGATGTTCTGCCTCACCTTGGGCCCTGAGCTGTGGAGTCAGCTGTGTATGGACTATGACTTCTGAAACCTTGAGCCCCAAATACATTTTCCCTTCTCTACATTTTTCACGTCAGATCTTTGTGTCACAGTGAGAAAACCTAAATAAGACAATTCCCAGGAATTTTAATTTTTTTTTAATTTTTAAAATTTTTCTTAATTTTAATGGGATAGATTTCTTCATTTTTTGTCTTAGCAGAAGTATTTTTCATGTACAGGAAAGCTGTTGATTAATGATTGTTGATCTTGTTACCAGCTGTTTTGCTGAATTCCTTATCAGTGAATAAGTCCTCTGGTGGAGTTTTTTTGGGTTTTCTAGAATAGGATGATGTCAATAGCAAAAAGATAATTTGAATTCTTCTTTTCCTATAAATAGCCCTGTAATGTCCTTCTCTTGCCTGATTGTTCTGCCTTGAGTTTCAAAACATACATTGAATAGGATTGATAAAATCGGACATCTTTTCTTTGCTCCTAATTTTAGAGAAAATGCAACATAATGTTGGTTTTGGCTTTGTGATATATAGGCTTTATACTGTAAGTTTCCTCCATGCCTAGTTTCTTTATCATTTTTAATATGAATGGGTGCTAAATTTTTATCAAAGCCTTTTCTGCATCTGTTGAGATGATCATATGATTCTTGTCCTTAATTCTATTTATGTGGTGAATTACATTTATTGATTTGCCTATGTTGAACCAACCTTGCATTGCTGGGAGTAAAACAACTTTTTCATGGTATGTTAACTTCTTGATGTGTTTTTGAATGCTATTTGCTAATATTTCATTAAAGATTTTTACATGTATGTTCATCAGGGATATTGTTCTGTAGTTTTCTTTATTGAATATGTCAGGATTATACTGGTTCCATAGAATGTATTTGGGAGTGTTCCTTTCCTCTAAGTTTTGTGGAAGAATTTGACAAAGATTTATGTTTGTTCTTCACTAAAAGTCTGTTAGAACTCAGCCGGGATTTCATCTGGTCCTGGCTTTTCTTTGTTGAAAGACTATTCTTTGCTGTTTCAGTTTCATTACTTGATATTGGTTTGTTTTCATTTGGATATATTCCTGGTGCAATTTTGGCAGCTCATATGTGCCTAGAAATTTGTTAAGGTTTCCAGATCTTCCAGTTTATTATAGTACAAACTTTGAAAGTAGTTCCTAATGATCCTCTGGATTTTAGAAATATTGCTAATGGTATCTCATTTTCATCCACAATTTTGTTGATTTGTGTCCTTTTTGTTAGTTTGACTAAGGGTTTATTGAATTTATTTATCTTTTGAAAAAGCTGCCTTCGTCTCTTTGATCCTATGCCTTTTTCCTTCTCAACTAATTTCATCTCTAGATTATTTCCTATATGCTACTTATTTGGGAATTAGTTTATTCTTCCTTTTCTAAGACCTTGAAAGGTGGAACATTATTTTATTTGTTTGGAAACTTTCTATTTTGTTAGTGAAGTCATTCAGTACCATGAATTTTTTCTTCTCAAAACCGACTTCATGATGTCCCAAAGATTTGGATATGTTGTATTTCTGTTCTGATTTCTTTGCAAATATTTCTTTGTTTATTCTCTCATTTCTTTTATACTCCACTCCTCTTTTAAAAGAGTATTTTTTTATTTTGTTCTGTTTATGTGATTCCTCTTATTTTCCTTGCTATTGACTTCTAGTTCCATTTCATTATGATCTGATAGAATGTGTATAATTATATCAGGTTTATTTTATTTTTGCAATGACTTACATTGTGACCTAGAATATGGTTTATTTTGAAAAAGCTTCCATGCATTGTTAGGAAGATAGTGAATTCAGCTATTTTGTGGTGAAATATCCTGTAACTATTAGGTACATTTGAATGATAATATTATTTAGGTCAAAATATCTATTTTTACCCTTGCATATTCTGTCTATTGGTGACAAGGATATTTTTAAATTCCCTAGTGTAATTATTTTGGGTCTATCTGATTTTTAATGTCAAGAAACATTATTAGTTTATTTATGTATATATTTATTTATTTAGGTATATATGACAGCAGAATATATTTAATTCACTGTACATAATTGCAGCATGAGTTTTCATTTCTCTGGTTGTACATGATGTAGTGTCGCATTATATGTGCAGTCATACATGTCCCCAGGGTGATGATGTCCATCTCATTCCACCATCTTTCCTGTTTCCATGCCCCCTCATCTTCTGACCCTCTTGTTTACCCAAAGATCCTCCACTTTTCCCATGTCCCTCCCCCAATTAAGGATTAACATCCACTTATCTGAGAGAACATTCAGTCTTTGGGTTTTTTTTTTTTTTTTTTGATTGGTTTACATTGCTTAGCATGATATTCTCCAACTCCATTCATCTCCCTGAAATGCCATAATTTTATTCTCTTTTAATGCTGAGTAATATTCTATTGTGTGCATATACATTCATCTATTGAAGTACATCTAGGTTGGTACCAGAGTTGAGCTATTGTGATTTAAAGAAGCATTGTTTTTATGTAATTAGAGTCACTATCATTTGAGGCATACATAATTTCTATTGATATATTTTCTTGTTGAATTGAAATTTTACTAGTATAAAATAGCATTCCTTGTCTCTTGTGAGTTTTGCTTCAGATCTGCTTAAATTTTGGAATTTAAGAATGGAAACATTTTCCAGGAGTTTACTTTCAGTCTATGAATGTCTGTCATGGTTTGGATGTGAGGTGTCCCCCACAAGCTCGTGTGTGATACAGTCCAAGAAGGTTCAGAGGAGAAGTGATTGAGTTGTAAGAGTGTTAACACAGTCCATGATTGAATCTCCTGATTGGGATTAAGTATTTGGTAACTGAAAGCTGATAGGGTGGGGCTGGAGGACTTGAGAATTGGGGAGAGTGGCTTTCAGTATATATTAGTAGGCAGCAAGTGGACTCTTTCTGCTTCCTGATCATAACTTGAGCTGCTTCCTTTCAACACATTCTCCCACCATGATACTCAGCCTTGCCTCAATCCCCTACGAATGGATCTGGCCTTCTATGGTCTAAGATTTCAGAAAATGTAAGCCCTCAAATAAAACCTTCCTCCTCTACAGTTGTGTTGGTCAGGTCATTTAGTCAGAGCAGGGAAAAAGCTGACTAATACAGTGGCTTCGCATATGAGATGAGTTTCTTTCAAACAACATCTAGTTGGATCTTGTTTTCAAATCCATTCTACCAATATGTGTCTTTTATTTGGGGAGTTTAGAACATTTACATCAAGAGTTATAGAAAGATGTTTGCTAGTTTCTGCCTTTTTCTTTGCTATATTTTATTTTGTCTTGGTTTCCAGTAGTTGATTGCTCTTCTATGTGATAATCCAGAGTTCAAACCTGTGTTATGCAAGGGTCACCATGCTCTTTGGTTACTTTCAGTTTGCCTCCTAAAAGTGCAATTTGTTTTGAAAAAATATCTTTCAGGCCTCTTCTGCTTTTTCATTATATTTTGGAATTCAGTTAGGTTACATATAAACAGCTTGACCCTTGATGATCTTGTTTTTATGCTTTGTTAGATCATCTGTCTAGGCTGAATTCTGTACTGTAAGTCTTCTCCACTAGACTTTAAGCTAAAGGAGAGCAGGGTTCTCAGCTGGTTTATTTGTAGAACTTAGTATAATGGCTTCCATGTCATAGGTACTCTTTACACATTTGTTCAGTGTATGAGGGAGTGCGTGCAGAGATGTAGAATCCTTCTCAGATGAAAATACTCAAATATTTTATTTCTGTCTTGTTTTCTCCATGATGCAGATCCTCATAGCCTACCAAAAATCCAAAACGCATTTGATTCATGTCAAAGAATAATAGAACTTGACAAAAGTCACTGTTCACAGTGTTTATTACATATGAAAGAAGTGGCAAAACTGGAAAATAAACTTTGTGGAATGAAAGAGAAATTATCAGAAATGGAAAATGTGAAATCTAAGTTAGAGCAGAGAGAAATAAGATGGAAACAAGAACTCTGCCACTTGAGGTATGATACCCTCGATTGAAAGAAAGTTTGAACTCTTTTTCTTCACATTAATAAACATAGGGAATTTTTGTAATTGCTGACTTACCTGCTGGCATTTTTCAAGGGAGAAAACTACTTATACTTGTAGAGTCTGAAATCCTTACAAAAAGGTGACATATTGCTAACTATGATTACTTCTAATAACCAAATTCATGTTATTTCCAATCATAAGATCAATGGCTATATAGAAATCTCACTATAAAAGGAATCTCACTATTGATTTAAAAAGCAGAATTTGGGATTGTTTTTCATTCATATTTTTATTTTTTGTATTACAATCAATGTTTCACTGAAACTCATTTACAAAAGTTATTATTTCCATATTTTTATTGAGTCATTACACTTGTTTAAATGGTGGGATTTTTGTTACATATTCATGTGTACACACTATGTAACTATATAATTTGGTCTATATTATTCCCTACCTTTTTCCTTTCCCCCCTTCTCCCTCTACTTCAATGAGCTCCTTTGATCTCCCTGAGACCACCCCATGCCTTTCTTTTACTCTGCCTTTCTAGTTTCCACATATGAGAGAAAACATATGAAGCTTAACCTTACAAATTTGACTTAATTTGCATAAAAAATTGTCTCATTTTCCATCCATTTCCTGAATATGACCTAATTTCATAGAAATTAATGTTTATTTTTCTTTAGTTAGAATACATTTTTCAATATAGAATTATTTGGGCAAAGAATAGTAACTTCATGAACAGATATTTGATCAATATTTCTAAATTGCTCTTGGGACAGTTTATAGTAATTTATATTTTCACCAAAGAGGATGAAATGGCCATTTTTAAAAAATTTGTTCTAATTAGATACACATGACAATAGAATACATTTTGAGACATTGTACACAAATGGAGACAAGTTCTTCCTATGGCTCAACGTGCCATACCAGTAATGTAATCATACATGTATACGGAGTAAGAATGTCCAACTGATTCCACCATTATTCCCATCCCTGCAAACCCTCCCCTCTCCTCACTCCCCTCTACACAATCTAAAGTTCCTTCATTCTTCCTCACACACCCATTCTCCATTATGGAATAACATCCACTTATCAGAGAAAACATTTGGCCTTTGTTTTTTGGGGTTTGCCTTATGAAAAAGTAATTTTGTGCACCCCAAAATGTGTTTTTAAATATTTATGCAGTTTTTTTTTTCTTTTTTTCTGGTGCTTGGGATCAAACCCAAGGGTTGGCACAACTAAATGAGTATGCTTCTGCACCCTGGGCTATGGATGGAATCCTAACATCTATTAAACAAAATGTGAAATGGAAAGTAATAATTTTTTTAATTTCTCCCTCATTTGTAATAAAATTTGTTTAAATTTCTATGTTGAAAGGACATGTATTCTTTATCATTGGAATAAATATTAGGTTATGCCTTGTTCCAAAGGGGATTGTGAGTTGTTTATAAAATACATAATGGTAAACAAGCTAAATTGAAGTGTTACCTAAAAGAAACATTAACAGGTGGAACTACAGGAACTGGACCCCTTAGCCTGGTCTTCAGTTATGGTAATGTGCAGACATATGCTATCTAAACAACTTCTGAAGGTGGTATGTTACAGTGGCAATCAATTGCAGTAGTTCCTATTTTATTCATGAATATAAAAGCTAAATACTAATGAATTTATAAACTTGTTAGTTTTTAAAACTCTCTTAACTAAGGAAGAATTATAACAATGCAAAAACGATCTTTGTTTTTTTTTGCTTTGGCAATGTTTGGGATGGAACACAGGAGCCCCAGCAGGCAAGCACTCTGAGGATTCCCCACCCCAAATTATTTCAAACACTCAATTTATGGATACATTTCAAGAGTCCCTTTCCATAATATCTACTGAAGTAACTAGTAACAGCCTTTTCCCAACTGACAGAAAAATCTTTCATTATTAACTTTCATGTATATATGTTTCCAAAAAGATTGAAGGAGAAATTTAAAGAGGTGAGAACTAGAAGGAAAATAATCATAGAACATAGAATTTTTATTAGCCTAATGAATTAACCTATGAAGAACAAGAACACAAAATGCACCTTTTTGTTTTCTGATTAAAATCATTTTAAGATAACCATATTTAACTGCAGGCATGATTTAAAAGAAAAAGAGAAGAAGTTAAGAGATTTTGATCAGCTTTTGGAAAAAATGAATAACCAGTTAAGAGAAAAAGATGAGAAACATAATAAACAAATTGAATTGAACAAAGAATTTCAACTGTCTTCTGGGAAACTGAAGGCAGAATTAAAGACTGCAAGAAGTAACTCAAATCTGGTAAATTAGTCTTCAGTATAGCATCAAATTTCTTACATTATTTATAATATCCCTTTAACATAATATGTGTGGTCATGTTTCACATAATGATGGGGACATGATGTGAGAATGTTGTTGGCATTCACTATGCAATCATTGTAGGTATGTGCTTATACAAAATGCCTATATCTTCCACAAACTTCTGGGACCACTATTAAAATATGTAGTCTGTTGTCTCACAAAGCATTGTTACACAGTGTGTGACTCTCTATTATTTGGATTTCAACCAAAATTTCATATCTCCCTAAGATGAAATCATAACATTTATGGCTAAATTTATTCATTGCTTATTTTGGCATCTTATAGATGATCAGCATGTTTTCTGAATGGAGGAATAAAAGGTGAGTTGAGTTCAATTGGTAGCAAAAATGTTAATTTAGGGATATTTATGTTCAGATACAGGATAAAGAGCTTTGAAAATATCATGGGACAAGTTAACTGAGTTTAAATTTTTTTTTAATTCTATTTTGTTTTCTAAAAATTTTTTCTCTGACAAATTTACCTGTCATTTCTACAGTTGAAATTTGAGTAATTCATGTGGAATAAAGGTCTGTATAGTTTGATCAACTACTTGTTTTTAGTATTTTTTTTTTAATTTAAAGATACTGCTCTTGATTAAGCTTTTAGACTTTCTCCCCACTTACTGAAATGAATCTTCAGGTGTAAGCAGAACCTAAGGACACCCAGAGGCAATATATATTTGAGAATATAATGCCAGAATTTAACAGATAGAATTCTGTCAAATCATCTTTGCAAACAAAAGGAGAGAGGCATGGCAGGAAAAAAATGTTTCTTAAATCATTTTCTGTTGTTTTCAAATGCTTGTTTCTTTGTGTGAATGTATTGCATTTGTGTGTGAACATATATGGAACAGTAACTAGATCCACCAAGGAAAAGCATAGAGAATTTTAAAGCCATACATGTATATCATTAATGTACCTATTTTGGGGTTGAGAGTGGCATTTTGGTCTCATTGGCCTAATTAATGTTCTTAATTCAACTTCATTTGTCAGCAGCAGTACAGTAGTGACTTTCACACTGGCCATATCCAGAGAAAAGGCTTTTAAAAATGTACACAGGAATTGATGACTTTCCCATAATCTCAAAACCCTTGTTACTAACATAACTTCTCTAGTTTGGGGCAGTGATTTCACCCTCTTGGTATATTAATATGGAGGTTAGCTTATTATTCCCACCATTCAGTAAGCAGGCAAAGCATAACCAGCAGAGACTCTATTTAGGGCAGCATTTCCTCATGTAGGAGAAGAGGAACACTTTTCTCCAAGTAATCTTCTATTTCAGTACAAAAAACATTTGGAGACAATGATATACTATAATACTTTATGGTAATTATGTCATTTGTAATAAATTAAGTCAGTTTATTTCCATTATTTCACATTTACTCATGTTTCAGACTTTACAAAAAAAGAAAAAAGAAACAAATCTTACTGAGCAGCAAAAAATCTCAGAATTTTCTGAGACGAGCACAACAAATAGGATCTTTACAAATGGTATTATGAAACACAAGCCTTCTTTTGTGTTTTATTTTTACAGCAGAGAAATAACTAGGTTGATGGAAGAGCACTAGAAGCAGCTTGCTTATATTTATATCATTCCATGTTTCAGATGGTAATAGAAAGTTCATTGGTATATGTAAAATGCTTAATTAAGTACAGTGCCTGGATTTATCATTTATCAATAGCTACAATTCTTATAACTGACTGCAAAAATGTTGAAATAATAGAATACATGTAGAATACTTTCAGGAATAGGGAACTTAAAGAACTTTGGAATATTTTATCTATCCAAATGTGTGTAGAGCTAAGACACTTATTATGGATTGGCTGGCTGTATACATGAGTTATCAGTATCAGAGTGCAGAATTTATTTATTTTGTATATTTTAGTTGTTGATAGATCTTTATTTTATTCACTTATTTATGTGTGGTGCCTGGGATTGAGCCCAGTGCCTCACACATGCAATGCAAGCGTTCTTCTACTGATCCACAACCATAGCTCTCAAACTTTATGTTTTAACACGGCCAAAGTTCCTAATCTTTATGTCTTCAACCTGTTGTAATTTAGAAAAAGGCTTTTTCAGTTTTAAAATTCTTTATAATTAGCATTTCTTATGTTCCTAGATTGATTTTCTTCAATATATCTTGCTAACTCTTGGGAAGTTTTACTTCTCTAAGCTCTGAAATTTACATCTAAATTTTCTCCAGTTGGATATCCATGTATTGCAACCCTTCCATTGAATAAATGTACATGTTCAAACTTTGGCTTCAGAGGTAATTTTGACACATACTTCATTGAGTGTTAGCTAAAGGTCTCCTTGATTTTTCTTAGGTTTCTACCAGGAATGAAACAGAGAAAGTGCTCTTCCATAAATACCACATGTTGAAGGATAAATGTGATATGGTTACATATTGTATACATATTTTGAAGTAACACACTTTATCTGATAAATATGTAAAATTGTGTGCCAGTTAAAAACAAAAAGTTTAGCCTTGCATGAAACTGATTTTAAAAAGGGGGTGGGGGACATTTAAAGCCTTGGAACTGCAGATGAGTTATTTTGAGTAAAGACATTATGTCTTTTCTAGGCATTGTTTCTTTACATAGGAATGAAGTTTCAAGAGGATAAGTCATAGATTTTTAGTTGAGATATGCTGATATTGATGATTAATAATGTAGGATTAACATTGCTGAAACAATATCTGCTTTTGGTGTTGAGGATGGAATCAATGGACTTGTGCAAGCTATGCCCATGTTCTAACACCAGGAGTACACTCCAGCACTCAATACTAACTTGAAAGTCTTTATGTTGCCATACTTTTTAAAACCATGATTTAATACATAAATGGAAATGCTCATATCTAGTTTAAATTCAGTGGGATACTTTGACAATCCATTCCAAGTTTCCCAGCTGAAGTGAAATGTAGATGATATTGTTTTTAATTGACTTCTTTCACTAGCATTTTATACATTTCTAATTGGTAATTTGATTTTATAAAGCTAAATTTGACTTAATTCTGAAAACAACTTGCTCAATTTTTTTATCCTCATCTCCTTCCAACACAATTAAAGGATCTACTGTCATTAACATAATTTGGGACAAATGTATTGCATTGCAGCAAAACCCATGTTGATTTAATTTTTCTGTTGTCTCTGGAATTTATTGCCTATCTTCACAGATAACTTGCTAATACTTTTCATTTCAAGTTTCAAATGCTGTCATGTAACAGATAGGAACTATTCTAGTACAAAGGTAATTGCAGATACCTGATTTATTAATTTGGCACTGAATTCCCATTTTCAACAAAGTTGTTTAAATTCCCATTTAAACAAGTAGATTTTTGTACTGTGAGAATGGGGTGAGGAGGGGAGACAGTTGAAGGAGTTGAAGAGAGGGAGGGAGGTGAAGGTCAGATTGCATTGGGTCTTATTTTTTAAGAGACAGGAATTTATGGATCTGTGCAGAGGATTGAATATGTTTAGAACTCAGTTTTTAAGTTGAGCTTCTGTTAAAAAAAAGGATGATTTTCTGTATAGTATTCACTACTCCTAGTTGGACCTGCATAACCATTTCTGTTGGAGAATTCACTAGGTTGTGAAGCATTTCATGAAGTGTGAAGTGGATACAGGGCTAAATCTATTGTCTAAGGGATATGATAGTAACTAGGCAGGAAGAAAGCACCTTCCATGTCCTTGTTGGAATTCAGAAATAAACAGAATTTTATACACATGAGGAAAAGAAAATGGATTAATGATAATATTTCTCAGAGTTCCTTTCAGTTTTAAATATTATTAACAGTGAAGTGATTTACAAAATATTTAACAGACATATCTCCTCAGGTAGATGTGAGACAACTTCCACAAGAACTTACTGATAACCTGACAGAGCAACCTATGTCAGAGGATTCTCTAGAATACTCATCAAGTAATTACCTTGAAGTAGAAGATGAGGTACAGGGTTTGAAGAAGAAACTAGATCAAATCACAGGGGAAGTATGTACTAAATTGTATTTGTCAACCATTGATCTGTACCTGTTTAAATAATGTTAAATGTTTTAGGATAAAAATGTCAGTGGACAGAGTTCTTTGAAATTTTATTATAATTAATTTTATTACATTTTAATTATCTTTATAGTGCATTTGTTCATAAATTCTGAATTTCATTTTTTATAATATCATGCATTATTTCTCACTTGCAATCCAGTGACTTGGAAGACCAAGGCAGGAAGATCACAAATTTAAGGCCAATCTCAGCAACTTAGCAAATCCCTGTCTCAAAAAGAAGTGGGGATATAGCTCAGTGGTTAAGCATTCCTGGGATCAATCAGTGGTTAAGAGAAAACTAACTAAATAAATAAATAAAAATTAAAAAATAAACTACTTAAATACCCTCCGGAATGCTGAGAATTGTACATCTATCCTCACATGTGTTGAGAGTTTTTTTTTTTTTTTTTTTTTGGTTAACTAATTTTTTTTTTTTTTTTTACTGCTACCTCCATTGCCATGGTGTAGCAAGGCAGATTAAATCAGAGAATACCATTTCATGGAATGTTCCAGGGAATTGAATTATTTCATACCTTCATTTATATGATTGGATACAGAATCTGTGTGTAATTGTTAAATGGATTTCTAGATAACTTGCACAGAAAGGCTATTATGCTTTCCTCAAATTTCAGGTTAATTTTAAAATAATGGGACAAGTCAGTGTTTTTTTTTTTAATTTAAATAGATTATAAAACCATACAAATGTTTCAATCATGTCTGGTACCTCTATCCAAAGCAGAGAATGAAGAACTTACATAGGTTTTCCAGTAGATCTTTGAAAAGGCAATCTTACTAGGATTTGTTAGACAAATTTGTGCTCAAATATTCTCAACATGCTTCTTTTATTATGAAACACTGTTGTTTTATTCATGCAGGCCAATAATCTCAATACAAACCTAGAAGCTACATTTTCAAAATATTCACACTTGGATGGACAATTTGAACTTGCTTTTAAAAGCCTACAAAATACATGTGAAGAAATACAGAACAACCAAAAGAAATTGGAAGAAGATTTTGCAAACCTCAAAGTATATGTGCAAGACTATAAAATTAAAAATGGTCAAGGAGAGCTTCATAGATGTGAGATCAGACAAAGAACAAGAGAGATTTTAGAGGAAAACCCAAAACGAGCATCTCTATTTTCAGAGGTTATTTTATTTATCTGTAATGTGCTTTAATTGTTTTCACTGAAAATTTTATTTTGGAAATTTGCATTTTATGTGGGTCATCTACATTCCTTGAGGAAACTTCTTTTGTAGAATTTTCAGAGTAAGATGGCATTTTTAAATATTTCATTTTCCATCATTGTAAAAACTGACTTTATCTTTCAGAAAAATGACTTTATCAGAGAACCATTCAATATTTAAGGATAGTTGTATTAATAAGACAATTAGCAAGAACCAAAAAAATGTGAAGTCAAAGTATACCATACTCTTGAATTGTTAAATAATTTTTTTCAATTATGAAATAATTTTACAACTTTTTACTTTTCACATTACTGATACTAACATGAGAATGATTCATGGCTGGAGCCCTAGTCATTGGAATATAGTTTGTGTAGCCTTTGCAAGTCCCAGGGTTCCAACCCCAAAGAATATACAAAAAGCAATTGACTTTGATGATAAAATCCCAGCATCTTTTATACACATATTTAAAATTTCTCTCTGAGTTATTGATTCTAAACTAAAGAACAAAATATAAAAGTGATTATTTGGGTAACAATTATTTTAAAAATATGTCACTTCGGGCTGGGGATATAGCTCAGTTGGTAGAGTACTTGCCTAGCATGTGTGAGGCACTGGGTTCAATCCTCAGCACCACATAAAATTAAAATAAAGACATTGTGTTCATATACTATAAAAATATTTTTAAAATATGTTCTTTCAATTTTTTTAGACATTCAATAGAGCTTCAAAAATTTTAGAGGAGTTGAATGAAAATAATGAGTTTTCATTAATGAAGTTGATGCAATTCAGAATTGGCAAGGTAGAATCTCAAGTGTTTGAAACTCCAAATGAAATTTGTGATGAAGTACAAAGGTAAGAATATAATGAACTCCATATAGCAGGATAAAAATTCCTGAAGTATGTCCAAATGTACACCAACAGAAAATAACTTAATCTCCTTAATTTGTCTCCAATGCATACATTTTAGTGAGAAAGGTATATGAGATTAGTAAGATCTAATCAGATAATACAATTTTCAGGAGTAATTTTAGTAAATGAACTTATTTAGTAAATGAACTTACTTTTGAAATATTGGTTTAGGAAGTTTATATCCCTCATGTATTTTTTTGTATCTCTATGGCTTTCTCTCCTTTCCAGACTTTCACCTCAGTACTTTTGAAGCTTTATAATTCAGTTATATTGTGACCAAGTTACTTACAGGCTTTTCTTTATGTAGAAGAGTAAAAAAAAATAATTATTGGTTGAAAGTGTTCAACTTAAACCCCAAGGATACTGTATTGCTAGTACTACCCTCTTGGCACATTCTGATACTTAATAAATTAACCATTTTTAATTGTGACATTTGATGATACCCCCAGATGGTGCCTAGAGACAAACTGAACTTTGCCTTGTTTCTCTACATAAGGTCTACTTTTCATATAGGGAAAGAATATCACAGGGCTGAAAGGAAGTATACTTTGCAATGTGGTTAAAAATAATTCCATGGTCAGTGTTGGGGGCAATTAAAATCAGAATTGACAGGTCCCACCTCTGATACCTCAGTAACAAAATTATGAGCTGATTGTCTTCAATTCTTAATCACCAACTCAGCTATCATGTTCTGCCCCAGTGATTGTTGCTATGAATTATTTCTCAGTGCCCAGTGCTTGATTCCTCCAGGTGATGGTTAGAATGTGTAGATTGTGAGAGCAAATGCTTGCCAATGTCTTTAAGGGATGGTTTTTAAATTCTTCAATTGGTTTAATAAGACAAGTATTTCTAGCTTAGCTTCACTCTTATTTTCTAGTTGTATATGTTTAATTAAGGAGTACATGATGCTTTAATATACTTTAGCATAGTGAAATGTCTTTGTAGTCAAATTAACTAAGGTATCCATCATCTCACCTGATTACTATTTAAAAACCAGGATTTTTAATGGTGTCCTCAAAAAGCCCTTAAGGAGAGCCTTTCAAGAAGGCCGCAGTGTTACCCTTTAAGTCACACATCTCCACCTGCATTGTTTGAATTTCTTGTTTGTTAGCAGGCCCCAAGAAATATGGATACATCTTCAGAACTCTTTAAAACCTATAATTGTATGCCCTACTCTATTTTGTTAAGAATCATACTGTATTGTCATCTAAAAATAGGAGTTGAATTGTTGCCCATTAGTTATCTAAAGCAGCACCATCTGAAATGACTTATATTTAATAGACCAGTGTGGATTGGGAAATTTAACAGCATTGTGCATACATATTCTCTGTCTAAACTTAAAATAAGTAGGACTTTTATTTTGTTTGTGTGATTATTTTAAGCCATCTTCCTGTTAGTTCTAGTCCCTTAAAGTTGTATTGAAAAAGCTACATTTTCTAAGTAATGTATCATTTTCATGATAATCTCTGATTAAACTAAGCAATGTAAATAATAATTGCCTTATTTCAGATGAATGAGAAGTTGGCCAGGGGTTTTATCAAGAAAAGCTAAAGCAGGTATGTTGCCAAATTACTGTTGAATTTAGATTCATTAATTGATTTCTGAGAACAAACAACATAGCAGATGGCATAGCTTTCCTTGGATTGGTGAATAGATTTTACATGAATTAAATTGTTTTTCTTGCAAACAAACATCAAATGAAAAATTTGAAAAAAAAAAATCCCAATGAAGAATACACTCATTCATCATTTACCCATGTTCATGGCCTCTAAAGGCTCAGACTGTCTGTACATAACTTTTTCTAGATTTACTTTTTTTTTTCACTTCTGCCACCTCTATGAAAACAAAGGCATCACCCGCTTCTATCTGGTCAAGGGCCAAAAGCCCAAACTCATCTAGGAACACTTGGCCAAGCATTTCAAATACCCTGACATTGACTTTGTCATTGGTTTTGCTCTCAAGAAAAGTTCCAGCTTTCCTAGCAAGGAATTCAGATATCCAAATAAATTGAATTCTCATTAGGTCATTCAGCTTATCTCTTGCACAAACCTACTCTGCCCCTCTGCTCTAGCTTCAAGTCATGCTATGATACTTCTATTCCTCACCTCTCACTCTTTGCAGGCACCTCTTCTCTCTCTGTGTCATACTTCCTTTTTATCCTTCAGGTCTCATCTCAACTCCAAAACTTATGCCATTGACCTAAAACAGGGAACAGAAGTCTGTTCTGTGTTCCAATAGTGCCCTTGTTTTATACCTCTCATAGCACCCACCACTCTCTAAGAAAATATCCTGTCCTGTATTTTTCAATTTAGGTGATCTTATTGGGAGGGGTGGCTTTCATCATCTTCATCTTCTCACTCAGAGCTTGCCAAATGCTTTAACATAAGGCTGTTGAATTCCTGAATGCAGGATGGAAAACCTGAAGTTCTGATCCTCAGCCACATTGATAATTCAGTGTGCAACTCTGGACAAATTTTATTTCAAAGTTACCTTGTAGTTTTGCACACATGGTTTTCACTCTTATTAACATGGATAAGTTATTAACTTTTTGTTTACTGATTCTTGCTTAGTTAACTATGAAATGTTGAGATGAAGAATATAATTTTTTTCTTTCCACTTGCTACAGAATTTGTGTCTTGACCCACTTTCTGCCTTAAGATCTTCTAATAAGCCAAGAAAAGATCTACTTTTGGAAGCACCACAGGAATACACAGAAGTTTTAAGGGGAAATATTTGATATTAATGATAGCATTATATCTATCAGACCATTGACATTTTAATTCTTTCCCACTAAAAGTATGATGTGGAAACTTTATTGAAGGAAAATATGTTTGTCACATAGATACGTGAGAAAATTCATACAATATTTGAAACTTTCTTTGCATGTATCACTATTGGAAGTACAAGTATTTCAGATGTTAATGTCCTCAAACTGTCCAAATGCAGATATTTCAAAGGCACCTAATCAATTGAGTAATCAATATTACCTCTGTGGATCAAAATGTAACATTAATGATGGATTATTTGTATCACCATATATGGACCTAGATATTAGACAGACAATATTTTGGTGGGCCAGTACTCTAGTCAATACCAATGCTTTAAAGTATTACAATTATTATACTGTCCTCAAACTAACATACTTTTAATGGTTTATGCATTAACTTATATCCCTTTCCTGGTGAGAAACAAAATTCACTTAAGGCTTTTCACCCTTTCTCTTTGTTCATTTATACGATTTTGATGTTTGGTTAATAGTCTTAATATTAAAGAAAAGTTCCAGCCTCTAGTATAGGAAACATTTCCCCCCTGAGACATTTACGAGTAAATTTCTGAAATACACAACCATTTGTGATTACTTTAGTATTTCCTACAATTCAGAACATGCTACAAAACTACAATATGACCTTTGTTGCTGATGTGTTAATGCTAATACATTCCATTATAATATATTCTACCATCCTGAGATTCTTTCCAGTTTTGCTACTTTCCTAGTAATGTGCTTTATAACAACAGTATCCCATTCAGATTCATGAAATGCACCCAATTGTTGCATTTTGTTGACTCCTTCAGGCTCAAACATTCCTTAGTCTCTTCCTGGACCTTCATGATCATGAATCTGATAAGGAAGAATGCTCATATAATGTTCCTCAGATGTGCTCTTCTGTTTTGTTTTGTTTTTTTTTTTTTAAGGATTGGAACCACATTACATGTTATTTGGCAAGAGTATTGCTGAAATGCTTCTATGACTTTCCCCTTGAATCCCATTACTGATGATGTTAGCATTGATCCCTAAAGGTGGTAGGGTTTCTGTTCTGTAATGTTGCCTTTACTCTTTGTAGTTATTTAGCATTTTATATGAAGATAATTTGAGACTGTTACATATATCCCTATGCCTCATCCAACTTTCCCTTTATTCAATTAATAGTATCTATATAGATCTATGGGTTATTTTATTGAGTGTAATGTTAAAAATTTATTTTTCTCTTAGAAATATTCTGTTTTGATGATTCTAGACTTCTTAGATGTTTTGTAACATTAGAACAAAGTATTCCTAGAAAACATTCCCAAAATGTTAACATTTTACTACCTTTGCTTTATCCCTTGTCCTCCTGTCTTTCTAGATAAATATAAATATATAACAAAGATAATTTTATCTCAGCCATTTGTGAGTTGGAGACATGATACCTCTTTTTGACAAAATACTTGTATTTTCTAAAAACCAAATTATCTTATATAACTATAGTATAATGACCAATATAAAAAAATAAAACTTTGTTAAATGTTAATATGTAATCTACAAAACTTATTTATAATTTGCTAATTATTTCAACAATTCTCTTTATACCAAAATAAAACCTAGCTTGGGGCTTTTTTGGATCCATAATTCATTGTGTCCAGTGTTCCTGTTTCTTTAGTCTCCTCTATTCTGGGACAGTTCCTGAGTCTTGCTGTGCTTCTAAGTTGTTGCTGACATTTAGGTTGTTGAATGGTATATGTTAATCCTGTAGCATTGTCTTCAGTTTGGGATCAGATGATGTTACCTCATGACTGGATGCAGGATATGCCATTACATAGGAATGTCATGCATATGATGCTGAGTTCTTCCAATGCAGTAGATTTCAGCTGCACTGACAGACCCTGCTGGATTGACATGGAGGAAGTCCACAGGCCCAGACTTGGGTGAACAGCATCTAGGAAAGGCAGGCATTCTCTAAGACCTAGTCATAGTACAGATTCTTATGTAGCCATTAATAGTTAGGCTCTTTGGCTGGGGTTGTGGCACAGTTATAAAGTTCTTGCCTCCCATGCGTGAGGCACTGAGTGTGATTCTCAGCACCACATATAAATAAATGAATAAAATAAGGCTCAACAACATCTAAAAAAATTCTAAAAAATAGGTTATCAAAAATGATTTAAAGAAAACAGACTATGTTCAAATTATATTTCCAAGCTTAAAAAAGAGTTACAAAGAAAGCATGAATAATAAGATCACAGTTTTAATTGTGATTACAATACTAAATTTCCTCTATATATACTAAGGTAAACAGTGGGGGGAATTAATAGAATGAAGTTCTATTTAATGGCAGTATTAAAGTTTTTAATTTATTCATTATAATGTTGTATATTTTACAAAATTTTTATAGCTTTATTTATGAAAATTATTTTGTGCTTTTATTTTAAAGAAATTTTAATTATTAGAAGTCCACGGCCTCACTACATTGGTGATGATGTATAAAGAGCCTATGGTAAAATAAAATAACTCATAAAGAATAGAAAAAAGATATGTGTGTATATATGTGTGTGTGTGTGTGTGTGTGTGTATATATATATATATATATATATATATATATATTTGATGGAAATCAGAACAGTGGAACTAAGGCAGCAGATGCAGAAGCAGAGTGAAAAATTATAATAAAGAAACACATGGATATTTAGAACACGTTTTGGGAAGGCTTTGGATGGGAGACACAGACAAACATGCACAGATGTCTCATTCCACAGTTCTGATTTCCTCACTCTTAACAGATTACTAAGTTTCTAAGTAGGATTCCAGTTCAGGAACATCTACCATACTAGATGTGTATAACCAATTATAATAAACATTCAATTGCCCAGAGTAAGCAACCATCTCGGTGGTATTGAAATAGAAAAGCATGAACAGTGGAGGTAGGGAAGGGACAGTAAAGGTCAACAAGAAGGCAAGCCTGAGGACAGCCATTTGAACAATCCCTGACATGTTATGAGACAGTTTCTGTTTCAGAAAGGGCATAAGTCTCCACTGTTCAGAAAGTGACAGCGTAATCCATAATCCATAATCTGTAACCTGGCCCATGCCCACTGCAGGGCAACTGAAATATCAAAAACCAATCAAGAGGAGTTTATCAACTGCTCCTTACATGCCATATTAGAATTAGCAAATATTGCCATGAATCTACAAAGCCCACTTATACAGTGCTCATTTTATAACAGATCATCTGCTGGACATCTCATAGCTACAAGCAAGAGTTCACTTTCCTCTGCACACCCTCTATCAGTGTTCTCTTCTTCAAAGAGTGAGACAGCCTTCTCTAACCACCACTGGTGGGAGAAAATACCAGCAAGACATGAAAGGACATATAGAAAGTCACAACCCAACATTTTCGGCATGTCCTCCCTGTCAGGTGACAATGATCTGGAATGGTGAAATTCCTGGCCTTCAGGTATTTGGCATTGTTTTTTGAAAAGCACACAACTGAGCTTTCATAAGGGAAGCAATAAGGAATGGCAAGATGTTGAAAATTTTGAAAAAGCTTAAGGCTGTGATCATGAGAAGGAACTCCAAATGCCACTCACAAGGGTTATGGTTCTGATAGGCTAAAGTTGTTGTCCCATGAAGAAAGTGTGTATCATTTGATGAGTCTGTACCATCATGTACAACTGAAGAATGTGATAATTGTCATTCTTACTGGAGTGGGGTGAAATCTCAGGGTAGTTGTTGTCCCATGAAGAAAGTGTGTATCATTTGATCAAAAGTTGACTTTTGATCCTGGCACAGTAGAAGATGGCTTAAGTTTAAGCTGGGCCACCCTTTCTATGTTAAAAATAAAGGTTGGTCATAATTTTATCCAACCTTGACTGTGGTACAGCATGGAATTCCATGTTGTGAAATTCATACTGACGATGTATGTCTGCCTCCTGGTCATGCAGATGCCATTAATTTTGATGAGTCAGTTGTTTTTGATACATTTAAAATATATGACTTTACACCTATGGATTCCTCTGCAGTTAATGTGTTAAGTAGTATGGCTCATAAGCATCATGCATCTTTGTCTTGTGGAGGACCTTGTGGAGACTTTGCACAATTTGGATTCAGTAAAAACTATGGCTCCCCTAGATCATCACAGCTCTCTTCTGATTATTTGTATGCTAAAGATGTCAAAAAACACAGCTCAGGGACAGTGAGGGCCACTTCTCCTAATAAGTGCAAAAGGCCAATAAATGCCTTCATGATTTTTGCCAGAAAATATATATTTGAATATATTTATATGTATCCAGGGAAAGAGAGCCATAAGTGTAATCTCTGGTGACAGGTAGAAGGAAATGAAGAATGAAGAGAGGAGGACACATATATTAGAAGCAAAGGCTTTGGCTGAAGAACAAGAATGTTTAAGTACTGACTGTTGGAAAAGGAAAAGAACCAATACAGGCTCACAAAAGCATTAAAGCAGGATGCTTATGTTCTTAAGTCTATAGTTACATAAACATTGACTCTTGATGGAAAGACTTAAGAAGATTCAGGACTTTCCATTTCTCCTGAATTTGTGTGACCATAAGATACTGATAACACTTAGTCTTCAAATGATTTAACGATATGAGTGTAACTTTTCCCCCACATTCTTATCAATGTTTATTGTTGCTTGTATGTTTTTTCAAAATACTTCTCCAGTTTTAGATGAACACAAATCTTTTATTTATTTTTATTGGTGCTGAGGATTGAACCCAGTGCCTCACATATGCGAGGCAGGCACTCCGCCACTGAGCCACAACCCCAGCCCTTGCTTGTATTCTTGATAACTGTCATTCTTACTGGAGTGGGGTGAAATCTCAGGGTAGCTTTGATTTGCATTTCTCTAATTCCTAGACATGTTGAACATTTTTTCATATATTTGTTGATCTAGGGTATATCTTCTTCTGAGAAGTATCTGTTCAGTTCCTTAGTCCATTTGTTTATTGGTTGTTTTTTTTTTCTTTTGGTATTAAGTTTTCTGGGTTCTTTGTATATCCTGGAGATTAATGCTATATCTAATGTGCATGTGGTAAATATTTTTCCCCATTCTGTAAGCAAATTGGAAAGCAGAATGGAGATTTTTTAGAAAACTTGGAATGGAACCACCATTTGACCCACCTATCCCACTCCTCATTTTAAACTCAAAGAACTTAAAATCAGCATACTACAGTGATACAGCCACATCAATGTTTATAGCAACTCAGTTCACTCTAGCCAAACTATGGAACCAACCTAGATGCCTTTCAACACATGAATGGATAAAGAAACTGTGGTGTATATACATAATATAATATTACTCAGCCTTAAAGAAGAAAGAAATTCTGACATTTTTAGGTAAATGGATGGAGCTGGAGAATATCATGCTAAGTAAAATAAGCCAATACCCAAAACAATGCTGAATGTTTTTTCTGATATATGAATGCTAATTCATAGTAAGGGGAAGGAAAGCTAGAGAAAAATCGAGGTACTTTGGATTAGGCAGAGGGGAGTGATGTGAAGGGAGATGGTATGGGTGTAGGAAGGATAGTAGAATGAATTGAATGTTATTAGCCCATGTACATATTTGATTACACAACCATCATGTACAATTGAAGAATGAGAAGTTACACTTCATTTATGTACAATGTGTCAAAATGTATTCTACTGTCATGTATAACTAATTAGAACAAATAAAAAATAATATGAGTGAGGATTTGCTTTCTTCATTAGAGCATTACTGCTAAAACTATACACTAGAAACCAAATTGCCATATTGTCCTTCCAAACTTCATACATGTCTAGCAGGTAATAAAGGCTAGAAAATTGATATCCTGTGGTGCTAAAGTACAGTGGAAAGAGAGGAGAAGTGTATACTTCTTTAATTTTAAGTTGTATGAAAGGGGAATTTGAAAACATGTATCTGCTATTTATACATTGGTTCCTTAGTGCTTATTAATCTGTATTGTAAACAAGATGAAATGAAGCAGATGCTGGTATTGGCCTTTCTGTGAGCACCCACTATGTGGCCTGATATCTGTGCCAAATACAGGTGCTCTTTGTCTGGCCAATGTCAAGAGAGTGCATAACATGTGGAAGGTTGTTGGTGTGTCTGTCCCACTGCAAAATGCCACCAGCTGCAGTTACCACAGGCATGCTGAATTCATGCAGCAAGTGGCAGCCTTCATTAATTATTCCAGTGGAGGCCTAGCCTGGGCCAAGTAAAGTTGGCTAATAGCAATGCATATGATCACTGTAATGGTGCTATTAATAGTCTGACACCATTGTATTTTTGTGTCATATATCTCCTCAGCAATGTATCTTAAATATATTTTCTCATCATCTTTATAGTGGAGGCACACTTTGAACTTATTGCAACACTTGCACATTACTTTTCCTCCAACTGTCCAAAATTAGAGCAAATACATCTGCAATACAGGAAATACAGCTGCTTTAGCTCTGAGCTACAATCATGACTTTTTGTGTTACTTACCAAGTGGTGTTTCCTTTTAGGAATCACAACTGTAAAATTGATTTCAGTTCATTTACATTTCTTAATGATGATGCCCCTCAATTTTGTACACTATATTGTTATATATTATTTCAAATAGAATTTTTTTAAAGTTAAAAAAAAATTCAGGGAGATTGTATAGGGCACCAAGAATATTAAACAATACTCATCTTTAACTTCCTTAAGTTTTCAAGTCATAGTTTTATTTTTTATACAAAAAAAGCTACTCCATACTTGCTCAGGTACTTCTCAGTGTTGGATTATATGACGTTCTCCTTAATTTTGTTAAGATGAATTATTAAATGTTTGAGGAAGTGCGACTTAACATAAAGATAAAAATATAAGACTTTAATGTCAATCAGCAAAGTCCCTTTTCTCTGTACAATTTCCTTTTCTTTTGTCAAATCCCATGTTCCCTCCCTTAAAGTAAACAGGAGAAAAAAGAATTGCAAGAACATACCTCTCTGAACATAATAAACTACAAAAATATTAACATTATTAATATTATTCAAGTGATATATAAAACTCCTATGGGAGAATTTTTTTCTCATTTATTGAAACAAATGTAGTTTATAAAAACTGTTTTCTATACGTAATTATTTTCAGTTGTACTTTTTTATTCAGAAGTTTCATTTGGAAGTGTTTCATAGCAAAAATGATGGAACCAAACAATATGAGCAAAACTCTGGTATTTTATGCAAGTTGCAATTATATCAGCAATATCACTTTAAAGTATGAAAAGTGACGCTGTGACTGACATTTGGACCAATCAGATGGCAGCTGAACATCTAACCACATGGCTTCTCAAGCTCTGAGTGTTTGGTAACCAAACGCAGGAGTAACTAATGTGGTCTGTTTTAAACAGTAAAGTTTAAATTACCTGTGGTTAGTAATAAATAATAATATAATTACCAGATATCAATTACAGAGATGTTTTTGAGTGGACAAAAATGACATAAAATTCAAACTAGGTTAAAGTAAACACAAACGTGGAAAGTTTGGGAAGTATGTAACTAGCTCTATGATGTTACCTATTTCAAAAGATACACCTGCATTTCCTGAATTTTGATCCAGAATAATTGGGAAGCAACTGAACCTGGGCATAGAGTCATATGCGAAACTGTGCTGCAGAGGTGCCATCTACATAATGTATGATTTGATTGGTGATTTACAGAGTTGGTCATCAGTGACCCCTTACGTGAATGGTTCACATTAGAGGCTTTCCCACTTACAAGCTACATAAATATGGGAAAAGTCTCTAAACTTCTGGTCTCAATGTTTTCATCTGAGAATGGAAATAAAATAGGAAAAACCTTTTTGAACCAAAATACATGGTGCTGTAGAAATGTCATTTGCCACAATACCATTTTTTGTGTGTGTGTGCTGTGTTTTTTTTTTTTTTTTTTTTTTTTGGTAAGGGTTGAGTGTATATAGTTTTGTGTCATCCAATTTAATAGCCACTAGTTACCTGCAGCTCCAAAGCACATTAGATCTACCTAGTCCAAACAAAGATGTAAAAAGTATAAAACACACCCCTGATTTGAAGATTTAGCATGAAAAGAGAATGTAAAATATCTCAATAATTTTAATTTTCTGTTAAAATGATATTTTTATTATATTGATTTAATAAAATATGTTGGGCTGGTGGCAGAGCTCAGTTATAGAGTGCTTGCCTGACATGCAAATGTCCTGGGTTTAATCTCCACTATCTGAGTGTGTATATGTGTGTGTGTGTGTGTGTGTGTGTGTGTGTGTGTGTATAGGTGTATACACATGAATGTATGTAACATCATAGAGCTAGTTAGTTACATACTTCCCAAACTTTTCACATTTGTGTTTACTGTAACCTAGTTTGAATTTTATGTCATTTTTGTTTTTTTATTTATTTTTTAAATACAACTACACACACACATACACACACACAGAGTTAAAATTAATCTTATCTATTTCCTTTTACTTTTAGAAATTTAAAATTGCATATGTACTTCACATTTGTAGCTCACACTGTATTTCTATTGACAGAACTGCATAGGCTGATAATTGTAGTAGAAAAAAGGTAGATATGAGAATAGTATTCACTTAGAGTGTCAGATTTCATGTTTTTAAGGATTAAGTATCTTAGTACACAAGTAAATATAATTAATGAGAAAAGTAAGCCATAAATGAAAGACAAGCTTTTCTAAAAAGTAAATTCAATACTATTTTTTATTACATAAAGCTAACACAGTGTTCAGCTATTGTGAATTCATAGTTTGTCAGATCAGAAAAGAATTATGTTTACTAAGGAAAAATTAGAAACTAATCAAGCAAATCAAATATAATTAGGCATGCATTCAATTATGTGATGAAGAAATTAAAAACTTTCATTTGTTGTAATTTTAAGGCATTTCAGACTTTTAAAAATGAACAATCACAAAATAAATCATAAAAAGACAATTAGTTCACACAAAATTATGATCTCATATTTAAAATATGATATCTTCTTTCTGAAATAACTTCTATAAAGCTATATAGTGTATGCAGTAGACTCAATACTATACCACCCCCAAAGATATTCACACACCAATATTTAGAATCTGTATTTTATATCATATGGCAAAAGAAATTTTGCCTATGTAATTAAGTTATAGGTGTGAAATGCTAAGAATATTAGCATAATTATTCTGTATTATTTCAGCTCAATGTGTTCTTTTGAGAGGAAAGAGGATCAGAGTGGAGGAAAGATATAATAACAGATGCAGAATTTAAAAAATATGCACCCTGAAGAGGGAGGATGGGGCCATAAGTTAAGGAATGTAAGTGAACTCTAGGAGCCACAGAAGGCAAGAAAATGGGTCTTTTCATCTCCAGAAAAAAATGCAGCTCTGTTTATCAGATGCATTCTGCCTCACAAGACCCATTTTAGACTTCAGGCCTCCATAACTGTAAGAAAATAAATTTGTGTTGCTTTAAGCCATTGCTAGTGATAATCAATTGGAAATAACACAGTGAATAACTGTTGCTAGTTGATTTGAAAGTTCTAATTATTTGCACATATACAATGTCTTTCTCAAATCGAAGATGCTTCCTGTCTTCTTCATAAGGTCCATGTGAATATATTATAAGATAAAATACAATGAATGCTTTAAAAAGTATAACACATTATATAAATACATAATATTATCAATGTTTCATACAGAGCATGGCTCTTTAGCTATGATGGTAATATATTTTAATAGTTGGGATTGTTTGGAACTTATCTGCTAAGAAAGAATACATTAATATGTATGTGTTAGTATGGGTTTACTCTGACGAAGATTTGCATACTAGTAGTTCATTTAAGAGGTCGTTCCCAAGAAATTTTCAAAGAGTAGGAAGTGACAGACTAGAAAAGAGGGGCAATAAAGTGTTGAATGTTTTTACCTAGGAATTTGTTACTTTGGTAACTGAAGCTTGTTTCCTCTGTGTAAACCTGAGAGCCACTTTGCAGCACAGTGCTTCAAGTGATTACTCCTCTAGAGTCAGGAAACTGAGGTATTTGTATATTAGTATCTGTCAGTCAATTGTTGAGGGCTATTCCCAGAAGCAGTTAGTTCTCTGGTGCTTCTGGCCTGCTCTAGGGACAGATTACAATAATCCTTTCTTTTTCCAAATGTTAGTCAGGACTGTTGCTCTTCCTCATGACCAAGCCTCAGCCTTGACCTATTGTAGCAAGTCTTGCTAAGCCAGTTTAGGGAGAATCTCCTTAATCTTTGATATCTACCCAAGTTCCTCTTGTTCCTGCCTTGATACCTGACCAAATTACTCTTAGTAATTTTCATCCATTGACCCCTTACACTGCCCATTGGTTATAAATCCCAAGATGTCCTTGTTGTATTTAGAGTTCAGTTGTTGTAATAGCTGTGACCCTTGCTGCAATTGCTTCTTTAACTCTCTTTTGTGAATTTTCTTGGACACAGGCATATGAATCTCAGGCTTCTAAGAGAAGCCCACAGGCAAAGGATTGCAGGTATTAACAATGGGAAGTTGTGCCTTTGGTAAGTGAGAGGATATGTGCAAGAAACTAACACATTATTCTCTGTGTACCCTTGGCTTTAAGTACAGCATTCCTTTCTTTAAATTAACAATTTATATAAATTTCAATTTTTCTCTTCTGTAAAATGGAGATAATATTTGGACACAGTGGAGCATGCCTGTAATACCAGTAGCTTGGGGGGTTGAGGCAGGAGGATCCCTACTTCAAAAGAAGCATTAGCAAGTTAGCAAGATCTTCACCAATTCAATGAGACCCTTATGTCAAAATAAAAGAAAAAAAAAATAAAAAGGGCTGTGATGTGGCTAAGTGGTTAAGTGCCCTTGGGTTCAATACCTGGTAATAAAAATAAAAAGAGGAAGAGGAGGAGGAGGAGGACGACGATGACGATGACGATGACAAAAGAATGTCCACTGCATAAGATTACTGAGAAAAATAAATTAAAAATGCATGTGAATGCTAATCATTTAAAGGTATTCTAGAATGTTTTAATTTAAAGTTTTTTTTAGTTAAAGGATTGAAAAGCCAAATGATACATCAGTCAGAGATCTTACTGGTTTTAAGTTTTACTAATAATTTCATGGAAATATGCAATTATGAGGCAGAGGAGAAGCAGGTAAATGTTGGTACACCTGCCTACTCAGGTCCTTCTTGTATCAGGTACATGTTCTCTGACTTCTAGTTCTCTAGGAAGTCCCTAAAGAGTACATGGGTTACTTATACACCAGGGAACATTCTAGAATGCTTTAATAGATTATGAAATATTTCCTTTTCACATGCTAGAGAGTTGTAGAGATCACATGATTTTCTCTTAGGAGCCATAAGCAATCCTATGGCAATGATATATTATTAAGAGCATTCCATAGATAAGGATATGCCTTCTAGTATCTATTTTTGAATTGTTTCCCTAGAGACCTAGTTATTCTATTTCAAAGGAGGCAATATAGGCTATTTGTCTACTTTCTTAGTTCAGGAATATTAACATGGTAATCAGGAAAGAAGTAGATCACAATCTACCTGCCTTAATTCCTTCCTCCTCAATTCAAACAGAAAAACCTCATCCTTTCTTCATGTTTCATCATGCTATGTTTCATTCTAGAATTATAGTTCAATGTTTACTAAATGTTTAATAAATGTAAGGCTCTTTTTCAAAAGTCTTAACTCTCCTTAATTCTCAAAACAACCTATGAGATAAATATTATCTTCATCCATAATATATATGGTGAAACAGAAGTACAGAGAGATTATGTAATATACATGAAGACTTCTATAAATAGCAGAAACTAAATCCAGTCCAGGTAGTTTGGACCTAAAATCTGAGCTCTTAATCACTGTTATGCCACCTTATTACATTAAAAAGGAATTCAGAGGGATCAACACAGGTTGTTAAGTAATTAAGACTCTGTATTTGTGTCAATCTTCTCAAAAAGCTCCAAGTAAATATAACATGCTATCCATAGCCATTCATCCCAAGATAATGTGTGAGAAACCTTAAAAATAAATGTTTAACTTTATATTTTCTCATTAGCCATCAAAAATTATAATATTAATTGGAAAGTACACTTAGATAGAAATACAAAATTGTTACATAAATAAATGTGTCAAATTAAAAATTGATTTTTTAGTGTGTCCAGCATCTATTTATCTCATTTCTAGACATTGTATTACTATTGATCTAGCTCTACTTTATCTTATCCCATTATTCTTATAGCAATATGTTGAGAATAAAGGATAAAGAATCGAAAAACAGAAATGATATTTTATACACTGAAATATACTGAAGCATTTTTAATAACTCAATATAACCAGCATAAAAGAAATGTAGGGAATTCTAATTACAAGGGTTTATATTTTTAGGAGGAAGTTTATTAAGCCATTTGTTCATGTAACAAATATTTATTGAGTTTCTATGTACCAGACATTATTTAGATGTCAGAGTAGTAGAGAACAAAGACAAGAAAATTGTTCTATTTGAATTTATATTTTGGTGAACTATGGCCAGTGATACAGACACAACACAACTCAATGAAAAGAAAAATATAGTATAGACTGCTATGAAAATAATTAAGTAGGATGTTGTTATACAGAATTACTCTGATGGCTTCCTTAGAACAGGTTATGTTTAGGGGAGACCTCTCTGGAGTGGTGACAGGAAGCTTTGAACAACAAAGAGGAGCCAGTATATCAAAGAAGCATAGAACCTAGAAGCATACTGGGCAGCATGTGGTGTAAAGATCTTGAGGAGTCTTCTTAGCATGTTCTAGAAACAAAAACAAGGCTGAAAAGCCTCCAGGGTAACAGGCATACAGGTGGGGCAGAATGCAATTCACACTGGGCTAGGAGATTTGGGATTTTTTTCTTAATATATTGGGAAACCATGCTACAGTAGGGGCTAGCTTTTGAAATGGTGAACATTGTAGAAGATCATTCAATGGGGACGTGGAGAATATGGATTTGGGGAGTATCAATTAAGGACTGAGTTTAGCTGCATGTAATAAAAAATCTAATAACAGTATCTTATGTAAAACAATTTTCTTATTCTCATATAACATAACATCCAGAAGCAGGCAGTCTGAGTTGTTGAAATCAATTCCTTGGATCTTTTTCTTCATGGTCAATATTAGCTCCAGATATCTGGTCTTTTAAAACTTTCAGTAAAAAGAAAAAGGGAAACCCAAAGAATAGGAAAAGCTTCTGTCAACTGACTCACGACCTTTTTGAACAGTTTATTCAAGACATATCACCTAAAATTTTTTTTTCACAACTCAGGGGTCAGTACTGTGTATACTGCCATTGTTATATTGAAGTAAGACTATTTTTGGAATGATATAGGCCAAATTATGTGGTTATATTGTGTGCATGTACTAATGTGTCACAACAAACCCCACCATTATGTACAACTATAATTCACCAATAAACCTTTTTTGGGGGAAAAAGACTATTTTTGAGTTTTGAGCTACACATAGTGATTCTTCCATCAGAATCATGTTTGGTTACCATCTCACTTCTGTTTTCTTGGGTATAAAACAATAACAGTACCAATAGTGACAACTAGATATCTCATTGTGCTGACTTTTAAGGTTTTAGTGAGATGATGCTAAAAGAACATTTAGTGCAACCATGGCATGCAATAAATAAGCAGTAAGTACTAATAAAATGTAAATTTCATGAAGGTGAAAATCAAGTCTGTCTCAAGCAAGAACTCAATAAATATTTGCTGTATGTGAGGACAATCTGATGCAACATCTGTCACCTGATTGATCACCAGGGTTGATTCAGCATATCTGGCTGGCTAGGTGTGTGTCCCCATCCTCCCTCACCGTTCCAAGTGCATCCCTCCAAAAGCTGAGTGCTTAGTTGAAGAGGATGACCTTCCCCAGTAGAAGAGGACCATTGTTTCATCAAGGATATACAAGTAGCTGCCCTCTCTTGCTAGAACCTCCAAACAGGATCTCAATAAATATTTATTAGGAATGTTGAATAAATAAATAAATGAAAGCAGTAAATCCTCATGAAATTTAGAGTGTATAACTGTGGGTTGTATCACAGGAGGTAGAATGTATGCATCTGTGTTAAAAATAAATACCTTTGGGCTGGGGATGTGGCTCAAGCGGTAGCGCACTCGCCTGACATGCGTGAGACCAGGGTTCAATCCTCAGCACCACATACAAACAAAGATGTTGTGTCCGCAGAAAACTAAAAAAAATAAATATTAAAAAATTCTCTCTCTCTCTCTCAAAAATAAATAAATAAATAAATAAATAAATACCTGAGGAAAAGAACACCAGCAGAGTGGGTTTTTAAAAATATTTATTTATTTATTTATAGTTGTAGTGGAATGTGAACGTCTAGAGCGTTCGGGTCCCTGGGTAAGGGTCGCGAAATAACCAGGACACAGGGGATGCAGAGCCAAGGCAGCAATCACAACTGCATGCTGAAGTTTATTTGCAAGTTCCTTTTATACACTTCTTCTAACAAAGCAAGCAATTCTTTAATATCACGTTGCCCACATTGCCCAAATATCATGCCTCAGTGGATACACAGAGCTAGATTCAGATTGTTCCTGTTTGTTTGATAAGTACCCTCCTAAAGTTCTTTGTAGACATTATCTAGTCCCCTGAGGATGCATTTGTTTCTTTAGAATGTACTGTTCCCAGGATAAGTATGCAGGAAGCTTCTTCCTCTTGGCCAAACCATGCAGAACTTGTGCCTTGCGATAAGGGGAAGAGAACGTTTCCTCCTCCTAGCTGAGGTTTGCCTCAGCTGACCTAAATCACAGCCACAGCTCTTGCAAAAAGTCAGGCCTGAGGGAGCTAAACTCTGCACACTTAAACCCCAACAGTGGAAGATAATATCTTTATTTATTTATTTTTATGTGGTGCAGGGGATTGAACCCAGGGCCTCACTCGCCTAGCACCAGTAAGCTGAGCCACAACCCTGCCCAGCAGAGTGTTTTATAAACATATAATTAACAGAGGCCAGATTAAACTCACATTGTATTCTCTGAGTTTCTGGAAGAAATCTCATTGCTGGTAATGTTTATCCTGGAGTAGCATCAAGATTCAAAAGTATCAAATTGTTGGGGTAAGGTTGCAGCTCAGTGGTAGAGCACTTACCTAGCATGTGTGCGGCACTGGGTTTGATCCTCAACACCACATATAAATAGATAAATACAATAAAGGTATAAAAAATAATAACATTATAAAAAAGTATAAACTTGGTTCAAGTGATATTCTGTGAAGAGGAGAAATAAGTTAACTCTTAAAACTTTAGGGTTTTGAGTTAGTTTAAAAACAAAAGACAGAACCTCTGTACAATTTTAGAATTTTTCACTTTAGAGGAATGATTTATAATCAATTTAGAAAAAAAATGAACAAACTGATACTAATCCTTTTAAAACTGGGAATTACATTCCAAAGTGGTTATTTATTTTTCTTAAGAAACATCATTGGTTCTTTAATTATCAAGTCATTTAATGAGGCCTTAGAATTTCTTCTATTGAATAACTGCATACTAAAGACTGCCTGCCATATGCTATATTTTTTTAAATCTATGTATAATTTCAAGCTCTATTATTTTAGTTTCACTTTCTAAAAATAGTTTCATGCCATTGCAAATTAATCTTATAGAAAAATGAAAATTTTTATATGAGCAATTTTGAAAAAATTAACTTCAGGGAAGAAGATTGAACTTAGCAGAGCTTTACCACTGAGTTACATCCCCAGACTTTTTTTTTTTTTTTTTGACACAGGTTTTTGGTAAGTTGCTGAAGTTGACCTCAAACTTGCAATCTTCCTGCTTCAGCTTTCCTAAGCTGCTAGAAATAGAGGCATGTGACACCGAGCTGGACAAAATAATTAACTTTCTAAAGTTCAATGACTACACATGAGTTTCTGAAACAGAGGAGAAAAAGTATAAGCATAGCTCTCTTTTTGGTTGAAGCCAGAAAGTAAGTCAAGTATCTTAGCTCTTGGAGTTCATGCAAATGTATATAGAGACTATTGATGACCATGAGGAGCCATTGAAGGCTTTCTAAAGGGGTAAAATGTGTTTCATGTTTAGGTTAGAAATATAATTCTTCCTGAAGGTTGTAGATGGATTGAGGGAGTTGTGTGATAAAAATGGTCACGAAGAAGGATACTGAACTGGTCAAGAATGGTGTAGTTCTTGTTTAGAGTCCCTGCAGTACTTTGTGTGTGAAATAATTCATTTTATTTTAAAAGTAGAACCAAGGATATTTAACAGAACATGGATATGGAGAAGTAAGGAAGAGGAGGTACTGGTTATCCTCAGAAGACCATTCAATTGGGCCATTAACTGAATTGCAAAGACAAGAATATTTGGGGAGATATAAGACTAAATTTTAGATATGTAGTGCAGCCCCTGATGTCTCATTAGATGTTGAAGGTACAATGAGAGTATTAGAGTCAACTAAAAAGAGTACAGAAAGCCAAGTTAGCAGAGCACAAATAAGTTTCAAATTATAGAGCAAAGGGAGCCTCTGGCAGAGGTGACTGAAAAACTGACCTGTCAAATACATGGGCACATAGAACAGTGGGTTGAATGTGGGAAATTGGGGAGTTTCATGCCCAAGTATTGTAACAATAAAGAGTTGGGCTGTGTTCACATTTGAAAAAGGGAAATCTGGTGTGTTAGCTATCCCAAAGAGCCAAGGCTTTATCTCACACTTAATGGGAAACCAATGAAAGTTTTGTAGCAGAAAGCAATATGATTCCATCATACTGGTGGCAGTTATGACAGATGGTATGTCAGGAGTCTGGCTGGAAAGAGGGAGACTAATTAGGAAGCTCTTGCAATCATTAGGTGTGAGATAATGAGAGTGTTTATTAAGATAGCAGTAGTAGGAAAAGATGTGTGGACAAAGATATATTTAGAGCTGGATGTATATTTAGAGCAGGATGGCCAAGAGGGCAGAAGGAAAGTGAGGGGTCAAAGATTTTCCCTGGTGTTCTTATTTGCGCAGCTGGAGAAGTAAAACATAACAATTGTGGAAATGGAAGGAGAAAAGGAAAAAGAGATTGAGAAGATAGGGCCAAATAATTAGGAAGCCATATGGAAAGAAAGGAGCATGAAGTCTACATTAAAAGCATATCAACAGGGTAGAGAGTTTAAAGAAGTCAAAATAGTGCCAAATGCTTTTATCTGTCAAGTAAGTTAAGAACCAAAATTTCCCCCTGTGATTTACTGACCAAGAAGACAGTCTCTGGGTGAAGTTTCAGTGGGGTGGTACAGACGGAAACCAGACTGCTGTGGGAGGAAGATAAAGAGAGGAATATAATAAACACATACAAATATATGTGTATGACATGTCATTTCTCATCAAAACATATGCTAATCTCTATTTGCCTATAGGTTAAATTTAATGATTCAATATACAATGTGAACTAATTTAAATTATACAATTAGAAGATGAATAGGATTATCGTCATTTAATATTGTAGTGAACACTTTTAAATAAAGCTGGATCATGAAAATAATAATATTGAATGTCAAAGAATCATTGTATTATTGTTTTACATTTTAAAATATTTTAGTTAAATATTACTTACTTTGTCAACTAAAACATTAAAGAATACAATACTGCTTAAAAAGCAGAAGTCTTTCCCCACTGTTTACATTTTCCATGTTATTTATTTTTTATAAATAGGATAATTATTACCAGGTTCCCATTTAACTCTCAGGGTGTCTGGAATGTGTCTTTACTTGGGCTTTTGTCTTATTGTTGTGGTGCTAAGTATTTTTTTTAGAATAGGATTTGTATAATGAGAGTTAACATTCATGGAACAGCAGAGCTCTCTCATCAAGCAGAACACAACTGCAATAACTTCATGGCCTTATAAAACAAAAAGTTTTCCCCTGTTTAAAAAGAGAAAGTATCATCTATGATAGAATGAATGATGTTCCTGCATGATTATGTTCTTAACCATCTTTCAGGGGATTTATTTATTCATTAATTCATTTATCACATAATACTTAGCATCTGTGTCTTCTAGGTGCCAAGCACTGTTTAGGTGCTAGAAGAGGCATCAAAACAACATATAAAATCCCTTAGTTTTGTAGTTTCCAGAGTTCTAAATCACAAATATGATCCCTAACTCTAGGTGCTGCAAGGCTGCCTTGTATACTCAACTCAAGCTCTAATGCTCCACATCATGTTGCCCCCACCAGGGTCTGGCATCTCACACTGAATTATGATGTCCTTTTCCATATGAATACTGTCAAGGAAAGGCAGTGTAAGTCAAAGTTAAAAGTTTATTCAGCTGGTGCACATCAGGAAAGATTTGAAGATCAAGTAACTCCTCTCACAAAGCAGGATAGGAGTTTTAGGGTGCAAGGGAAGGAGAGGTGTATTGTACATGTGAGTCTAGCCCAGTCTGAGGTAATCTTCATCTTTAACTTCTGCCTAACTTCCAGGCAAGTTGATTGGAGATTGTCCTCACTTTCATGCTTCTTGCTTGGGATAGATCTTAAAAAAATTCTATCCCTCCTGAAAACTGTCAGAACAGTGCTTTCAAGAGCTTTTTTTTTTTTCCTCAATCTTTGCTGTTTTTCAAGGTTGGTTGGGCAGCAAGGAGATAGCTAAACAGTAGAGGAGGGATAAAGGAAAAGAGGAAGAGAAAACAGCAGATGAGGTTGAAGCATGCAAAGCAGGGGTCTGTTTTTATTCACTTACCAGCCCTCTTCACCCTGGTCATGTCTGACTCTTCATGCAGGGAGCTTCTCTGTGGATGTGTCCTTTCTTCTGACTGAGTTCCAGCCCCCTAATTTGCTCTGCCCACATAGGCATAAGCATTAGGATGAATTTGTTCTGAAAGTAAAAAGAAGGAAAGGAAAGGGAGAAGAAAGGAATTAAAGGAAAAAGGAGGAAGGCAAGAAGATTCTCATTTCCTTTCAATTCTCCTACCACTAAAATGTCTCTCCCATCCATAAAACTTCAATGATGACTTGGATTTCACAATACAGAGTTATTTGTTAATATCAAAGACTATGCAGTCAGAATTATTATATTCTATATTCCAGTTAATTATTTCAATTACTTACAGATATGGCCTTGGGGAAAATACTCAATCTAACAATCTATCAGTTAAATATATATGATTGTAATAGTGGAAAAATGTTGATGCAATTGGCAGAAATCTAGGACCAATCAGTTTACTCAGAAAATGTATTGGGTTTATAGAATTTGAACATGGGAAAGAAGAGCTAATGTCAGGAAGGATGGAATCTGTTATGGTTTGGATGTGAGGTGTCCCTCAAAAGCATACATGTTAGACAATGTAAGAAGGTTCAGAGAAGAAAAACTGGGTTGTGAGATCCTTAACCCAATCAGTGTATTAGTCCCCTGATAGGGATTAACTGAGTGGTAACTAAATGCTTGTAATGTGTGACTGGAGGAGGTGGGACATTGGGGTGTGTGGCTTTGGGGTATATATTTTGTATCTGGTGAGTGGAGGCTCTCTCTCCACTGTCTGATCATCATGTGAGCTTCTTGGCTTTGCCACACTCTTCTCCCATGATGTCCTGCCTCATCTTGAGCCCCAAGTAATGGAGACAGCCACTTAGGGACTGAGACCTCTGAAACCATAAGCCCCTGAATAAACCTTTTCTCCTCTACAGTTGTTCTGGTCAGGTCTTTCAGTTGCAGCAGTGAAAAAACTGACTAAACAGAAATTGGTACCAAGAAGTGGGGTTGTTGCTTTGACTAATCTGACCATGTTGTTCAGAAGCTTTTTAAGTTTTTTTTAATTGGTGGGAGGAATTTTAAGATGTTTAGTAGTGCAAGTTAGAAATGCTTTAGGTTGTTGTAAGTGGAGCTTAATGGCCAATTCTGGTGGGAACTTAGAAGATCAGAATGCCAGTCACAACATGAACAATGAAGAGAGGGCTCAAGAGGGTTCACAGGAGGACTCTATTAGAACATGGAGTAGAGGCTATTTGTGTTATGTTCTGCCTAAGAAGCTGTCTGCATTTTTCCCATCTCCCAAGACTTTCTGTGAGGTTGATTTTAAAAGACAAGTACATGGTAGGAATAGAATTTTATGAAAGTTATGAAAATGACTCTCATACAATTCCACAGTGAACATCTATGAAAGAGTCATATAACTCATTAGTAAGAGAACCAGCAGGATGGTAAAGCCAGTTCAAAGAGTATTTGAGAAACTATACATAGGTACTGAAGAAAAATATTCAAAACTATATGGTAGATTGCATACAAAAATAATGTCCTAAAGATCAATAAAACTGTTACTTCAGAATTGTCTTTTATAGTAGACAGAGATAACTAAATCTCTACTGGACAAGAATCTGTAGGTAAACATGTAATTTCTTAGACTTGTTTGGGTTATTTTTAACTATGCATAGCATTAGGATTCATTTTGATATAATTATAAAAGTGTAGAATATAATTTGCTCTAATTCAGTCTCCAGCATCTCTCCTTTCTTTTTCCTCCTTCCTCTCCCTATTCCCTTTCTTCTACTGTACCGATCTTTCTGCTATTTACTTTTAGGCTTTTGTTTTTTATAGTTAGTGTCATTTGACACACTCTCTCAAGTCTGTTTTTTGCATTGTTTCTAAGTTTTATAAAATTTTTAGGTTCATGTAGGCTGTTGTCATCACTGAGAATATACTTTTCTCACATTGCAGCTCTGATTCTCAGAAAATCTAGTCAATTTCTGCACCTGCACTTACAGAAGCACATATTATGCTAAAATCTTAGACCCTTCTCAAGTGACCAGAAGTGGGAAAAACACCTCTTCCTCTCCTGGGGAAAAGCAGAGCAATGAGGAGGTGCCACATCAGAGACCTTGGAAGACTCCTCCAGTAGCCTCTTTAGCCCTATTGAATAGGAGCAGGAACACAATAGCTTTTGCCATCTCTTACTTTGCCCTGCTAATGTGTTGCCTAGGTCTGAGTACTTGCTACTCTTCCTTAAGTGTTTCTAGCAAAAGTTTTAGCCAACCAGAGATACATTCCACATCCCACATCTTCTTTATATATGAATATCTCAGTAGCAAGGCCAGATGATCCCGAGGGTGAATACCTCCTTCAAGTAGATGCTCTGAGAGCATCTACTGCCTCATCCTCATTCTACCCACTGTGCTCCTCCTCCACTAGAGCAGCTGTTCACATGGGCATTGTGGTTGAGAACATGCAGTTTGTGGTTAGGCAGAATTGAATCTGAATCAACTGTGTGAATCATCATTTGGGACCTAAGGCAAATTACTCAACCAATGAAGTCTTCAGTTTCCTTATATCTACAATAAAGGTAATAGAAACTTCTTGATACAGTGTTATAATATTAAAAGAGAAAATGTACTTGAAATACTTAACATATAGTGCTTGCTCCATAAATAATGGGTACCCTATTTGTGACTCTCAATCCTCCTATTCTTGGTTATACCTTCCTGTTCTGTATGATGCTAGATTGGGAAACTATTGTCAAATAGTCTTTTTCAAATTAGCAGATAGATATCTTACAAGTAATTGGTTCCTTTAATAAGCATAAATAGTTATTAATTTATGCAGTGTTATCAAAAGCAAATATATAACATACACAAAAGTATTCATATACTATCCTTGCTATGCAAATATGAATAGCAGGAATGGAAATGTTAACTGAGTAACTCAGTTTCTCAAAATAAATTATCTGATTCATCAGTAAAAAATCAAGAAGCCCAAGTGAGTCATTTTCCTTTTTAGTTCATAAATGAAGTGAGTAGTAAATACAGAGATGAGATTTAAGACAACTATAAGCAGACCATTTATAATCTTTGCTATACTTTACAAAGTTTACTCCCTCCATCTTTAATATTCTTTTATTTTCATTGAAAATTTGTAGCAAATTTTTTAAGGCACTTAAGGATCAAGATTTAATTTCTAGACCTTGTTCTGGCTGTGTGATTTTGCTCTCCAGGCCTCAGGTTCTCACATGTATATATAAGAGAAGTATAGTTGAATTCACCCAGTGCTTCCCTGAAAATATGATTATGTTACCTGTTATCTTCAAAGCACATACTAACACTCCATAGAAACAGCTCTGGAAATTATATCTTTCAAAAGCATTTTGGAAAATAAAAGTATTTCAATATATCAAACCAATAATTAAATCACATGAAGTAAAAGTAGGAAATAAAACTATTGGAATGACACAAAAGATGACTATAGTTTTCAGACATACTTTTATTCCTAACTTATACAAACAGAACCAGTTAAAAGTCTTATTTGAACGAAATGAAATTGAAGCTCAGTGACTTAGCTTTTTTTCTAATTTTTTTAGTTGTTTATGGACCTTTATTTTATTTATTCATTTATATGTGGTGCTGAGAATTGAACTCAGTACCTCACACATGCGAGACAAGCACTCTGCCAGTAAGCCACAACCCTAGCCCTAGCTTTTGATTTTAATTGAGCAAAATACATAAGCATCATTTATTCATTTATTTTCTAATATTTATTTTTTAGTTATAGGTGCACACAATATCTTTATTTTACTTTATGTGGTGCTGAGTATTGAACCCAGTGCCTTACACATGCTAAGTGAGTACACTACCTCTGACCATAACCCCAGCCTTCATCATTTGTTTTTTAAAAAAAATATTTTAGTTATTGATGGACCTTTATTTTATTTATTTATTTATATGTGATACTGAGAATCAAACCCAGAGCCTCATACACGCTAAGCAAGCATTCTACCACTGAGCTACAATCCCAGCCCCAAAAGTGTCATTTATAATAGCAACAAAAATATAAAAACATTTGGAATATTACATAATAAAATATGTGCCGGGGACTGTCAGGTTCAATGTGAGGACTGCTAAGAAGCTTTGTAAAAGGCATGATGAAAAAAAAATGTGGTTCTGACATTCATATTGTAAATATATTGAGACATTGAAAACTTGTAGTTGTGCATTGTTTCCCATCAAATTTCAAGTGACTTTCTCAGAGGATAATTTGATGAAAAAGTCATCTTTACTATTTACTAAATTATCTAGATGTGGCAGGCACCTACATTTAAGCATTTTATATATGTTAGTACACTGGCCCCCTAATATTAAACCTTTGAAGAAGTATTATTATTACAATATCTTTCTTCAATTTAAGGAAATAAGCCTTGGCAATTTTGCAGCTGCTTCTAGAATGCAAAAAATTAATAAATGAAGCTTCCAAGATTTCAACACAACAATCTAAATTTACTGAGATTGAACACCTCTTCACCCAGAGCTCAGAGTGACAACTGCAAACCATATTTTCAGCCCATTTTGTATTTTCCATTTTGAGACAGGGTCGCAGTAAGATGCTGACAGCCCTCTCTAGGTTGGTGAGTACCTGGCTTGTAACAGTATTCTTAAGGGAGTAAGGAGGAAGGAATTACTTTATCAATTAGATAAATAAATAGGTTTATTTTATTTTGCATACCACAAATACAAAATCCAGATGAAATAAGAATCAAGTGGGAAAAAATAGATAGTAATAAAATATATAAAAATAGAATTAACATCATCCCTTGTTTTAGACTAATTCCGGAAGTGATCAATTAATACAAAAAATACAAATGTTGTCTTGTTATTTGCCATATGTCATTATGCTAGTGTGCTATGAGGATGATGTGATGATAAACATACAACCAGTCTTTGCTGTAAAGGCATGGGCATTACCCAGATATTAAGCCAGTATTTACTCACTACAACTACTGAATTACTCTGAAGATTATTGACCAAGATACCTGACCTACCTGTTAGGATCAGCAAAGACATCCTTGAAGCAAGGACATTGGAGAGGAGATATGAAGTGTGCAGAAGATGGTCAATAAGAAGTAGGCATGAAGAGGTGAAGGGAGAAAAATTGCAGAAGAGGGAACACCATATATAGAGACTGTATGTGGACTGGAACTGGGCCTGTTGAAAGCTAATAGCCAACAGCATGTATTGAGTAGAGACAGAAAAAGTGTCAAGGATGAAATTTCTGAGTAAATAAACAAGTAGAATGTTTACATATTAAAATCACTTATTTTAAAGCACAAATAATGAACTGATGAAAATTTTTTTTTATAACATAATTAGTTAAAGAGTGTGTGCACAGTGAAAAGTATCAAAAAATTGTACTCAATTATACATAAAAGTGGATCTAAGAAACAAATAGGGTGCTGGGTTTGTGGTTCAGTGGTAGAACACTTATGTAGGCACTGGGTTTGATCCTCAGCAACTCATAAAACTAAATAAACAAAATAAAGATATGTGTCCATCTACAACTAAAAAGTAAGTTTTTACAAAAATGAAGAGACAACTCATCAAAGAAAAATGACAATGAACATGGAGAATATTTAATCTCATTGTATTCAATAGACGGGTATATCAGATTCATAATAATTTAGTAAATATTTTGAGAGAGAGAGAGAATTTTTTAATATTTATTTTTTAGTTTTCAGTGGACACAACATCTTTATTTGTATGTGGTGCTGAGGATCCAACCCAGTGCTGTGCGCATGCCAGGTGAGCGCGCATTCCAGGTAAGCACGCTACTGCTTGAGCCACATCCCCAGCCCCTTTAGTAAATATTAATCAGTGTAGTTAAATTCAACTGAAATGAATTCTCCATTAGTGAACTAGATCATCTTTTACAACACATTTTGTCACTATATAACAAACTTTTTATGCAGTCATTACTTGACCGTGTAATTCTATTTCAATAATCAATTGATTGATGTGTCTATTCATTCATCAGAGTCTAACAGGGAAACATTCCACAATAAGGAGAAAATTTTCATTAAAGGAAGGATAGAATAATTGAAGAAATTAGAATATGAGAAGAGTTTCTTAGAAAAAAAAAAGAGTTTCTTAGAAAACTGTACTAGTTTTCAGAAGTTAAGCCCAAGTACTCTCAAGCAATTTACATAATAAATTTACATAATAAATAAATAATCCTAATGTATGTATCTGCACAACAGGCACACACACAAGGGAAATTGAGAATATTTTGTAGCAGTTTATTTTATGTAAACAATATCTGCTGAAAAGAAATACTAAGAAAACAAATGGATGTTCAATTTTATGTTATCAAGGGATCTTTTGGAAAACCATATATTTTTTAATCTTTTTCTTTCTTTTGAAAAATATTTTGTATGTGAAAGTAAAGTCTAAGTAAACTAGGGGCTGGGGTTGTGGCTCAGTGGTAGAGCGCTCGCCTAGCACGTGTGAGGCACTGGGTTCAATCCTCAGCACCACATAAAAATAAATAAATAAATAAATAAATAAATAAATAAAATGAAGATATTGTATCCAACTACAACTAAAACTTATTAAAAAATGTCTAAGTAAACTGGTTAATGAAAAAAGTTTTTCCCATTTTCTGGAGTCAATTATATTAGATAGATGGAATGACATTCAAGATAGGCAATTTGTTTCACATTCCTTTTCACTAGGAAATAATAAATTTTAGTTATTTGGATTTGCAGGGTAAAACAAACGAGAAAACCTCAGTCTCTCTCTAAAATATGTGTGTGTGTGTGTGTGTGTACACTCATGTGTATTTCTAAATCATTCAATCTAGATACACTTACATGCACACACAAAAATGAAATGGTATGGGTGAACCTACCCATGACAGTAGGTAACTCAATGACTTTGTGCCACTTAATATTTTTTTCTGTTTTTCTTTTGTTTTTAACCTCTGGGGAATCTAATTTCTTATCTGTGTATAGAAAGCATTAGTCATAGTTCTCCAAGTCTCTGGATAAACATTATAGTGACTTTGAATAACATTCTATGCTTCCAACCTTATTAGGATTGGCATTGCATAATATTAAAGTTGCAGGATGGACAGGTGCCAAATCCTAAATGTGTTTATCCTAGGAAAATAATAGTTAATAAATAATATATCAAGGTAATGATTTTATATGAAGATGCTTATGGTCAAATTATTTCCCAAATCAATACAGGGACACAGCTACATCAATGTTCATAGCAGCACAATTCACAATAGCTAGACTGTGGAACCAATCCAGATGCCCTTCAACAGATGAATGGATTAAAAAAGTGGCATTTATACACAATGGAATATTACTCAGCATTAAAAAAATAACAAAATCATGGCATTTTCAGGGAAATGGATGGCCTAGAGCAGATTATGCTAAGCAAAGTTAGCCAACCCCTAAAAAAAAATGCCGAATGTCTTCTCTTATATAAGGGAGGTGATTCAAAACAGAGTAGGAAGGAAGAGCATGAGAAGAAAATTACCAGGAAACAAGGAAAAGAGGAGGGAGGGAAAGGGAGGGAGAAGGGGAATTGCACAGAAGATGGAAGGTACATATATGATGGTGTGCAGGGGAAGGGAAGAAAAAAAGAGAGATAAGTGTTACAGTAGAATTGGTAGAGAATAGTGATGGGAGGGGAGGGGAGGGGAGCGGGGGACAGGGAGGGCAAAAGAATACAACTGACACTAGGATTGCTGTATGTATACACATGGATGTATAACCAATGTGATCCTGCAATCTGTACACATGGAAAAATGAGAAGTCATACCCTATTTGAATCAAATGTATGATATGTCAAGATCATTGTATTGTCTTGAGCAACTAATAAAAAATAAATAAACAAATAAAACTCTTGGATAACAAAAAAATTAATTGAAATATATAAGTAGGGATATTTAATTTTTAGTAGATAAATATGATGATATTTTCAGCTTTTATGAAGTATATTCCTAAAGATTATGAATAATAAAATATTATGGTTGAGATATGAAGTGTCTTCCTAAACCTCCTGTGTTAATGCAGGAATATTCAGAGGTACAATGTTTATACTATAAGAACTGTAACCTAATCAATCCTTTCTAGTTTTTTTTTAATATCTTTATTTTATTTTTAATGTGATGCTGAGGATCGAACCCAGGGCCTTGCACATGCTAGGTGAGCACTCTACTGCTGAGCCACAATCCCAGCCCCTCAATCCTTTCTAGTTTGAATAGACTAACTGGGTGGTAACTGGAGGCAGGTGGAATGTGGCTAGAGGTGGTAGATCACTGGAATTGTGCCTTGGACAGATTCATTTTCCCTGTGGTGCCTTTCCTTTTCCTTTTCTCTCTGCTTCCTGGGCACAATGAGGTGAGCAGCTTTCCTTTGCACTTTCCTTCTGTCAAATGTCCCATCTCACCTTGGGCCCACAGCAATGCAATTGGCTAAGACCATGGGCTGTACAGCTATGAGCCAAAATAAACTTCTCTTCCTCTAAGGTATTCTTGCTGGGTATTGTGGTCACAGAAATGAAAAGCTGACTAACACATTCAGGAAATGGTTATTCATGCATATGTAAATATGCATGAATATGTAAAATATATATATTGCTCAAGAAAAAACAATATAAAACTATCTTATATATACCTTAATGTTAATTTTTTAAAATTTTTTATATTTAAAAAAAATGCAAAGAAATATACCAAAATAGCATAGGTGGTCATGCCTAAGGTTAGAATTTTAAAAGATTTTAAAATACATTTTATATTTCTATTCTTATTTTCTAGCTTTCTTATTTTAATATGTAACTTTTTCATGTAATAAAATATATAATATTATTTTTTATAAATTCAGAACAGAGTTTTTAAGCTCTACTATGAATAAAACATTTACTGGACATTCACTAGGCACAAAATTCCATGCTAGGCAATAAAGATAAGACATGCTAAAAGGAGCTTATTTTTAACAAAGAAATTACACAAACAATCTCAAGTCTGGCTGTGATGGTATTATTGGTGGTATGTACCACTATAACAGTCTTTTGGAGAAGGAATAATAATCTTTTATGGTGTGGTCAAGGAAGGAAGGCTTCATAGGGAAGGTGATGTTTGAGGATTTTGAAAAAATGTATGAGATTTTGCGAATTTCTAACTGATAAAAATGTGAAGTATCATTATTTTTTTATTTATAAAAAGAACATAATAAGTAAAATATATATTTCTTATATAAGATCAAAGAGCACAGTTCAATTTTATGTTCTGAAACATCTGAATTTCATTTATTGTGGTCAGGAACACATTGTCTTCGAAGAAGTTGCTCAAAGAAACTATCTACCTCAGTAAGGCCAGCAATGTCCTTCACTCTCTTCTTAATGAGAAATAAAATCCGACATTGGGCTTGATCCTCAACATACACAACTATCTCTGTGATGAAATCGCAACAAGAAGAGAATTCTGGGGAGAAGCAACTCCTCTTACAGCTTGCCCATCCAGGTCTGGGTAGATGTCTTTCACAAGAGTCATAGAGCAAGGCAGTCAAAGATTCCAGGAACTTGGATTTCTACAAAGCTCCCCAGGAGCTTTGTATACATATGGACCAAAATTAGCCCACAAACTTACATAGAATTCAGAGAATACAAGCATTTTCTTGATTAAAAAAAAGAATAGTGAAGAACTCTGATTATCCTATGAAATTCCTATTCAATTAATACATTTTCTCTTATGCTATGGCACATTTTCAAGGTTAAAGACAGCAAAGAGATTCATATAAGCAATTCAAATGGTGTCGGTTCTCTACTGCAGTAGTCCCCTTTGACTTCGGAGTACAAGCCACCATTCCTAAATGGCCTGTTGCTTTCCACACAATTCGCTGTCCACTCCTTCCTGGCCTCATCTTCTGTTCTTCCCCTGGCTCCATGCTGCCTTCTTCACACAGGACACACCTCTCTGGATGTTCTCCTCTGGTATAGAGAATCAGCTCTTTCTGTTCCCTCTGCCTGGCACATTCATCACCATAAATTGCTTGCTAATTTACGCTGTATTAAAGGTTTTGATCAGATTTTCTCATTTCAGTAAATCCCATCATGACCATTTTTTATATAACACTATAGTCTCTCACCTTCTCTTCCCCCACAGCTCTATACTCTTGATTACTTTTCCTTTCCTCTATTTTAATTTTTCATTTCATTTTAACCTTCAATTTTACCATATTTTGTTTATTTTTTGGTAATTAATTTATTTAATAGTCATGTTCTCTTCACTAGAGTATGAGCTCCTCAATGGCAAGAATACACCTTTCCTGTATTCTCTCACTTGTGTTCAAACACCAAGTAGTGCCTGATGCACAGTAGGTACTCTTTGTAGACAACATAGATGATTCTGATAAAATACTGAACCACTTATTTGAAATGGTACAAGTAGATACAAAGTAACCAATTTACTAATTAACGTGATAGTTACAACAGATAATTCATGATGAGAATACATGCCTTATTTTTTAAATATTAAGTATATTTCTACTTGTACACAATATAACTGGATGGTGTTTTTTAATCCTCTGTGCCAATCTTTTACATAACACTATAGTCTCTCACCTTCTCTTCCCTGCAGATCTGGCTTTAGATCATTTACACTTGACATAAGAATTGATATTTTACATATAAATCTGCCATTTTTGTTTTCTGATCACTCAATTTTTTATTTTTCCAATATATTTTTATTGTCTTCTTATTGTTCAAACTGAACAGCTTTAGAATTCCTTTTGGATTTATATATAATATTTTAGGTAATATATATATTATATATATATTATAATATAATATATATATATATATTATATTATAATAGTCTATTGGTATCAACATTTTACCAACTCAAGTAAAATGTAGAAAACTTAACTTGCTTTACCTTCCCTAACTTATAATTTTTAAAAATATTTCTCCTACAATTAAAACCACAACAAAAAGCATTATAATTTTTTATGAAACCATCAAACCTAATTTAGAAAATTCAGGAGAGAAGAAAAAACATTTTTATTTTTACATATATATTGATGTTCCAATAGGCCTTGTTCTCATCATTTTCCTTCTGCTTGCAGAACTTCCTGTAGCCATTCTTTCAGGGTAAATCTGTTAGGGGTATAATCTTATGAAAATGTCTTGATTTCCTTTTCATTATTAATAGAATATTCTCACTGGATATAGATTTCAGGATTAACAACTCTTTTCTTTGGCACTTGAAAAATATGCCACTTGCCTCTTCTGTCTTCCATGATTTTTGATAAGAGATCTATAGCCATTCTAATGATTTTTATCTTTCAGATTAGGTATCACTTTTTCCTCTCTGATTTCAATATATTTACTTTGTCCTTGGTGTTCAGATGTCCGACTCTGATGGTTTAGGCATGGATTTCTTTGAGTTTATTCTGTGTGTGTTTCACTCAGCTTCTTGAATATGTGGGTGTATATCTTTTGCCAAATTTGAAAACTTAACTTGTTTGCTATTATTTCTTTTCTTTTCTTAGTTGTTATTTCTTTGAATTCATTTCAGCTCATTTTTTTCTTTTCCTCTCTGGACTCTGATGAGAGCAGGGTTAGGTCTTTTGTTGTCACAGCTACCTAAAGCCCCATTCATTTTGTTGTTGTTCTGTTTTACCCATGGCATTCAGGTTTGGTAACTTCTTTTTTTTTTAATTTCTTAGTTTTTCCTTTGTCCTTTGCATTTTGCTGTTGAGGCCACCCACTTGTTTTATTATTATTATTACTATCTTAGTTATTTTTTAATTTTTATTTTATTCTCTTGAATATTCTATCTTTATTTTTTTAGCCAAGACTTCATTTTTTTTGCCAGTATTTCCTCTTTTTTAAGATTTTTTTGAAGCACTGAAGTATGTTTGTAATGGTCATGGAAACATTTTAATTAAGGCTGCTTTAGTAATATATGTACTACACTAATGTTGAATCTATTTTTTTTTCTTATTTATATAGAAATTTTCCTGTTTCATGGTGTAAAGAATGAGTTTTTATGAAAAACATTTGATATGTTTTAAGATTCTAAGACTAATTTCAGAGCTGTGTTTTATCAGGCCTCATCTGACATCTTCCTGAAAAGGGAAGGACATATATATATATATCCTCTTAGTGCCATTGAGGTGGAAGTACAAATTACCAATCAGCCTCCATTTATACCTGCAGATGGGTTTCTATGTTACTCTGAATAATAGAGGTGCAACCTCAGACTTCCTAGTAAGCTTTTGTCCTTGCTAGCAAGATCAGGGGATGCTTCATTGCTATTCCCCATGGGTCTTCAATTGATTCCATATAGAGCATGTGTGGACTTTTCATTGCCGGGGGAGTAGTGAAAGTTCTAACTCTTCATTAGACATCTTATGACATCATCTTCATGTAGCACTTTGTTAATCCAAGATGTTTAAGTCCCTATTTGATTTTCTTTGGTATGAGGACTCGTTATACCCTGTGGGGATGAAAGTTCTTCATTTCTAATGGATCCTCTCTGAGAAATAGCCTGGCAGGAAGTTTGGGGAATCTCATTATAGCCTCAGTGTGAAGTCTAGACTTCTACTAAGGCTTGACTGTTGGAAACTTGGGGTGGATCCCCCATTTACCTATATGGATGGGGCAGTTATTGTGTAAAATTTTTCCTTCTCCTAGAATTTTGGTTCAGGATATCCAGCTACTCTTAGTTATTTTAATTGATTTATTTCTGTATCCATTTACATTTCTAGGCTGGCATCTTCAGCAGCATCCAATCTGGAATATATCAGACAAAAAGAAATCCCAGAAATTCACTGTTGTTGAGGTTCCAAGGCTCCTTGCTAGTTGATTTTTCCTTTTCTACCTTTCAGAGTCCTCATATTTGTAATAATGTCTAGGACTTTTAGCTGTACTCACCAGAAGGAAATCAACTGATGAAAAAGATTTTTAAAATCATATTTAATTGTTTCATGCTTGATTTTTCTAGAGATGCCATGACTTTCATCTGTTAGTCAATTAAACAGAGAAGTAATGTTTTTAAAAATTACACTTAGAAGTTCTAACAGGGGTACCACCTCAATCTTTAGACAGCCAATGTGTAGACTTAGTAGAAGCCTACACTTCACCCTGAGGCTACAATGACATGCTCCAGCCTCACCCTGAGGATACAATGAGATGCTCCAACCTCCCTGCCAGGCTGGTTGTCAGAGAACACCCACCAGAGACCAAGAACTTCCATGCCCACAGGGCACCAGTAAGCTCTCATCCACAACAAACTAAATGGGGACCTGGACTTTCATCTCCACCTTAGATTAACAAATTGCCCCAACAAAGGAGGGTGATGTCATAAGTGGTCTATGTACTGGCTGTTGTCTCATATCTGGGCATTTGTCTTCTTGGTGTGTGTGTTTTTGAGTTCTTTGAAGGCCAGTCCTATTTCTCCACCACAACTGAACACCAAACACACACTCACTACTGCATGCTAGGTGCTTTTTCAGGCAGGGTCCTAGTCCATGCAGAACCTCCCACCCCCTGCCACAGGAAGAGGTCCAGTGGTGAGGGTCAGGGAGGCTGAGGGAATGAAGGGGAAGGGAGCTGTGCACTGAGACACTGGATGCTTCTCAGAGCCCTAACAGAAGATCTCCCTCTAGTCTTGTTCTTCGTGCTCTGTGCACAAGCTGTGCCCACGCACTTTGAGCTAGGGATGGGCAGCATCTGTGAAGGGGCAGGCCTGTTTGGCCATGGCTCTGTTGCAGGAACAGTGATCCCTAAGAGAAGGGAAAAAATGAGCTGAGCCAGGGGCACCAGCTCCATACCCTAGGAGAACCCAGGGGATAGCGGATGCTCAGGATGGCATGGGGAGAACTCCCGCCTGAGTGAGACAGTTGAGGATCAGGGGCCAGGGCCACTGGAGTTTGCACACTAACATGGAACTTGCTGCAGAGCATCCTCTCAAGGTCCTTTTCCTACATTCAAGGAGAGAGTCAGGAAGAGAGGGAAGGGAAGTCTTGTCTTCCTTGGGGCATGGCAGGGTCCTCTGTGAGGCACCAACTCAAGGTTGAAAGACCATATTTGCCCTGGAGTAGATTTCCCTGTCCCTTTCCGACAGTGGAACCCAAGCCTCACAAAGCCAGACCTTGCCAGTACTTCAGTAGCATCTCAGAACAAAACAGAGTAAAAATTTTTTTCTTTTTAAATTTTTTCCCAGTCCTATGTCCATAAAATAAAATTGTAGTACCTGGTTTCCAGGGGTGGGGGGGAAGGTGCACAGAAGCAGGAAAGTAACACCCTACAGGGTAGTCCTTAGTCAGAGGAAACACCCTGACTCAAAACCATACAAGTTTGCCCTAGGGGACGAGGTTCAGAAAGCAGAGAGGAAGCCGGAGTGTGCTTAGGCATGGGTGAAGGTGGGCGCATCGATGAGCAAGCCTGCAGAGTGCGGCAACAGAGCAGCAGCAGAGCTGGGTGAGGCGCTGGAGGAGCTCCCGGGTGGCCGGAATGGGGGCTGGGGGGGTGGACAGGTGCTGGAAGAAACAGTGGCTGTAAAATGCCCTCATTCAACAGAATTATAAACCTAGGGATCCAAGAACCCTGACTCGCACCCAAGAGAAATGCGAAGACATGCCATGGTCAAATTCCCTGAAACTAACGGAAAGTGGCCAGAGGAAGAAGACTGTTTGGAGAACACCGATGAGGACAGCAGCAGACTAGTCATTACAAACCCAACAGGCACCATGACAGCTGTGAACAGCTCAGAATACTGGGCGCTTCTGTTGAGGTTCTGCTCCCAGGAGCGGACCTCTGGATCCTGGAGAGCAAGTCAGAGCTGAAGTCCTGTAGGCAGGTCTCAGCTTCACTGAACCATCCAACAGGGCTGCCTGACCCTGGACCAGAACCGCGAGCCCAAGTGAATCTCTTTTCTTTGAAATGTACCCAGACTGTGGTTTTGACTCACTCATTGAAAAATATTTGACAAAAGCAAAAGTGAAATACCTTTCAGACAGGTAAGAGCTGAAACAATGACAAGCAAGGAATGTCAAAGGAGCTTTTCAGACAGGAGGAGATTTTACCAGATGAAAAGGAGACCTGTAGTGAGCCTGGAAGCTCAGGGTGAGTGAGTGCAGGAGGCCTCCAGGTTGTGTTGAAAATATCTGGGAAGGACAACTGGCCTTGCAGAGAAAAGGCTGACCCTCCTCCCCCGCCACCCCCGCAAGAACATAGGCAAAGGACTTGAGTAGACACTTCTTAGAAGGGTCCCCAGTGACCCATCGCACAGACAGAGGGGCCAGACCCACCAATCTTGGGCACTTCCACTCCTGTACCCCGCGCACTTAGGGCGCCAACCACCATGGAGGAGCCTGTGCACTGCTGGTCCCTGCCTCACCGGTGGACCTGAAAATGTCTGCTGAGTACATAAGCCAGACAGAAAGATGCTGCAATATCACTTATTGAGGCCCCTGAGCAGATGGTCTGGCAGTAGCAGAGAGCAGACCCTGGGGAGCAGGGCAATGGGAGTCACTGCTTGAGGGGCACAGTGTCTGTTGGTGAAGACAGAAGCCTCCAGAAAGACATGGCTGTGGCTGCACAACAGCTTCCTGTACTTGATGCACATGGGTATTGTGGTAAAATTTTTATCTTTACTTTAACACAACAAAAATATTTTTTCAAAAAGCATTTGTTTAATAAACAAAAATGAATAAATAAAAAATAGAAAAATGGGCTGGGGAAGTGGCCCAGTGGTTGTGATCCTGGGTTCAATCTTTGGTACAAAAAAAAAAAAAAAGTTGGATTTCAACTCTGCTTGTTTTACATATTTTTAAGTTAATTTTTTGTTTTAACTAGTTATACATGACAGTAGAATGCATTTATGCACTTTGATATATCATACAGAGATGGGATATAATTTCTCATTTTAAAATGACGAAAATTATCTAAAGGCATGGAAGATAAACTGTTCCAATTTTCATTTACTATAACAACAATAAGGACCAAATTTTAAATTAGTGTATTTAACTATGATTGGCATTAATGATTTAAAAATTGGCACATTAGGTGATAATTGATAAGGCAAGATCAGTGTTCAGAAAAATATTTCTGAGTTGAGTTTCTGGGGTCAGAATGGCAAATTCAACTCTAGCTCTGTTATTAGTTGTGTGACGTTGGGAAATCACTTAAATCCACTTTTAGTGTGTTCATTGTAGTAATAATGTATAATGGGTAAAGCTGGATATCACTATCTCAAGATACCTTCAGAAAGAAATATGGAGAATGATTCTGGAGCATCAGAGTTCCTGGAGGCAGGTGGTTCTGGAAATTGGTGGTCCAATCTTTCTGTAGACCTCATAGGAATATTAGTTTGTCCTTTGTGCTTCAGCAAGTTTTATACTTGTTGTTAGTAGGGTAAAACATTTATTCTGTTTTATATTGATCAAATATATTAATGAAAACATTCTTCCAGGCAACCATTTTAAAACCAAGATTTAAAAATTAGTTTATTTACATGGATGAGGGGAGTAAACATCTTGAAAAAGTGAGAAAAGTAAACCATGTTTTCCCTGAAAAGGTAAACTCCAAAAAACAGTATAATTAGCAAAAAAAAAAGGCAAATTGACATGCATTTTTAAAGAATACTTTATCGAATATTAGTAAGTTGTGTGTGCGATCGAGTGGTACACAGACATGATCCTATCTTGCAAGTGATTAATCACCAGAAAACTAATTTGATAACTAATCCCATCTTCAATCCTTCATTTTTTATCTATTTTCCCCTCTGTGTTTCTCCATTTAATACTGCAAATTACTTCTCAATATTCTAAGCTCTGGCTTTAGGACTTTTCCTTGGGTTGGTAAAGACTTTTCCTTGAATTGGGAAATCCATAGAATTTCTGATTTTCCAAAATACATTTTTATCAAAGAAGTTCTGTGCTTTTTTATGGTCTTCACTTATAAACCTCAAGTAGTTTTCTTTTCCAAAACTTGCCCTTCCTTCATAGTATGATCTGAATACCAACTTGTCCAAATCTGTTCCATTGGGTGTGCCATTTCTATGACTTGATCTCCTGAAGATCTTCTAACAAAAACTTTATTTTAAAAATAAAAAAACATACATAAAGCACTTATTGTTATGATAAAGATTGAAAATTGCATTTGGTAAAGAATAAAAGAGACAATGGCAATACTCTTAATAAATTACTATGTAGAATTTTTAAAAAGAAAAGAATAAAACCTATGAAAATATATGTAGGGACCTGAAGATAAAACACAAGATGATAAATTTATTATCATTGGTACCAATTTTGAGAAAACCAAGTATCATGTGTGGCAGAAAATAATTTGGAACAGTTTAAACAAGCTGGCTCATATTTACATATAAGAAGTCTTCACTATGGTTAGAGCCTACATCAGTTGTTGTCAAAGAATTTGCCGGATACTAGTGCTTTGGAACTCAAAAGTTGGATTTTAAACAAATATCCAGATGATTGTATCGCAACAGTATGTTTCAGAGTAATTTTCCTGTTTGCCTGAATGTAATTCAGGTTCATTGTTACAATGTTTGACTCCAGATTGTAGATGTCTCTATTCTAGAACATTTAAAATTCAGCCCTTTCAAACTTGTTCCCTATTTTAAGATTTATACTAATTGTGCTTGGAACTAGGTTGAAGACAAGTAATGATTAAGGGTGGGGGGAATTAGGATGTAATATGTCTTAAATTATTATCCATTCTTAACTATAGACAATTTATTTGCTATCTTTTATTTGTTATCATAGATATTTAGGATCAAAAACACCATAAAGATATTCTTTCCATTTCTTAAGATAAATTTCATGAATGTATACTACATTCTTAGCAATGATCATCAAAAAGTTAAAAGAGTTAAAAGACACAAAACTAATAACCTCTATAGGGGAGTGCTTAAATATGATAAAGTCACTGGGATGGGGAAACATTCAATATAAATCATATTTTAAAGGCACATTTAAAGATGTGAAAAATGGTCATGACACTGATCAGCTAAGGCAAAAAAAGAAAATTGTTTAGCATAAAGTTTTCTTATGCCTAGTACAGGCAGAGATGAGATAATATTTTTTGGAGCAAATTCAGATTCATTAATGCAAGATACTATCTACTTCTCGTTTCTAGAGCTTGTGAGACTAGAATACCAGTACTTTTGAATTTGTCTTAACAAACATCTGATTCTGACACTTAAAAGGTGAAGCTAGAGGCTGAGCATGGTGGCACACACCTGTAATCCCAGCAGCTCAGGAGGCTGAGGCAGTAAGATTGTGAGTTCAAAGCCAGCCTCAGCAACCTAGCAATGCCTTAAGCAACTCAGTGAGACCCTGTTTCTAATAAAATACAAAAAAGGGCTGGAGATGTGGCTCAGTGTTTAAGTGCCCCAGAAACAGACCTGGTACCAAAAAAGGAAAAAAAAAGGAGAAGCTAGAGAAAACCATAAATGGATAAATGCTTTGAAAGTTTTATAGAAAATTCTACCCATGCAAACAGAACCCAAGTGTCCCTCTTTCTTAGTGAGTTTCAGACATAGCCGACTTCCTTATAAAATAGCTCATCATGTACTTTGGCAGAACCACACAAAACTCCCAAACCAACCTGGCACTGCTGTTGCTATTTTCAAATTGAAATCCAGAGTATCCCAAGAATCAGGATCCAAGGAAAAGGTCACGAAATCTCTGAGATGTAGTTTATAGAAATCTGAATCAGCATCTTGTGAAGAGTTCCAGAAAAATTTCAATGGTAAATGAGAAACAACATTTAACTATTGCTTCTTCTCGCACTCACTTTATGAACAAAGTAACAGCCAGTAACAGGGATATTAAATTTCTGAATCTGATATTCTAAACTTCTCTTGGACACAAGCAAGCACAGAAGGGCATACATTTCAAGGCAATTACACATATTTATAGGACACAGCGTTATAACAGACTCATCTTAATGGTACTTCTGAGATAACAATTAACTTCTAGCATAGAGGTGGTCCATCAGTGGTGGGAAAAGACCTATTGCTTTGAGGGTGAAAATAATTTTGCAGTTCAAGTTTGTGAAGGATGGCATTTCTTCTTCCATTATATTCAGTTAAATCAGTGTGCTGCAGTATTTTTTTTAATGGCTTCCTCATGATAATGTTGTGGTTACTTTAGCAAGGGGTGGAAAACTTGTAAATGTAATTGCCCTAATCACAGGATGAATAGGACCTAAATATATGTAGAGAAGTTAAAAATTATTTTCCTTCTTAACACAAAAAGCACATCTGAACAGCAATCCAGTGTAGATTTTAGAAAAATAAGTGGGAAAAAGATTTTTAAGTGGCAAGAGTATGAAATGATTTATTGAGCACTAATTTTGTGGTTTGGTCAGATGTGAATTCAGGGGAAAGAGAGCAAAATACTGTGGATCAGGAGAAATGTGTCATCAAATAAACATAAATCTCAAGAGAACACCCTGTGGTTATAAAGGTGTGGTACTGTCAATTATCCTCTCAAGCTGGCACATTGTTTGGGGGTGATACCTAAATACCAGGTTGTTATTGAAATAAGCCAAGGGGCTAGCTTCATTTGGTAAACTCTTTTATGATTGTAGTCAAAATAAATCATGCCAAATTACCACCATCACAATAATGGCAGTTTTCTCGGAGAATAAACTTCCCTTTTCCACTCTATATTGCAAGTAATATTTGATCATATTTGTCCCATATCTGCCAAATTTCTGCACATTTCCTAATGTTTACTGCCATCAGGGGTTAGTATTGTGTATTGCCTATGGTATGGAAAGTCTATATTCTTTATTGTGTTGATGAGAGTGCTTGTATAGGGAAGAGGAGGATCAGAAAACCCAGAGATGTTTCTACAGTAACTTAACATTTATACACTCCAAATAATTTGGGACTTGTTACACTCTATATTTGACCTCACCTTGCATTTCATCTATGCTTCTGATTAAAAAAAATGAGACAAGCCAAAATAAGACACTAAAATGTTATAAATAGTAACTTATGGTTGCAAACCTTCAAGTTGACTCTCTTAAGGGTATATTATCATTTTGAAGTTTTTTTTAACCTCTTCTAATGCTATTAGTATCTAGGGACATGCAATCTCATGAGCACACATAGAAGGGAGCTTTGACCCACTTGGTCCTCGATTAGCCCTGCTAACACTTAGGAATAATTGACAGGTCATGGCATCTCCACTCACCTTGCAGCATGTTTCCCCAAGTGTCTGATTATGGCACTTGAGATCTGTGCCCTTGGAGAAAGCAGAACCAGCAACAACTCCCATGAAGCTCAGCAAGTTCTTCATGCTAACAACGCTTTGGATTCTCATTCTTTCAGGCGGTATTGATTCTCTGAGGCTCACTGGCCTTTCCTTAGGGCTTTGGACAGCAGTGGTTTCCCAGTACCATTTGTTGAAGATGCTATCTTTTCTCCAGTGCATGTTTTTGGCATTTTTGTCTAATGTAAGATAATTGTAATTTTGTGGGTTAGTCTCTGTGTCCTCTATTCTGTATTCTTGGTCTACCAGCCTGTTTTGGTGCCAATACCATGCTGTATTTGTTACTATTGCTCTGTAGTATAGTTTAAGGTCTAGTATAGCAATACCACCTGCTTCACTCTTCCTGCTTAGAATTGCTTTAGCTATTCTGGGTCTCTTATTTTTCCAGATGAATTTCATGATTGCTTTTTCTATTTCTATGAGGAATGCCATTGGGATTTTGATTGGAATTGCATTAAACCTGTATAGTGTTTTTGGTAGTATGGTCATTTTGATAATATTAATTTTGCCTATCCATGAGCAAGGTAGATCTTTCCATCTTCTAAGGTCTTCTTTGATTTCTCTCTTTAGGGTTCTGTAGATTTCATTATATAGATCTTTCACCACTTTTGTTAAGTTGATTCTAAAAGATCTTCTTCTTCTTTTTTTTTTTTTTTTTTTTTGAGGATAATGAGAATGGGGTAGTTTTCTTCATTTCCTTCTCAGAGGATTTGTCACTGATATACAGAAATGCCTTTGATTTTTATGTTGCTGATTTTATATCCTGCTACTTTGCTGAATTCATTTACTATTTCTAGAAGTTTTATGGTGGAGATTTTAGGTCTTCTAGGTATAGAATCATAAGGTCAGCAAATAGTGCTAGTATAAGTTCTTCTTTTCCTATACTTATTCCTTTAATTTCTTTTGTCTAATTGCTCTGGCCAGTGTTTCAAAACTATGTTGAATAGAAGTGGTTAGAGAGGGCATCCCTGACTCGTTTCAGATTTTAGAGGGAATGCCTTCAATTTTTCTCTGTTTAGAATGATGTTGGCCTGAGGCTTAGTGTAGATAGCCTTTACAATGTTGAGTCATGTTCCTGTTATCCCTAGTTTTTCTAGTGTTTTGAACATAAAGGGGTGCTGTATTTTTTCAAATGCTTTTTCTGTGTTTATCGAGATGATCATATGATTCTTATCTTTAAGTCTATTGATGTGATGAATTACATTTATTAATTTTCTTATGTTGAACCAACTTTGCATCCCTGGGATGAATCCTAGTTGATCATGGTGCACAGCAGTTTTGACATGTTTTTGTATTTGATTTACCAGAATTTTATTGAGGATTTTTGAATCTATGTTCATTATATATATTGGTCTGAAGTTTTCTTTCTTTGAAGTGTCTTTGTCTGGTTTTGGAATTAGGGTGATATTAGCCTCATAGAATGAGTTTGGAAGTACTCCCTCTTTTTCTATTTCCTAAAATAAATTGAAGAGTATTGGTATTAGTTCTTCTTTAAAGGTTTTCTAGAACTCAGTTGTGTATCCATCTGGTCCTGTACTTTTCTTGGTTTGTAGTCTTTTGATGGCTTCTTCTATTTCCTCACTTGATATTGGTCTGTTTAAGTTGTGTATATCTTTCTGACTCAATCTGGGCAAATCATATGACTTAAAAATTTATCGATGCCTTCACTGTCTTGTATTTTATTATAGTATAAGTTTCCCAAATGATTTCTAATTATCTTCTGTATTTCTGTAGTTTCTGTTGTGATATTGCTTTTTTCATCATGTATGCTGTTAATTTGAGTTCTCTCTCTCTCCTTCTTTTCATTAGCATGAATAAGAGTTTGTTAATTTTATTTATTTTTCAAAGAACCAATTTTTAGTTTTGTCTGCTTTTTTCTTCAATTGTTTCTTTTGTTTTGATTTCATTGATTTCAACTCCAATTTTAATTATTTCTTGCCTTCTACTGCTTTTGCTGCTGATTTGTTCTTCTTTTCCAAGGGCCTTGAGATGTAGTGGGAGGTCATTTATTTGTTGACTTTTTTCAATATGTTATGTCTGTATTCTCATTTACCTCTAAGAATTTTTTTAATCTCCTCCTTGATGTCTTCTGTAACCCATGTTCATTCAGTAGCATATTGTTCAGTCTTCATGTGATGTGGAATTTTTTATTTTTATTTTGTTGTTGATTTCCAATTTCATTACATTATGATATGATAAAATGCATGGTAGTGTCTCTACTCCTTTGTATTTGCTAAGAGTTGCCCAGTGGCATAATATATGGTCTATTTTTGAGAAGGATCCATGTGCTGCTGAAAAGAAAGTGTATCCACCTGATGCTGGTTGATATATTCTATATATTTCAGTTAAGTCTAAGTTATTGATTGTGTTATTGAGCTCTATGGATTTTTTATTCAACTTTTGTTTGGAAGATCTGTCCAGTGGTGAGAGAGGTGTGTTAAAGTCACCCAACATTATTTTGTTGTGGTCAATTTGACTCTTGAACTTGAGAAGAGTTTATTTGATGAACATAGCCACACCATTGTTTGGGACATATATATTTATTTATGATTGTTATGTCTTGTTGGTGTGTGGTTCCCTTGAGCAGTATGAAATGTCCATCTTTATCCCTTTTAATTAACTTTGGCTTGAAGTCTACTTTATTTGATATGAATATGGAGACCCTGCTTGCTTCTGCAGTCCATGTGAGTGGTATGATTTTTCCCAACCTTTCACCTTCAGTCTGAGTATGTCTTTTCCTATCAAAGGAGTCTCCTATAGGCAGAATATTATTGAATTTTTAAAAATCCAACCTGCTAGCCTATGTCTTTTGATTGGTGAGTTTAATTCATTAACATTTAGGGTTACTATTGAGACATGGTTTGTATTTCCAGCTATATATATATATATATATATATATATATATATATATATATATTTGTTATTTAACTTGACTTGGTTTTCATCTTTGATTAGTTTTTCTTTTTAGTGTACTACCTCCCCCTGTTGGTTATCTTTGTTGTTTTTCATTTCCTCTTCATGAAATATTTTGCCAAGGATGTTTGTTGTGCCAGTTTTCTAGCTGTAAATTATTTTAACTTTTGTTTATAGTGGAAAGTTTTTATTTCATCTTGAAATCTGAAGCTTAGTTTTGGTGGATACAAGATTCTTGGCTAGAACCCATTATCTTTCAGAGTTTGAAATATGTTGTTCCAGGATCTTCTAGCTTTCAGAGTCTGTGTTGAAAAATCTGCTGTTATCCTAATTTGTTTACCCCTATATATAACCTGATTCCTTCTCTTGTGGCTTTTAAAATTCTCTCCTTATTCTGTATCTTGGGCATTTTCATTATGATGTGTCTTGATGTAGATCCATTGTGCTTTTGCACATTTGGCATCCTATAGGTTTCTTCAATTTGAATTTCCACTTCATTCTTCATGTCTGGAAAGTTTTCTGATATTATTTAATTGAACAGATTTCTCATTCCTCTATGCCTTTCTCTATCCCAATAACTCTTAAATTAGGTCTTTTTATGCTATCTCATATTTCTTGGATGTTCTGCTCATGGTTTCTTATCATTTTCACTGTACTGTCTAAGTTCTTTTCAAGATTATATACATTGTCTTCATTGTCTGATGTCCTATATTCTAAGTTGTCTATTCTGCTGGTGATGCTTTCATTTATGTTTTAAATTTTATTATTTCTTTCATTTCAAGGATTTCTGTTTGTTTGTTTGCTTTTTATAACCTCTGTCTCACTGTAGAGGTGATCTTTTGCTTCTTGGATTTGTTTATGTAACTCATTGTCAAAGTGATCTTTCACTGTCTGTATTGTTTTCTGATGTCCTGTTTGAGATTCCAAAACATGTAATTCATGTAAATCCTGAAATCTCTCTCTGTCATTTTTTCTGCTGTTTCTGTTAATTCTTCTAATGTGTGTTGTCTTGAATTGTTTGTGGTACTTTCTTCCCTTTTTCTTTTCATGATGCTCGTGGTTTTTTTCCCACTCTGTGGGACTGGTGTGTTATTGTTTTTACCCTATAGATTTGTAGTGCTCTTATATAGAGTCAAGATCCTTTTGTGTGTGTGTGTGTGTGTATGTGGGGAAGGAGAATGTTGACAGTCCCCAACACCAACCATACATCACCTATGAGTAAATTATTATTATTAAGACATTTATAGTTAGTCTCAATGTCTAGAAATGTTGGATTCAATTATTATTTAAAATATAATCAGTAGTTTCATAAAAGTTGTACTATTTCTGGTGGCAGATAGAGAACTGGGGGTCAGATATATGATGTTATATTAAGGAGGAAAGATGTGAGGGTATGCGGTTAATATAACTTAGGAAATTTGGAGGAGAACTCTAATAAAGATGGTTAGTAGCAAGGGAATAGACAGGAGGTCATGTAAGGCAGACAAGTACATGGGAGGACAGTAGAATGCATAAAAACAAACACATATATGTATTTTAAAAATTACTCAAAGTAAAAATAGTAAAAATTAGGAGGTTGAATGAGGAAGAGAGGGAGGAAGAAAAATAAAAAGGAAATAAAGAAAGAGAAAAAAGAGGGAGAAAAAAGGGGGGCTTATGCAATTTCTCTATATTATATTATTCTGGTGTCTCATTTCTTAAAATTCTATTATATGCAAATTTCTTGGTTTCACATATGTTGGGGTTGTGAGGGCCAGAGGAGGAAGGGTAGAGGAGAAAGGAAGGGGATAAAGTGGAAGAGAAGAAAACAAACAAACAAAATACCACACAAAAACAAACAAACAAACAACATCAACAACAAAAATACTCCTACAGTCCCATTTTCTTCTTTTCTCTTCCAGTAGGTGGAGTTGTGTATTCCAAGCTTGAGTCTCTGCCCTCAGGGTGGTGTAAGTAACCAATGTGAGAAGACTAGAGCTCTCCCTCTCTTGTCTGGAGCTTCCCTAATGTTGGTCACTCTGAATTGCTCCAGGTTTTTAGACCCCTCCCCTCGCTTGCTTATCAGGTCTCAGCTGCAGGACCTCTGGCCCCTCGGATTGCACCAGGTGGGTAACGCCCTTGTCGCACTGCACTCCTGTTCAACTGAGAGCTGTTTTTGTGCTGGATAGTCACTGTGCCTGGTTATCACAGTTGGGGCAAGGGGGAGTTGGAAATCAGGTACCTGTTCAGTCGCAGATCCACGCTGATAGCCACACCCACCAAAAGATGGCAAGAAAGATTTTCCAAGATGGAGTCCATCTGTTTTCCCATCAGGGTGTCTGGTGATGTGGTGGGGAGCTGGGATGTCCTTGTGCTGTGGTTAGAATGTGGTCCGGTGACCTGTGAGGGAGCGGAGCCAAGTCTGGAGTTCTGCTGCTCTGTCCAGGTGCTGATTTGGTGTTTTTGCTTCACTGCTTAAGAGTCCTGTGGGTGCTCAAACTGTGGGCTTTGAGAGGGGAGTCTGGAGTCTTACCAGACACAGAGGCTCTGAGTTCTGCTGGTGCTCGCAGCCCTGGTGGATTCTGGGAAAATCCGCTGTATGGGGTCCTGTCACACACTCTGAGATGTTGTATTTCGTCAAGGCAAGACCCCATGGAGAAGCTGCCTGATAGTTTTCTCAGATTCATGCACAGAGCAGCTAGAAATGGTATCTCCTCTAGTCTGCCATCTTGGATCCGCCACTTGGGGCTAGTTTTTAATGTAATAGTTTAGGTATGAGATGTCCCCTAAAAGCACATATTTGAGACAATGTAAGAATTTTCAGAGTGAAATAATCAGATTGTGAGAGTTGTAACTTATTCAGTGATTTAATCACTCATGGATGAACTGGGCAGTAACTGTAGGTAGACAGGGTATAGCTAGAGGCCATGCTCATGAGATTTGTGTTTTACCCCTGGTGAACATAACTCTATCTCTGCTTTTTTATTTCATGTCCTGAGTTGATTTCCTCTGCCATGCCTTCCTCCCTTGGGTCCAGAGCTATGGAATCAGATGACCACTGAAGGAAACTTCTTAAAATATCAAACCCAAATAAATGTTCTTCCTTTACATTGTTCTTGTCAGTTTTTCTGGTCACAACAATAAAAGTGTACAAAAATTGTCACCTTTGTGTAAACTGCCTCTCTTTTTTGACCCCATAATTATTTTGTTCAGCTTCTGGTAAGTGTCAATGGAGACACATGGTGTCAGAAATGATTTTTCTAGAAGCAATGTCTTAGCTGAGACTTAAAGAATGGTGTTTCCAGCTAAAGGGAAATAAAGGATGAGAGCATAAAAGGCTACAGTAGCAAGAGGGGAAGGAAACTATTAAAGGGGGTCTGTATTTGTCTAAAGATACAGGGATGAGGGGTAATGCCAGAGGAAAAGGCAGCTAGGTATTTTGTTTGGAATATACAGATAGTAGAATCCACCAGATTTGTCAACACTAAGGAGAATCTCTGTGGTAGAATCACTTAGCATGAAAAATACCTGGTTTTTATTTCAACAACAGAAATGGAAAAAAAAAATTAAGAGGAAATAATACAAAAAAACAAGAGGAAATACATCAGTAGTACACATAAGTAACTTTGGATTTGCCACTCATAACCACTGCTTTAGAAAATAATTTTTGGTTCTCTACAAAATATAATACTGAATTTAAAGTGATGGGAAAACTAAAATATATATAATATAATATCATTGACAGGGCTACCTGGCTGCCAAGAAAGGAGCTGGCTTACTGGTCTTCCATGAAGTTACAGCAGAGGGATGGAGTGGTAGAGTGGCAGACTGGGTGGGTCAGAGCACCAGGGTGAGCACAGCGTATGGCTACATGGATCACTTCATGCAGGTGTGGCAGATGGAAGTGCTGTGAGCCAAAGCATGCCAAGAAATCAGGCGGTGGCCATCTTTTGGCACAGTCCGGATGCCTGTTGCAGAACCCTGTTGCATGTGGTGCTGTATCCCAGAATCTGCAAGTATGAACCATTCAATTACCTCAACCTCCTGCTTCCTGACCTGTGATGAGAAAATGGCAGTGGGATAAAAAGGAATGAAAGTTGGACTCAAAGTTGACCAATCGTGTTAGCACTTTTCCAAAACTTTATTAGCATAAGTTTGTACCGGTAGCCTTTTTACTTTCTTGAAACACTGATTAGCATAATTTTGGACCAACAGCAGTGACCCCAGTGCTACATAAAGCCATAGACCAGCATACTTAGATGAAGATTTTGCTATCAGGCCCCTCTCACATTGCAAGAGTTCTGCTCCTGTCACTATTCTTCAATAAATCCTACTCTTTCACTCATCCATCCTGGTCTGTGGGTTTTATTCTTCAAATTCACAAGTCAAGAACCCAGCAATAAGAAAAAACTGATGGTGAGCTGCTGGGCTCTTCTGCAACACAGAAGGGTCTCGCCCACCATCAAGAGTTGCAACACTTCTTAGCTGCAGAAGACTGCAACTTACACAGACTCCACCTGAAAGCAGAGCAGAGAAACTCCAGTCTCACCAGCCACCAGAAGCAGGAATTGAGTTTCACCTCAAAACTTTGGTTTCAATATGTTGTCTGATTTTTTTTACAACAATCTTGATTACATTATTTATTAAGGGAACTACATATGGTATTACAGAAAGTACAACATATATTCAATGCAATTACTCACAAGAATGGTTGTCATACTAGAAGTAAAATTATTTTTTTTCAGAAATGTGTTATCCATGTTTCCCAGTCTTGACTTGAGCACCTGGGCTCCAGCAACATTTTTGTCTTAATCTCTAAGATACTGGGATTATACTTGTGCTTAGCTCTCCAGATCTCCACTAAAGATATTAAAACATTGCAAAAAACTCACAACCTAATAATAAAGTGAATCTTTGAAATGAGTCATAATTCCAGTTGGGGAAACCAAACATAAAAATTACTGAGACAAAGATTATAGTTTAAAAACATATTGCTTATAAATTTCTTTTTGTTAAAAGATGGATGCTAACATAGTCATTGTTTTTTCTCTGTGTATGTGTTTAATCTTCCAAATTTTGGGGAAAAAAGATTAGGTATAGGAACTTGTATTGCAAATTTTACCTCATTTAAGTATCCTTGCACCATTCATCTCTCCAGTTTTAGGTGGAGGAGAATCTTTCACTTCAATGGTAGTCTGTATGGCTTTGGAAAGAAGTTGTTAAATATGAATACACACAACATGCAGTTAATAATTCAATAAAAGTAACAAGTGCAATTACCTCCCAGTAAGCATGTATCTCATGATGCTAAAAAGAAAAGGGATATAATCAGAATGAATGGGACAAAACCAAACATACATTCCTGCTGAATTAGTATGGAGCTGAATCACTGTGCTTAATTTGACAATTATTACTTTAGTTTTTGCTCCTTTGTGGGTTAGTACAGTCACACAACTGAAAGGTACTGAAGAACACCAGAAATATAGGTTTCACAAAATATTCAGGTAAGTTTCCAAAAGTTAAATTTTGGTTCCAATGACCACAAATAAGACAGGAGCCGCACATGGTGGCATACACCTGCAATCTCAGCAACACAAGAGGCAGAGGCAGGAGGATTGTGAGTTTCAAGCCAGCCTCAGCTACTTAGCAAGGCTCAAAGCAAATCAGTAAAACCCTATCTCTAACTAGAATACAAAAAAGTGCTGGGGATGAGGCTCAGTGGGTAAGCATATGATGGTACCTGATGATGATGATGATGATGATTATGATGATCTAATGTATTACAAAAACAAAAATTATCATGCTTAAGGAACAACATGGGTGTTCAAAACTCCTTAAAATATTCTGATTAGAAAATGAGTACTTTGGTATATCTTATTAGTCTTTCAAGAATTTTCATGAAATGACTATCTCATCAAAATATTAGTTCTCTGGGCTGGGGTTGTAGCTTAGTGGTTGAGCACTTGCCTTGCATGCATGAGGCACTAGGTTCAATCCTTAGCACCACATAAAATAAATAAATAAAACAAAGATTTTGTGTCACAACTAAAAACAAATTTAAACAAAACATTAGATCTTTCAAAGATGAGAATGTGGCTTCCTAAAAAATAGTGTATTCCCAGCATGCCCAAGACCATAAGTTCAATCCTCAGAACTACCCTCCCCCCGCGCAAAAAAAAAAATTATCTATCCTTCTGAAACCAGATGTATATAATTTGAACACTTAATACCAATGCAATAAGCATGACCCCTTCCTGGAAATTATGAAAAGGATAATTGACTAGCTGGCAAAATAGCCAAATTGTCCCCTTTCCCTCTGCTTCCAATAATCTCTTAATGAGTAATAGGTTTTCCTTTGGTTTGAATGAAACATAATGAAGCCAGCTAAAATGCAATCTCTAAAATCTTCCTTTCCTTCCTAATTTTCTATCCTTCTACCTTAGAAAAGCCAACCCCTAGATCTGTGGTCTTTATGCTTTGCATCCTGCTTTTTTCATCTGGTTTAATCTCAATAAGTACTTACATATAATTCAGTAATATTGTCTTAGAATTGTAATTTTTTTTATCTCCAATATTTTTGTGCTTCAACCTTGTCAAGTGACATGATCTGAATAAAAGCAGGATTTATGCTTTGTTTTGACTGGCATAGTCCTGAACTATAATCAATGGCTCCTCCTCACTGAGATTTGCCTAAGGGGAAATCATTCCCTTGTCATCCAGTTTCATAAAACAAACACCACAGGAGATAAAGGGAGAAACAGACCCCAAATAAAGTTAGTACAGGTAACTTCAGTACAACAGATGAATCAGTAACTAGCAAGAGAGTTAAATTACACTATAGATCAAATGGACTTAACAGATGGCTATATAGAATATTCCATGTGTTTTAGTCACCTTTTCCACTACTGTGAGTAAAAGAAAAGTTTTAGAAGGGGAAAAGTTTATTTGGGGGCCTCATAGTTTCAGACACCCCAGTCCATAAATAGCCAGCTCCATTTCTTGGCCAAAGTGAGGCAGAATATTGTGGTGAAAGAATGTAGCAGTGGGAAGCAGCTCAAGACCATCACACCAGGAAACAGAGAGAGGGCTCCACTCATGAAGAATAAAATATATATACCCCAAAGCACACTGCCAGTGACCAGCTTCCCCCATCAAACCCTACCAGCCAACAGTCACCACTCAGTGAATCCCTATCAGGGCACTAATTTACTGATTGGTTAAGGCTCTCATAACCCAATCGTTTCACCTCTAAACCTTCTTACATTGTCTCACACATGAGCTTTTGGGGGACCCCTCACATCTAAACTATAATACCATGCACAAACTCCAGTATACACAGTCTTTTTATCAGCTTATGGAACTTAAAAAAAAAGATATAGTATAAAAAGTTAAATTATCTGATTAGACAAGAAAATCTTAAAAAAAAAGTGATCAAATCATTTCTTGCATCAGGTTGGACTATAATAGAATAAAACTGAAAACAGTAAGAAAAAAATAGAAACTATAAAATATATGAAATTGAATGATATACTTTTAAACAAAGAGAAAGTCTTTGTTTAAAAGGGAGATTCTGACTATGAGTGCCTTAATTTAAAAAAATTAGAGATTTTTATGTCTGTAATCCCAGCAGCTCAAGAGGCTGAGGCAGGACGATCGAGAGTTCCAATCTAGCCTCAGCAACTTAGTTTTGCACTAAGCAACTCAGCAAGACCCTGTCTTTAAATAAAATTTAAAAAGGGCTGGGGATGTGGCTCAGTGGTTAAGTGCCCCTGGGTTCAATTACTGGCATCAAACAAGAAATCAACCCTTAAATTAGTAAACATAAGGAAACAGTAAAGATCAGAATTAATTAAATGACTAAAAAACAATGCAAAGGATCAATTAGAAAAAAAGTTAGCTATTTGAAAAGATAAACAAAACTGACAAATCATCAGTCAAATTTACAAAAAGAAAGAGAATACCTAAATTTATGAAACTATATCCAAATAAAGCATGCAGTAACAGATAACCACTGAAATGCAGTTGATCATTAGAAACTATTTTGAAAAATTATATTTCAATAAGTTGGAAAATATAAAAGAAATGAACAAATTTTTAGACATGAGACCCACCACAATAGAATTGAGAGGCTTTAATAAAACCCCCACAAAATAAATAATAAGCAGTTTGATAAAATGTTAACCCCCAACCCCCACACAATAGTATTGGATATATTTACTGATGAATTTTTAAAGACATTTAAATTAGAACTAACATTATTGCTTTTCAAAATATTCTATATAATAAAAATGGAAGGAACATTTTCAAACTCATTCAATAAAGCCAGTATTACCTTGTCACAAAAACCTGATAAGAACACACATATACACACATGGAAACAATACACTAGGCTAATATTTTCAGTGAGCATAGATATAAAAATCTATAATAAAATAGTTAAAAATTTGATCTAACAACACTTTGTAAATCAATTTAGTTTTATCCAAGGAATACAAGGATGGTTCAACATAAGGAGATCTAAATGTAATAAAACACATAAACAAAATCATGGATTAAAAAAACTCACAGCTGCATCTCAATAGGTGCAAAAAGTGCTTTTGGTATAATTTAACATTTGTTCATGGTAAGAGAACCAAGCTAATTAGGTGTAGATTGATCTTATATTAATAAAATAAGGACTATAAGTAACAAAGCCCTAGTGATCATCATACATTACAGGGGAAATTTGAACAAACTTCCTTCAAAATCGGGAAAAAATACAGGATAGCCAAAATCACTAACCAATATGATACTTTAAATTTTAGATAGAGCAATCAGGAAAGAGAAAGCAATATATGGGATACAAATAGGAAAGGAAAAAGTTAAATTATACTTTTTCAGAGTATATAATTTTATACTTGGAAGACCCTACAGACTTCACCAAATGACTATTAGAACAAATTTAGCAAAGCAACAGGAAACAAAAATCAACTTAGTAAAATCAGTAGTTTTTTCAAACACACTAAAAAGAAGTTTGCTGTGAATGAATTTAAGAACATAATTTCATTTACAACAGCCTTAAAACAAGTAAAATGCCAAGGAACAGATATAACCAGGTAGGTAAAAGAACTCTGTAATGAAAGCTACAAAATAGTAAAAAAAAAAAAAAAAATTAAAGCAACCACTGAGAGATTGAAGGGCCTCCCTTGTGCATAGACTGGTAGAATTGATATTCTCAAAATGGCCACATTACTGAAAGTAATCTACAAATTCAACACAGTCTCTATCAAAATACCTTTCTCCACAGAACTAAAAAACAAAAAAAAAAACAAAAACAAAACAAACAAACAAACAAAAAACAATTCTAACTTCATATGGAAGTAGATCATCCCCAAGGTCAAAATAATCCTGAGTAAGTGCTGGAGGCATTATAATATCCAAATTTAAAACTTTATTCAGAGTCATAGTAACAACAATAACAACAACAAAATGGTGCTGGCATGAAAACAGACATGTAGACCAATGGATTAACATAGTGAACCCAAAATAAAAACATGTACCTATAGACATCTATTCTCAACCAAAGCACCAAAAATACATGTTGATGAAAAAAAAGAGACTCTTCAGTGAATGCTCCTGGGAAAACTGAATATCTACATTTTAAAAATTGAAATGATTACTATATCTCCCTCTGTACAGAAATCATCTCAAAATACATGAAAGGCTTTAATGTAGGATCTGTAACTGTAAAGATATTAAAATAATACACAGGTAAATATGCAAGATAAAGACAAAGTTAATAATTTCCTAAATAGACCCCAATAATTCAATAATCAAAAGAAAGAAATGAAAAATTAAAAAGCTTCTGCACAGCAAAGGAAAAAATCTACAGAATGAGATAAAATCTTGCTAGATATTCATTTGAGGGAAGATAAATATGAAGCATATGTGAAGAAGTCAAGATAGTTAACATCAAGAGAACAAGTATTTCAATCAATAGATGGGAACATGATCTAAATAGAAACTTCCCAATAGAAGTAGAAATGGCTAATAAATATATCTTAAAAATATCTTTAACCATCATGGAAATGCAAATTTCACTGTGATTCCACCTAACTGCAGTCAGAATAGGTATTATTGGAAGAAAATATCAAAGCCTAGTGAGTATGTGGAGAACGACAAACCTTTGTATACCATTTGTGGTGATGGAAATAGCACAGCCACTATGAACATAGTATGGTGGTCTCTCAACAAACTAAAAATAGAGCTACCAAATGATACAGCCATGTTACTACAGGGTACATACGTGAAGGATATGCTGTCAACTTATAAAACTATGATTCCATTTCAATCTTTATTGTGGCACTATTTATCACAACCAAGGTCTGCAATTAGCATTGGTATCCATCAATAGATTCATGGAAAAAGAAAATATGTTATAAATGTACAATGGAATTTATCATTCAGTCAAAAAGAAGAATGAAACCAAGATTTATGAAGAATTGCTTTGTCTATTCTCAGACTTCTATTTTGCCAAAATGAATTTTTAAATTGTTTTTTTTTCTATTTCTAGTTCTACGTAGAGTATCATTGGTATTTTAGTGATGACTGCATTGCATCTGTACAGTGCTTTCAGTAGTATGGCCATTTTCACAATATTTATAATAATCCTAGAACATGGGAGGACTTTCACTTTCTAGGGTCTTCAATTTCTTTCCTTAATGATGTATAATTTTTTAATTGTATGAATCTTTTAATTTCTTGGTTATATTAATTCTTTTGATTTATTTTTTTGAAGTTATTATGAATGGGATAGTTTGATTTCAATCACTATCGGCATATAGAGAATCTATGGTATGTGAGTCTGGTATCCTGCTAATTTGCTGAATTCATTTATCAGCTCTATAAGTTGTTTTTGTTAGCTCTAAGGAATGTTTGGGTCTTCCACATAAAAGATTATGTCATCAAGCAAACAGAGGTCATTTGACTTCCTGTTTTCACATTTACATAACTTTAATTTCATTTTCTTGCCCAGTTGCTCAAGAACTATGTTGAATAAAGGTGGTGAGAGTATACAGCTTTGTCTGGTTCCTGATTTTAGAGGAAATGATTTCAGTTTTGCTGCATTTGGTATGATGTTGGCTTTGGGTTTGTCAAATAAAGCTAGTTTCCCTAGCATTATTAACATGAATGGGTGTTGGCTTTTATCACTGACTTCTTTTGCATCAATTGATATGATTCTATAATTCTTGTCTTTAATTCTTCTGTGGTGAATTACATTTCTTAATTTCCCTATGTTGAACCAACCTTGCATCCCTTGGATGAAAACCACTTGATCGTGGAGTTTTATCATCTTGATGTATTTTTTAATGTGGCTGGCTAAATTGTTTAAGGATTTTTGCATTTAAGTTCATGAGTTATATTGGTCTGAGTGTTCATCTGGGATAGGGTTTCTCCACATTGCCCACACTAGTCATAAATTTTCAGATTCAAGAATCCTGTTTCAGCCTCCTGGTACCTGGAATTCAAGCACATATCACTGAATGCATACGCTTGTAATTAAGAAAGAGAAAAGTAAAATGATATAATCATAATTCAAAGCAATACAGCTCAGAACACTAACTAGTTTTACATGGTGACAATTAGCTTGAACTCAGAACATACACTCTCTCTAAAACGAAGAGCTCTTCGTTCTTGAACAAGTTGTTTCTTTTAGGCTCAAGTCTCTCTAAAATAGAAGGATTGTATTGCTTTAGTTTTCCAGGTCATTATAAAGATTTAATGCGATAATACAAAACCATGTTAAGAGAAATAGCAAAGCAATGGGACAACTTGTTCTTTACTGCTGAGCTATATTGGGCTCCCCTACAAACTGCAAGTTGTATATTTTCACACATCTCAACTTTCAGTGTTTTAATTACCAGGAAATGTTCTTTAGACCCATCTTTGGTTAGCATCTGTGCTCCTGTTTGTACTTTAGATTTAAGGTCAAATCAGCTGCTTATTAATTTATAACTTAACTTTTTAATAATGTGTTCTTTCCTGATATTAGAGAATATAATTGTCCCCTTTTGTGAAACTTATCACACCAAGGGCAGGAAATTAGTAAATACCAAAACTTGGCATGAACTACTGTTACCCCTTCTCTAACATATCAAATGGAATGAACAGACCTTGTTAGAATGATGGTTAATATTCATGTTGCTCTCCAAATGGTTTAGAAGACAAAACCTTCTTTCTGCATGAATACCAATGAGTCATGATAATGTTTAGCTTGATTGAATCTAAAGAATGTGCACTAGATTCATAACATTTTGCTACCGGATTCTTTGTGAAGCAGAATTTGAAAATACTCTGAAAACAGTAGGCAAGATGCTAATAGCTTAGGGAATTTTCATCACTATGGAATTTTGGAGGAGTACTGGAAGAGAAAATCATTAGTATGAATTCAAGAATGAATGAGGGGCCTGGGACATGGTTCCTGGGTATGACCCAAGCATGACTCTCCCCCTCCATAAAAAAGAAAATAGAAAAATTAATTTAAGTTCAAGAGAAAAAATCCTCATTTCAAAGACATCATATCTAAGTGACATAATGAAGAGGATCCAATTCTCTTCTTCATTCACTCTATTTTTCAATCCTTACATAATGATCATAAAATCTGTAAAATTCGAAGATTTTAAAAAATTGCATTATATGTGGCACCAAAAAACTAAAGTATTAAGTAATAATTTCATAAAATATTAATTTAAAATAAAAGATTTCTTAAATATTTCTTCCTTATTTATTATATGATCACAGAAAGATGCCTTTGTTTAATATAAGGTAATTGTAATTTTGGAGAAGTAGTGGAAGAGAAAATCATTAGTGTGAGTTCAAGAATGTGGGTTAGTCTCTGTGTCCTCTATTCTGTACCCATTAGTCTACCAGTTTGTTTTTGTGCCAATACTATGCTGTTTTTGTTACTATTGCTCTGCAATAGTTTAAGCTCTGGTATAGTTATGCTGTGGGATTAGTACCTACCTTCCTTAATAACACTTCTTTGGTGCAAGAATTAAAATCAAGAATCCATAAATGAAATGGACTAAAAAGTTTCTTCTCAGCAAAAGAAACAATCTGTGAAGTGAACAGAGAGCCTACATCTTGGGAGCAAATCTTTAACCCTCACACATCAAATAGAGCACTAATCTCTAGGGTATATAAAGAACTCAAAAAGCTAAGCACCAAAATAAATAAATAAATAAATAATAACCCAATCAAATAAATGGGCCAAGGACCTGAACAGACACTTCTGAGAAGATGATATACAATTAATTGACAAATATATGAAAAATGTTCATCATCTCTAGCAATTAGAGAAATGCAAATCAAAACTAAGATTTCATCTCTCTCCAGTCAGAATGAGAGCTATTATAAAGAAAAACAACAATAAGTGTTTGCGAGGATGTTGGGAAAAAGGTACACTCATACACTGCTGGTGTGACTGTAAATTGGTGCAGCCAATATGGAAAGAATTATGGAGATTTCTTGGAAAATTGGCAATGGAACCACAATTTGACCCAGCTATTCCTCTCCTCAGTCTACACCCAAAAGACTTACCACAGGGACACAGCCACATCAATGTTTATAGGAGCACAATTCACAATAGCTAAACTGTGGAACCAACCTAGATGCCCTTCAATAGATGACTGGATAAAAAAAAAAAATGTGTCATATATACACAATGGAATATTACTCAGCAATAAAAGAGAATAAAATCATGACATTTGCAGGTAAATGGAAGGAGTTAAGAGAAGATAATGTAAGTGAAGTTAGCCAATTTCAAAAAATTAAGTGCCGAATGAATGTTTTTCCTGATATAAGGAGGCTGAGTCATAGTAGGGTATGGAGGAACAGCATGGGAGGAATAAATGAACTCTAGATAGGGCAGAGGGGTGGGAAGAGAAGGGAGGTGGCATGGGGTTAGAAATGATGGTGGAATGTGATGGACAGTATTATCCAAAGTATGTATAAAGACATGAATAGATGTGAATATACTATGTATATAACCAGAGATATGAAAAGTTGTGCTGTATATGTGTAATAAGAATTGTAATGTATTCTGCTGTCATATATAAATACAAAAGTTAATTAAAAATGTGATTTTAACAAAACATATGAAACCCTTTTTATATATGAAACCCAATTTTTATATTTAAATAATTACTTATTTCTTAAAAAAGAATAATAGTTTTAAGGACAGTATTTGATAAGTAGCAGTCCTGTAATTCTAGGACATTTTAGACTTTATACAAAGTAATTATTCATATTGAAATGTTGAATGTAATAACTACCAAATAGGGATAAATTCAGAAAGAGATCTTAATTTATAAACAAATATTGTGAATTTCATAGGAAATCCCTCTATAAAAATGGTGTAGTGTACAGTAAAATATATTGTCTATGAAAAGGTCAATGATGTGCAAACAGGGTACCACTGAAGATGAATTGTATCAGGGGCACCTTGGGTTTAACACAAGGATCAGTGAATTAGTACCCAGAGCAAAACTCCAACTAATAGCCTGTTTTTGTCAATAAGTGTGTCTGTTTTTGTTTTGCAGTGCTGGGGTTGAACCCCAGCCATCAGTAATGCTAAGTGAGCACTTTCCCACTGAGCACTCTACCACTATCCCCTGGCAGATACAGCTTAACAAGAGAATCAAAGTCAACATCAGCCAGGCTTGGAACCAAGTAACAATATACACTTCATATCTCTGTGCCTGAGGCCCACAGCTTTGCTCACTCTTGCCTGGAGGTTAACTCTAGGTCTTAGGGAAAGCCAGTCCTTCCTAGAGGCTGTTCACCCAGTTCTTGATCTGTGGACTTCCTCCACGTCAAGCCAGGAGGGTCTGTCATTTCAACTGGAATCTGCTGCATGGGGAAGAACTCAGTATCATATGCATGACATTCCTGCCTAATGGCATATCCTGCATCCAGTCATGAGGTAACATTATCTGATCCCAAACTGAAGACAAAACTGCAAAACTGACATATACCATTCAACAACTTAAATGTCAGCAACAACATAAAAGCACAGCAAGACTCAGGAACTGTTCCAGACTAGAGACTAAAGAAACAGGACCACTGGACACAATGAATTATGAATCAAAAAAAGCCCCAAACTAGGTTTTATTTTGGTTATAAAGAGCATGGTTGAAATAATTAGCAAATTATGAATAAGTTTTGTAGATTACATATTAACATTTAACAAAATTTGATGTTTTTGATTTTGGTCTTTATGCTATAGTTACATAATTTTGTTTTTAGGAAATACAAGCATTTTGTCATAAAGATGTATCACGTCTCCAACTCACAAATGGTTGAGAGAAAATTATCTTTGTTATATATTTATATTTATATTTATCTAGAAAGACAGGAGGACAAGGAATAAAGCAAAGGTAGTAAAATGTTAACATTTTGGGAATTTTTTCTAGGAATTCTTTGTACTAATATTACAAAACATCTAAGAAGTTTGAAATTATCAAAATAGAATATTTCAAAGAGAAACATAAAATTTTAAAATTATATCAATAAGTAACATTACACTCAATAAAATAAGCCATAGATCTATATAGATACTATTAATTGAATAAAGGGAAAGTTGGATGAGGCATAGGGATATATCTAATAGTCTCAAATTACAAAGGGTAAAGGCAACATTACAGAACAGAAACCTCAAAGACACCACCTTTAGTGATCAATGCTAACATTATCAGTAAGGGGATTCAAAGAGAAAGTCACAGAAACATTTCTACAATAATCTTGCCAAATAACATGTAATTTATGATTGGAACATGGTTCTAATCATAAAAAAAAAACAGAATAGCACATCTGAGGCACATTATATGAGCATTCTTCCTTATCAGATTCACGATCATGAAGGTCCAGGAAGAGACTGAGGAATGTTCGATCCTGAAGGAGTCAACAAAATGCAACAATTGGGTGCATTTCATGAATCTGAATGGGATACTATTATTATAAAGCACATTATTAGGAAAGTAGCAAAACTGGAAAGAATCTGGTGATGGTAGAATATATTAAAATAGAATGTATTAGTATTAATGTATCATTTATGAAGGTTGTATTGTATTTTTTGTAGCATGTTCTGAATTGTAGGAAATACTAAATAATCATGAATGGTAGTGTATGTCCGCAATTTACTTCAAATGGTTCAGGGTGGAAATGTTTCTTATACTAGAGCCTGGAACTTTTCTTTAATATTAAGAGTATTTACAAAATATCAAAATTATATAAATGAACAAAGAGAAAAGGTAAAAAGCCCTAAGTGCATTTTGTTTCTCACCAGGAAAGGGATGTAATTTAATGCATAAACCATTAAAATTATGTAAGTTTGATGAGAGTATAATAATTGTAATACTTTAAAGCAGTACTGTCCCACCAAAATGCTGTCTGATTAAATCTCTAGGTCTATATGTGATGATATAATTTGTATCATACAAATTATCCATCATTAATGTTATATTTAGATTCATGGAGATAATATTAATCCTTTGATGGTTTAGGTGCCTTTTAAATATCTGGCATTTAGACAGTTTGATGACATTAAGATCTGAAATACTGGTTCACACTTACACTTCAAATTTAGTGATATCTGCAAAGAAATTTCAAATATTGTATGAATTCCCTCACATATCTATGTGACGAACATATTTTCCTTCAATAAATTTTCCACATCACACATTTAGTGGGAAACAATTAAAATGCCAATAGTCTGACAGATACAATGTTATCATTAATATCAAATATTTTCCCCTTAAAACTTCTGTGTATTCCTGTGATGCTTCTGAAAGTAGATCTTTTCTTGGCTTACTAGATCTTAAGGCAGAAGTTCTAGTGAGTCAAGACACAAATTCTGTAGCAAGTGGAAAGAAAAATAATTATATTCTTCACCTCAAACACTTCATAGTTAACATAGTTATTAGCAAAACTTGAAAGAATCAGGTGATGGTAGAATATATTAAAACAGAATGTATTAGCAAAGAATCAGTAAACAAAAATTTAATAACTTGTCCATGTTAATATAGTGAAAACCATGTGTGCATGACTACAAGGTAACTCTGAAATATAATTTGTCCAGAGTTGCACACTGAATTATCAATGTGGCTGCGGATAGGAACTTCAGATTTTCCATCCTGCATTCAGGAATTCAACAGCCTTATATTAAAGGATTTGGCAAGCTCTGAGTGAGAAGATGAAGATGATGAAAGCCACCCCTCACCAATCAGATCCCCTAAGTTGAAAAGCACAAGGACAGGATATTTCCTTAGAGTGGTGGGTGCTATGAGAGGTATAAAACAAGGGCACTATTGGAACACAGAAGTGACTTCTGTCCCCATTTTAGGTCAATAGTATAGGTTTTGGGTTGAGGTGACACCTGAAGGATAAAAAGCAAGTATGACAGAAAGAGAGAAGAGGTGCCTGCAAAGAGTGAGAGGTGAGGAATACAAGTATCACAGCATGACTTGAAGCTAGAGCAGAGGGGCAGAGTAGGGTGTGTGCAAGAGATAAGCTGAATGACCTGATGAGAATTCAATTGATTTGGATATCTGAATTCCTTGCTAGGAAAGCTGGAACTTTTCTTGAGAGCAAAACCAATGAAAAAGTCAGTGTCAGGGATTTGAAATGCTTGACCAGGTGTTCTTATGAGTCTGGGCTTTTGGCCCTAGACCAGATAGAAGTGGGTGATGCCTTTAGTGACAGAAGTGAAAAAAAAGTCAATCCAGAAAAAGGTATGTACAGACCGTCTGAGACTTACAGGCCATGAATGTGAGTAATTATAAATGACTTTATTCTTCATTGGGATTTTTTTTTCCAAAATTTTCATTTGATGTTTGTATGCAAGAAACATAATTTAATTCATGTAGAAATCTATTCACCAATCCAAGGAAAGCCATGCCATCTACTATGTGTTATTTGTTTTCTGAAAGCAATTAATGAATCTAAATTCAACCATAGTTTGGCAACATACCTGCTTCAGCTTTTCTTGATAAAGCCTCTGGCCAACTTCTCATTCATCTGAAATAAGGCAATTATTATTTATATTGCTTAGTTTAAACAGAGATTATCATGAATATTATACATTACTTAGAAATGTAGCTTTTTCAATAGAACTTTAAGGGACTAGAACTAACTTGAAGATGGCTTAAAATAATCGCACAAACAAAATAAGTCCTATTTATTTTAATTTCAGATAGAGAATATGTATGCACAATGCTGTTATAGTTCCCAATTCACACTGGTTTATAAGTCATTTCAGATGGTGCTGCTTTAGCTAACTAATGGGCAACAATTCAACTCCTACTTTTAGATGGCAGTACAGTGTGATTCTTAGCAAAACTCTGCCCTTTAGAAACTTCTAATCAAGTTTTTCACTTTAATGTCATTTTCCTTAAAATAAACTTTCCATTCTCTACTTTCAGAAAATTAAACATTTAACATCTTCTCAATGCAATCAAATTTTCAGCCCATTAAATTAAATGCATATGTGAAGAAAGAGGTATTATCATAGCCTCATGTGAAAATCTACTGGTCAAAGTTTCAAAATATTGTTATGGGGAATATGACTAAAAATCTCTTCATTAACATGGTACACAAATATTCCAGAAAATTCTATTGAGAGACAGAATAATGCCATGTGCTATGGCACATGCCTGTAATTCCCAGTGACCCAGGAACCTAAAGCAGGAGGATGGCAAGTTTGAGGCCAGCCCAGAACTTAATAAGACCCTGCCACAAAATAAAAAAATTATAAAAGAGTAGGGATGTTGCTGGGGGTGGGGTAGAGCATCCCTGAGTTCAATCACTATAAACACACACACACACACACACACAGAATAAATATTACTTAGAGTCAGTTTAAACTTATGTTTCTTTAATTGTGACTTTCCAGATTTATAAACAATATGTAGCTATTTAACTGTAACTGATTCTTCTCTGGATTTGGGACCAAAATTTTTGAAACATTTTGCTAATTACACTTATGTGTTTACAAACATGTGGAAAAGCTTCAAAGTGTACCCCATCTAGACTGTTCTTCATAAAAACCCTATTCTCTTACTGATTCTTCAAACACGGTCAAAAAGAGAATACTGAACATACTAAGAACTTTGAGGTGATAAAAATCCTGTGATGTCCAAAGCCTTTATATAGTTTAAATGTGAAGGCAGACTTCTTGGACTGACAGAGTTCCCAGGCTTGTTTTTTCTTTTTCAAAATGAAATGACTTGAACACTATTCATAGATATTAGAGGAATGTATAATGACATAGTCAAACATGCAGATAAAATAATTTGATTAACATTCTTCCTCAGTATCTTTCTTTTCCCTCTCCTCCCTTCCCCATTGAAGGCATTCTGCAGGGATGACAGAGACCTGACTTTGCATCTTGATAGAATAGTGCTTTTTGTACTCCTGTTAAAGTTTGCATGCTTTGGCAAACTAATGCTCTGCAAGAATATCTAGAGGAAGTAGTAGAGTTATTTTCAAGTATTCTTCACTAAAAAATAAACATGTCTTTATCCCAGAAAAATTAATGGAAAATGCTCCCCTCCCCAAAAAATAATCCTTTGCATTGTGTCTCCATTTACACATTCATTCATCATTGCCTTATTAAATGATACACTGACTGATATTTTCTGGTATGAATGAATGAGAACATCTTGTATTCATATCATCTTTAAAATTTACAGAAATATTTCACAGTTTTTTTTTTTGTTTGTTTGTTTGTTTTTGGTTTTTTTTGGTGCATAATGTTCCAATATCATGGTTGATAGACTCTTCAATCCTGGGCCTTTCAGGTTTTTTTTTTTTTTTCCAGAAAAATATGCATGTAAGCTAATAAGCTGATGGACAAAAAATATCAGCTATCTAGGATCTTATAATTACATACTAAAAGTTATTTAATTTGTTCCCCTTTTCAGCACATTTGCCTACATTGATTTTTGTAAATTTTTATAAACTTAGATTTGCTCTTCCCTTGATTTCACTAGAATGCAAAGGCAAAAGAAAACATCAGATTGAGGCCTGATTTAACATAGGCCTGCACTATTTTTCTATGAGTTAAGAAGATCATGAAAACTCCTTCAAAGATCTAAACTAATGTTTATTCATTTCAAATGTTTAATTCAATCAAAAAATCTACTTTAAGTTAGAGGACAGTTAAAAATACCATTTCAGTTTAATAAAGTTAACAAGTATCTTTTAAAAATAAGACCTCCAGATACTTTATAAAAATTGAAAAATCTGTTTGTAATTCTTTATAGTTATAGATTATCATGACCTTCACTTAACAGTCATATGTCAACTAAACAACTCAGTATTTCAACAAAGTCAAAACAAGACAAATCAGAAATCTGAAACCCAAAAGATAAACAAAGCATAACTCACCTCAGCCAGATAGTCCTCAATGCTTTGACATGAAGGCTGTGGGTTGGAAGTAGCACCTGGCTAAAACTTCTGTTGTGTACCCAGTTGTCCCTTTTAAGTCTGACACAAAGACACCCTGGGATAGGCCTCCCACAGTGAGAGCAGGGTAAACAACCTCTCTGGTTTTCACCTGGAGTCTCCTACTAACCCCCTGAAGGCTCTTATTCTATGAGGACTGCAAAAGGCAAATACTTGGTATTTCTTTTTTTTTTTCTCCAAAACCACTTGCATGTAAAAAAAAAATGCCATGGGAAGAAATCGAATTTCTAAGTGAAAAGAATCTTAACATTGAAAATCCATCAAACTAGATTAGGGCTTACAATTATAGGTTTTAAAGAGTTCTGAAGATATATCCATATTTCGTGGGGCCTCCTAACAAACAAGAAATTCAAACAATACATGTGGAGAGTAATAGCAGGCAGAGATGTGTGACTTAAAGGGTAATACTGCTGGCTTCTTGTAAGGCTCTCCTTCAGGGTTTCTTGAGGACACCATTAGAAATACTGGTATTTAAACAGTAACCATGTGAGATGATGGATACCTTAGTTTATTTGACTACAAAGACATTTCACTATGCTAAACTATATTAAAGCATCATGTACTCCTTAAACATATATAACTAGAAAATAAGAGTGAAGCTAAACTAGAAATACTTGTATTATTAAATCAATTGAAGAATTTAAAACCATCCCTTAAAGACATTTTCAAGTATTTTCTCTCACCATCTACATATTCTAACCATCACCTGGAGAAATCAAGCATTGGACACTGAGAAATAATTCACAGCAACAACCACAGGGGCAGAACAAGATAGCTGAGTTGGTGATTAAGAATTGAAGACAATCAGCTCATAATTTTGTTACTGAGGTATCAGAGGTGGGACCTGTCAATTCTGATTTTAATTGCCCCCAACACTCACTATGGAATTATTTTTAACCACATTGCAAAGTATACTTCCTTTCAGCCCTATGATATTCTTTCCCTATATCAAAAGTAGACCTTATGCAGAGTGGAAACACTGCAAAGGTCATTTTGTCTCTAGATGCCATCTTGGGTAATATCAAGTATCACAATAAAAAATGGTTAATTTACCGAGTATCAGAATGTGCTAAGAGGGTAGTACTAGCAATACAGTACCCTTAGCGTTTAAGTTGAACACTTTCAACCAATAATTAAATTTTTACTATTCTATGTAAAGAAAGGCCTGTTAAGTAACTTGGTCACAATATAACTGTCTGAATTATAAAGCTTCAAAGTGCTGAGGTGAAAGTCTGGTAGAAATAGAAAATAGGAGAGAAAGCCATACAGACACAAAAAAGTGTGAGGGATATAAACTTCCTGGACCAATATTTCAAAAGTAAGTTCATTCAATAAAATTACTTCTGAAAATTGTATTGTCTGATTAGATTTTGCATCCTACTAATCACATATAGTTTTCTCGATTAAAGTTATGCATTGCAGATAAATTAAGATTAAGCTGCTTTCTGTTGGTATACATGTGGACATACTTCTGGATTTTGTGTTCTTCTATAGGAGTTCATTATATTCTTACCTTGGTATTTTATCAGAAATTTCATTTTTAATTCCAGACACTTAAGATTCTAGCTTTTCAATTCTGAAATTGAATTGCATCAACTTCATTAATGAAACCTCATTATTTTCATTCATCTCCTCTAAATTATTTGAAGCTCTATCAAATGTCTAAAGGAAATTGAAAGAACATTTTTTAAAAAATATTTTTATAGTAGATGAATAAAATATCTTTATTTTAATTTTATGTGGTGCTGAGGATTGAACCCTGTGCCTCACACGTGTTAGGCAATCCAGCCTGAAATGACATATTTTTAAAATAATTGTTACCCAAATAATTATTTGTATATTTTGTTACTTTAATTTATTTATTTATTTTTTCCTTTTTTTTATTGGTTGTTCAAAACATTACAAAGCTCCTGACATATCATCTTTCATACATTTGATTCAAGTGGGTTATGAACTCCCATTTTTACCCCAAATACAAGTTGCAGAATCACATCGGTTACACATCCAAATTTTTACATAATGCCATATTAATGACTGTTGTATTCTGCTACCTTTCCTATCCCCTACTATCCCCCCTCCCCTTCCCTCCCATCTTCCCTCTCTACCCCATCTGCTGTTATTCAATTCTCTCCCTTGTTTTTTTTTCCCCTTTCCCCTCACAAACTCTTATATGTAATTTTGTGTAAAAATGAGGGTCTCCTTCCATTTCCATACAGTTTCCCTTCTCTCTCCCCACTCGTCTCTGTTTAATGTTAATCTTTTCCTCATGCTCTTCCTCCCTGTTCTGAACTTAGTTGCTCTCTTTATATCAAAGAAGACATTTGGCATTTGTTTTTTAAGGATTGGGTAGCTTCACTTAGCATAATCTGCTCTAATGCCATCCATTTCCCTGCAAATTCCATGATTTTGTCATTTTTTAGTGCTGCGTAATACTCCATTGTGTATAAATGCCACATTTTTTTTATCCATTCATCTATTGAAGGGCATCTAGGTTGATTCCAGAGTCTAGCTATTGTGAATTGTGCTGCTATGATCATTGATGTGGCAGTATCTCTATAGTATGCTCTTTTAAGGTCCTCAGGGAATAGACCGAGAAGGGCGATAGCTGGGTCAAATGGTGGTTCCATTCCCAGCTTTCCCAGGAATCTCCATACTGCTTTCCATATTAGCTGCAACAATTTTCAGTCCCACCAGCAATGTACAAGTGTACCCTTTCCCCCACATCCTCACCAGCACTTATTGTTGTTTGACTTCATAATGGCTGCCAATCTTACTGGAGTGAGATGGTATCTTAGGGTGGTTTTGATTTGCATTTCTCTGACTGCTAGAGATGGTGAGCATTTTTTCATGTACTTATTGATTGATTGTATGTCCTCCTCTGAGAAGTGTCTGTTCAGGTCCTTGGCCCATTTGTTGATAGGGTTATTTGTTATCTTATTGTTTAATTTTTTGAGTTCTTTGTATATTCTGGATATTAGGGCTCTATCTGAAGTGTGAGGAGTAAAAATTTGTTCCCAGGATGTAGGTTCCCTATTTACCTCTCTTATTGTTTCTCTTGCTGAGAAAAAACTTTTTAGTTCAAGTAAGTCCCATTTCTTTATTCTTGTATTTAACTCTTGGGCTATGGGCGTCCTATTAAGGAATTTGGAGCCCAACCCCACAACATGTAGATCGGAGCCAACTTTTTCTTCTATCAGGCACAGAGTCTCTGATTTGATATCAAGCTCTTTGATCCATTTTGAATTAATTTTTGTGCATGGCGAGAGAAAGGGGTTCAGCTTCATTTTGTTGCATATGGATTTCCAGTTTTCCCAGCACCATTTGTTGAAGATGCTATCCTTTCTCCATTGCATGCTTTTAGCCCCTTTATCAAATATAAGAAAGTTGTAATTTTGTGGATTGGTCTCTGTGTCCTCTATTCTGTACCATTGGTCCACCTTCCTGTTTTGGTACCAGTACCATGCTGTTTTTGTTACTATTGCTCTGTAGTACAGTTTGAAATCTGGTGTCGCTATATCTCCAGATTCACACTTCCTGCTCAGAATTGCTTTTGCTATTCTGGGTCTTTTGTTTTTCCATATGAATTTCATGATAGCTTTATCTATTTCTACAAGAAATGCCGTTGGGATTTTGATTGGCATCGCATTAAACCTGTAGAGAACTTTGGGTAATATCGCCATTTTGATGATGTTGCTTCTGCCTATCCATGAACAGGGTACATTTTTCCATCTTCTAAGATCTTCTTCTCTCTCTCTCTTTAGGGTTCTGTAGTTTTCATTGTATAAATCTTTCACCTCTTTTGTTAGGTTGATTCCCAAGTATTTTATTTTTGGGGGGGATCTTGTGAATGGGGTGGTTTTCCTCATTTCCATTTCAGAAGTTTTGTTGCTGATATGCAGGAATGCCTTTGATTTATGCGTGTTGATTTTATATCCTGCCACTTTGCTGAATTCATTTATTAGTTCTAGTAGGTTTCTTTGTAGACCCTTTTGGGTCTTCTATGTATAGGATCATGTCTTCTGCAAATAGTGATATTTTTAGTTCTTCTTTTCCTATTTTTATGCCTTTAATTTCTTTTGTCTGTCTAATTGCTCTGGCTAGTATTTCAAGGACTAAATTAAATAGAAGTGGTGAGAGAGGGCATCCCTGTCTTGTTCCAGATTTTAGCGGGAATGCCTTCAGTTTTTCTCCATTTAGAATGATGCTAGCCTGAGGCTTAGCATATGTAGCTTTTACAATGTTGAGGTAAGTTCCTGTTATCCCTAGTTTTTCTAGTGTTTTGAACATAAAGGGATGCTGTACTTTGTCGAATGCTTTTTCTGCATCTATCAAGATGATCATATGGTTCTCATCTTTAAGTCTATTGATGTGGTGAATAACATTTATTGATTTCCGTATACTGAACCAATCTTGCATCCCAGGGATGAATCCTACTTGATCATGGTGCACAATTTTTTTGATATGCTTTTGTATTCGATTCGCCAGGATTTTATTGAGAATTTTTGCATCTATGTTCATTAGAGATATTGGTCTGTAGTTTTCTTTCCTTGAAGTGTCCTTGTCTGGTTTCAGGATCAGGGTGATGTTGGCCTCATAGAATGAATTTGGAAGAGCTCCTTCTTTTTCTATTTCTTGAAATAGCTTGAAAAGTATTGGTATTAATTCTTCTTTGAAGGTTTTGTAAAACTCCACTGTATACCCATCCGGTCCAGGGCTTTTCTTGGTTGGTAGTCTTTTGATGGCTTCTTCTATTTCTTCCTTTGTTATTGGTCTGTTTAAATTGTGTGTGTCTTCCTGACTCAATCTGGGCAGATCATATGACTTCAGAAATTCATCGATATCTTCACTGTCTTCTATTTTATTAGAATATAGGGTTTCAAAATACTTTCTAATTATCTTCTGTATTTCTGTAGTGTCTGTTGTGATACTGCCTTTTTCATCCCGTATGATAGTAATTTGAGTTTTCTCTCTTCTTCTCTTCGTTAGCATGGCTAAGGGTCTGTCGATCTTATTTATTTTTTCAAAGAACCAACTTTTAGTTTTATCAATTTTTTCAATGGTTTTTTTTTTGTTTGTTTCAATTTCGTTGATTTCCGTTCTGATTTTAATTATTTCTTGTCTTTTGCTATATTTGCTATTGTTTTGCTCTTCCTTTTCTAGGGTTTTGAGATGTAGTGTGAGTTCATTTATTTGTTGTTTTTTTCTTTTTTTGAGGAACGCACTCCAGGAAATGAATTTCCCTCTTAAAACTGCTTTCATTGTGTCCCATAGATTCTGGTATGTTGTGTCTGAATTGTCGTTTATCTCTAAGAATTTTTTTATTTCCTCCTTTATGTCTTCTGTAACCCATTGATCATTCAGTAACATATTGTTTATTTTCCATGTGATGCAAGATTTTTCCTTCCTTCTTTTATTGTTGATTTCCAGTTTCATTCCATTATGATCAGATATGGTGCATGGTATTATCTCCACACCTTTATATTTACTAAGAGTTGCCCTATCATATATTATGCCCTATGGCATAATATATGATCTATCTTTGAGTAAGATCCATGTGCTGCTGAGAAGAAAGTGTATCCACTTGATGATGGTTGATATATTCTATATATGTCGGTTAAGTCTAGGTTATTGATAGTGTTATTGAGTTCTATAGTTTCTTTATGCAGCTTTTGTCTGGAGGATCTGTCTAAAGGCGAGAGCGGTGTGTTGAAGTCACCCAAAATTATTGTGTTGTGGTCTATTTGACTCTTGAACTTGAGGAGAGTTTGTTTTATGAACGTTGCCGCACCATTGTTTGGTGCATACAAATTGATAATTGTTATGTCTTGTTGGTGGATGGTTCCTTTTAACAGGATATAGTGTCCTTCTTTATCCCTTTTCATTAACTTAGGTTTGAAGTTGATTTTATTCGATATGAGTATGGCCACTCCTGCTTGCTTCCGAGGGCCATGTGAGTGGTATGATTTTTCCCAACCTTTCACCTTCAGCCTGTGTATGTATGTCTTTTCCTATCATATGAGTCTCCTGAAGGCAGCATATTGTTGGATTTGCTTTTTTTTTTTTTTTTTGATCCAGGTTACTAGCTTATGTCTCTTGATTGGTGAGTTTAGGCCATTAACATTTAAGGTTACAATTGAAATATGATTTGTACTTCCAGTCATGTTTATTTATTTATTTATTTTAGTTTGGCTAGTTTTTACTTTTTGGTTATTTTCCTCCCCCTTTACTGAGATACCTCCCGCTGTTGGTTTTGGGCACTATTTTTCCATTCCTCTTCTTGTAGTATTTTGCCCAAAATGCTTTGCAGTGCTGGTTTTCTGGCTGCGAATTCTTTTAGATTTTGTTTATCATGAAAGATTTTAATTTCATTGTCAAATCTGAAGCTTAATTTTGCTGGATACAGTATTCTTGGTTGGAATCCATTATTTTTCAGCGTTTGAAATACATTGTTCCAGGATCTTCTCGCTTTCAAAGTCTGTGATGAAAAATCAGTTGTTAACCTAATTGGTTTACCCCTGAATGTTATCTGCCTCCTTTCTCTTGTAGCTTTTAATATTCTTTCCTTGTTCTGTATGTTAGCTATCTTCATAAGTATATGTCTTGGAATTGGTCTATTAAGGTTTTGGATGTTTGGGGTCCTGTAGGCTTCCAGGATTTGGCAATCCATTCCTTCTTTCATCTCTGGGATGTTTTCTAGGATTATTTCATTTAATAAGTTGTCCATTCCTTTGGTTTGAACCTCTGTGCCTTCTTCTATCCCAATGACTCTCAAATTTGGTTTTTTTATGAGATCCCATATCTCTTGGATAGATTGCTCGTGAGATTTAAGCATCTTTTCTGTGTTGACTATATTCTTTTCAAGTTGATAAACTTTGTCTTCATTATCTGATGTTCTGACTTCTACTTGATCTAGTCTATTTGTAATATTTTCGTTAGAGTTTTTAATCTGGTTTATGGTTTCTTGCATTTCTAGGATTACTGTTTGGTTTTTTTTTTTAAGATCTCTATCTCCTAGTAAAGCTCGTTCTTTGCAGTTTGAATTTGTTTGTTTAGTTCGTTTTCAAAATATACTTTCAATGCTTGGACTTGGTGTCTCATGTCTTCTCTAATATTCCGTTCCATCTGAGTTAGGTATGCCTTGATTTCTTTCCCTGTCCATGTTTCTGATGCTTCTAGGTCCTCCTGTAGATTTAAGTCATCCTGCATTGTCTGTATTCCTTTTTTCCCTTGTTTTTTCATGTCGTTCACGTTACTTTCCAGCTCTGTTTGACTGCTTTGTAACTGCTTTCTCCTATACATTTGTTTTGGCTTTGTATATCTCTGTTGTCTCTCCTTTGTGGTGGGAGATTATGCCTAGAGATGTTGGGCTTTATTGTACTGATTCATTCAATTTATAAAGGGCTTCCGGATTCTGTATGCATATAGTGATTTGTTGTTTGTTCTTCGGACTTTAGGTTAGGTGCTATGAAGGTATAAGGGTTAGAATGTCTTGGCTACTTTAGAAGGTTGCTCTACTGAAGGGGGATACTAACCGTCGATTGGATCAGGGTGTTGGTAGTAACTAGGTATTTAGGAGCCCTATAGACGGCCTCAAAACATTCACCTATTTGCATTTAGACAATTACACGTAATGGAGGACGTAATGCTTGGGATGAAAGTTGGGGGGAAGGGGAAGGAAGGTGCTCTTGAAAAGAAAGAAGGAGAGGGAGATAGATAGAATAGAGGAGAATGGAAAGAACAATAAAACTTGAAAGGGGAAAGAAAGAAGGAAAAGGGGAGAGATAAAATAAAATAAGAGATAAAATTAGGTCTTAGAGATCCATTTTCTTCTCTTCCCGTAGGCAGAGCTGTGCCCTCCAAGCTGAGTTTTGCCCTCTATGTGTCAACAGCAATCCCTATAAGGCGGCTCCTGGGAGTCTCTCAATTCTGTTAGTCCAGAGCTGTTCCACTTCTCTGGCCCCTCCTCCCCTTCCTCCTGCCAGCCAGCCAGGTCCTGCTCACTGGAGGCGGTTCCCCAAGGATCTGGTTACACTTTCAGCCCCACCGCGTGCCCTATTTCCCAAACGACTGAGCACTCTCTCTGTCATTCATCTAAGCCCCAGTGCTGTGGAGCTGTGGTCTGGGAGTCAATAGTTTAATTTTTCCAGACCCCTTTGGTGGGCACGCCCTCGGAAGCTGGCGGCTAAGACCTTGGGTGTCGCCACTAGTGGTAATGGGAGTTGGGGGTCGAGGATCCCCTCTGCTTCCCTCAGCCCCTACAATCACAACCACTCCACTGGTGGTAGGAGGAGTTGGGGGTCAGGAGTGTCCTCTGTTTCCCTCCGCCCCTACCGTCACGCCCTCTTAGTTGGCAGTTGGAGGAGTTGGGGGTGGGGAGTCTTCTCTGCTTCCCTCTGCCCCTACAGTCACGCCCACGTCACTGGCAGTAGGGGGAGTTGGGGGTCGGGAGTCCCTTGGCCCTTACGGTCACGCCCACGGAGAGATTTTTGAAGTTTCCCGGTTGTTTGTATCTGATGTGGGTGGGAGTCACACACCTGCTAAAGTAGATTCCGCTGGGAAGGAATCTCGTTGGCAGAACTCTGGTGACTTCCCCTCTCTGCTATGGCAGGCCCCTGGCTCCTTGCTGGAGTGTCCGAAGGGAGGGGTGGGAGTGGCTTGTCTCTGGTCTGACTCAATCTCTGGTTTTAGTTCCCAGTTTGATATTTCATAAAGGCTTAGTTAGAGTCCCTTCACGTCGCCTCCTGAGCCGGTCGGGCAGGGGTCGTTCCTTGTTACTTTAATTTAGAATCAATAACTCAGAGAGCAATTTTAAACATGTGGACAAAAGATGCTAGAGTTTTATCATCAAAGTCAATTGCTTTTTTTTTTTTTTCCCTATTCTTTGGGGTTGGAACCCAGGGCCTTGCAAAGGCTACAAAAACTACCACTGAACTAGGACCTCAGCCATGAATCATTCTCATGTTAGCATCAGTAATGTGAAAAATCAAAAAATTGTAAAATCATTTAATAATTTAAAAGAAATCAAGAGTATGGTGTATTCTGACTTCATATTTTTTGTTTCCTACTAATTGTCTTATTAATACAACTACCCTTAAATATTGAATGGTTCTCTGATTCTGATAAAGTGATTTATTTTCTGAAAGATGAAGTCAGATTTTTACAATGATGGAAAATGAAATATTTAAAAATGCCATCTTACTCTGAAAAATCTACAAAAGAAGTTTCCTCAAGGAATGTAGATGGCCCACATAAAATGTAAATTTCCAAAATAAAATTTTCAGTGAAATTAATTAAAGCACATTACAGATAAATAAAATAACCTCTGAAAATGGAGATGCTCATTTTTGGTTTTCCTCTAAAATCTGTCTTGTTCTTTGTTCAATCTCCCATCTATGAGGCTCTCCTTGACCATTTTTAATTTTATTGTCTTGCACATATATTTTGAGGTTTGTTACATCTTATTCCAACTTCTTTTGATTGTTCTGTATTTTTTCACATGTATATTGTAAGCTTTCCAAAGCAAGTTCAAATTGTTCCTCCAACTGTGAATATTTTGAAGATATAGCTTCTAGGTTTATATTGAGATTATTGGCCTGCAAGAATAAAACAAGAGTGTTTCATAATAAAAGAAGCATGTTGAGAATATTTGAGCACAAATTTGTACATCAAATCCCAGTAAATTTGCCTTTTCAAAGATCTATACTCTCTGTTTTGGATAGAGGTACCAGACATGATCAAAACATTTATTTGTATGCTTTTAAAATCTGTTTAAATTAAAAACAGACAAACAAACAAATACTGACTTGTCCCATCATTTTAAAATTAACCTGAAATTTGAGGAAAGCATAATAGCCTTTCTGTGCAAGTTTTCTAGAAATCCATTTAACAATTACACACAGATTCTGTATCCAATCATAGAAATGAAATAACTCAATTCCCTGGAACATTCCATGAAATGGTATTCTATGATTTAATCTGCCTTGCTACACCATGGCAATGAAGGTAGCACTAAAAAAAAATATTAGTTAACCAAAAAAAAAAAAAAAAATCTCTCAACACATGTGAGGATTCATGTACAATTCTCAGCATTCCTGAGGGTAGTTAAGTAGTTTTTTTTGTTTGTTTTTTTTTCAAACCCCTGATCAAACCCAGGAGTGCTTGATCATTAAGCTACATCCCCACTTCTTTTTGAGACAGGGACTTGCTAAGTTGCTTAGGGCCTTACTAAGTTCCTGAGACTGGCCTTAAACTTGTGATCATCCTGCCTTAGTCTTCCAAGTCACTGGATTGCAAGTGTGAAAACATGCATGATATTACAAAAAAATGTAAAAATGAAATTCAGAATTTATAAACAAATGCACTATAAAGTAATTAAAGTGTAATAAAATTAATTATAATAAAAATCCAAATAACTCTGCCAATGATTTTTTTATCCTAAAACATTTAACATTATTGAAACAAGTACAGATCAATGGTTGACAAATACAATTTAATACATACTTCACATGTGATTTGATCTAGTTTCTTCTTCAAAACCTGTGCCTCATCTTCTACTGCAAGGTGATTAGTGGATGAATGCTCTAGTGAATCCTCTGACATAGGCTGCTCTGTCAGGTTATCAGCCAGTTCTTGTGGAAGTTGTCTCACAACTACCTGAGAAGATATGTCTATTAAAGATTTTGTAAATAACTTCACTTTTTTTTTAATAATGTTTAAAACTGAAAGGGACTCTGAGAAATATTATCATTAATTCATCTTCTTTTCCTCATGTGTATAAAATTCTGTTTATTTCCGAATTCCAACAAGGACACGGAAGGTGCTTTCTTCCTGCCTAGTTACTATCATATCCCTTAGACAGTAGATTAACCCCTCTCTCCACCTCCTTCACTTGATGAAATGATTCACAACCTACCAAATTCTCAAACAGAAATGGTTATGCAGGTCTGCTAGGAGTAGTGAAAACTATACAGAAAATCATCCCTTTTTTAAACAGAGGCTCAACTATAAAACTGAGCTCTAAACATATTCAATCCTCTGTGCAATTCCTATAGATTCCCACCTCCTAAAAAAGTAGACCCCATGCAACCTGACCTTCACCTTCTTCCCTCTCTTCAACTCCTTCAACTCTCTCCCCTCCTCACCCTATTCTCACTGTACAAAAATCTACTTGATTAAATGGGAATTTAAAATACTTTTTTGAAAATGGGAATTCAATGCCAAATTAATGAATCAGGGAGTTGCAATTATCTTTGTAATAGAATAGTTCCTATTTGTTATATGATAGCAATTGAACCTTGAAATGAGAAGTATTAGCAAGTTATCTGTGAAGATAGGAAATAAATTCCAGAGATAGCAGGAAGATTAAATCAACATTGGTTTTGCTGCAATGCATTGCATTTGTCCCAAATTATGTTAATGACAATAGATTCTTTATAGTGTTGGAAGGAGATGAGAATAAAAAAATTGAGCCAGTTATTTTCAGAATTAAGTCAAACTTATGTGAATAAAAACAAATTACCAGTTAGAAATGTGTAAAATGCTAGTGAAGGAAGTCTATTAAAAACTATATCATCTACATTTCACTTCAGCTTGGAAACTTGCAATGGTAACCCACTTAATTTAATCCAGATATGAGCATTTCCATTTATCTGTTTCATCATGGTCTTAAAAAGCATGGCAACATGAAGACTTTCAAGTTAGTTTTGAGGGCTGGAGTATAGGCCTGGTGTTAGAACATGGGCATAATTGCACAAGATCACGGATTCCATCCCCAACAGCAAAAATAGATATTGTTTCAGCAATGTTAATTCTATATCATTAATATCAGCATATCTCTACTAAAAATCTATGACTTATCCTCTTGAAACTTCATTCCTTTGTAAGGAAACAATGCCTAGTAAAGACACAACATATTTATTCAAAATAAAGCATCTGCAGTTCCAAGGCTTTAAATGTCCCCCCCCCCTTTTTAAATGTTAAAATCAGTTTTACATAAAGCTAAACTTTTTGTTTTTAATTGGCCCACAATTTTACATATTCATCAGATATGGTGTGTTACTTCAAAAGATATATACAATGTGTAACCATCATTAGCAGATTTATTACTTCAAACATGAATCATTTCATTGCGTTGGAAATCAGGTTTGCCATCATCAAATTTCACTGAATTCTCCTTCAAAGACAATCCATATATCTTGCTTGATACTTACTTTTCTCTCAGAGTTCTTTTTATATTTATCTAATCTTTCTTTAAAGTGATGATTTCTATTCATTAACTCCATATATCTGTTTTGTAGCTTGTGACTGGAATTTTCAGCCTCATCCTGAATTATTTTTATGGTATTACATTGCTCTTGGGTATAAATGAGCAAGCCTTCTTTTTTTTTTAATTTTTATTGTTGGTTGTTCAAAACATTACATAGTTCTTGATATATCATATTTCACACTTTGATTCAAGTGGGTTATGAACTCCCATTTTTACCCCGTATACAGATTGCAGAATCACATCAGTTACACATCCATTGATTTACATATTGCCATACTAGTGTCTGTTGTATTCTGCTGCTTTTCCTATCCTCTACTATCACCCCTCCCCTCCCTTCCCCTCTTCTCTCTCTACCCCCTCTACTGTCATTCATTTCTCCCTCTTGTATTATTTTTCCCTTTCCCCTCACTTCCTCTTGTATGTACTTTTGTATAACCCTGAGGGTCTCCTTACATTTCCATGCAATTTCCCTTCTCTCTCCCTTTCCCTCCCACCTCTCATCCCTGTTTAATGTTAATCTTCTTCTCATGCTCCCTACTCTGTTCTTAGTTACTCTCCTTATATCAAAGAAGACATTTGGCATTTGTTTTTTAGGGATTGGCTAGCTTCACTTAGCATAATCTGCTCTAATGCCATCCATTTCCCTGCAAATTCTATGATTTTGTCATTTTTTAATGCAGAGTAACACTCCATTGTGTATAAATGCCACATTTTTTTTTATCCATTCATCTATTGAAGGGCATCTAGGTTGGTTCCACAGTCTTGCTATTGTGAATTGTGCTGCTATGAACATCGATGTAGCAGTGTCCCTGTAGCATGCTCTTTTTAGGTCTTTAGGGAATAGACCAAGAAGGGGAATAGCTGGGTCAAATGGTGGTTCCATTCCCAGTTTTCCCAGGAATCTCCATACTGCTTTCCAAATTGGCTGCACCAATTTGCAGTCCCACCAGCAATGTACAAGTGTACCCTTTTCCCCACATCCTCGCCAGCATTTGTTGTTGTTTGACTTCATAATGGCTGCCAATCTTACTGGAATGAGATGGTATCTTAGGGTGGTTTTGATTTGCATTTCTCTGACTGCTAGAGATGGTGAGCATTTTTTCATGTACTTGTTGATTTATTGTATGTCCCCCTCTGAGAAGTGTCTGTTCAGGTCCTTGGCCCATTTGTTGATTGGGTTATTTGTTATCTTATTGTCTAATTTTTTGAGTTCTTTGTATACTTTGGATATTAGGACTCTATCTGAAGAGCAAGCCTTCTTTATCATCAACTTTGTTGCGAAGGTCATGGAACTGCTGTCCTAGCAATATAATTTCACTTTCCATTTGAGATAATCTCTCATCTACAGGTTCCAGTTCTTTGTAGTTTTGACTCTGTTCATTTTGATACATGTACTTCATTTCATTCATTTGGCACTGGGTTTGTTTTAGGTCTCTTTGTACCCTGTTCAATACCACAGTCACTTTTCTAAGATCACGTCTTGTATGAATACAGAGGCCTTTTTCTTGGTCTCTGAATTTTATTCCAGGCTTAGCAAACTTTGGGGACTGAATCAGCCTCCTAACATTCCATTTTGATATTTTGAAATTCCCCTTGTCCTTTAAATCAGGGCACCCATCTCTTCCTCTCTGGGAAAGAAGTTCTTGTTCTCTTTTTGATGTCTGACTTTCATCTCAAGGGTGTGGAGCAACAGCCTGATTGGCAGGGTATGATTTGGCTTCTGTTTCCTGTCTTTCGATGTTTTGTTCTTTAATTTTCAGCTTAATGTTTAGCTTTGTAATCTCAGTTTTCAGAGAATTAATCTGTTTATTATATTGCAATGTTGTTTTTCTAAGTGTTTCCTCAATCAATTTGATTCTCCTATGAAGGTCATTACACACTTCTCTTGAAATGTCAAGATATTTCTTTTTATCTTCCTCATTTTGACATTTCATTTGGTTCATTTCCAGACTCAGCATATCACATTTATCCTTCAATATGTGGAATTCATGCAAGAGCACTTTCTCTGTTTCATTCCTGGTAGAAACCTAAGGAAAATCAAGGAGACCTTTAGCTAGCACTCAATGAAATAAGATGTCACTATTACCTCTGAAACTAAAGTTTGAACATGTACATTTATGCAATGAAAGGGTTGCAATACATGGATATCCAACTGGAGAAAAATTAGATGTGAATTTCAGAGCTTAGAGAAGCAAAACTTTCCAAGAGTTCACAAGGTGTATTAAAGAAAATCAATCTATGAGTGTAAAAAATGATAATTTTAAAGAATTTCATAACTGAAAAATCCTTTTTCTAAATTACAATGTATTGAAGACATCAGGTAAGTGATTAGGAACTTTGACTATGTTAAAGCATGAAGTCTGTGGGCTGGCTGGGTTTGTGGATCAATGGTAGAGCACTTGCCTTGCATGTGTGAGGCACTGGGCTCAATCCTAGGCCCCACACATAAATAAATGAATAAAATAAAGATCCTTCAACAACTAAAATAAATAAATAAAGTTTGCACTCTGATACTGATACCTCATGTATACAGCCAGCCAATCCATAATAAGGGCCTTAGCTCTACACACATTTGGACAGATGAAATTTCCCAAAGCTCTTTAAGTTCCCTATTTCTGAAAATATTCTACATGTATTCTATTTTTCCAACATTTTTGCAGTCAATTCTTATAACTGTAGCTATTGGTAAATGATAAATCTAGGCACTGTACTTAATTAAGCATTTTCCATATACCAATTAACTTTTTTTTAAAGAAAGAAAGAGAGAGAGAGAGAGAGAGAGAGAGAGAGAGAATTTTTTAATATTTATTTTTTTAGTTTTTGGCGGACACAACATCTTTGTTTGTATGTGGTACTAGGGATCGAACCCAGGTCGCATGCATGCCAGGCGAGCGTGCTACCGCTTGAGCCACATCCCCAGCACACAATTAACTTTTTATCACAATCTGAAACAAGGAATGATATACATGTAAGCAAGTATCCAAAGAGCATGGTGACCTGTTCATACACAGGTTTGAACTCTGTGGGTTGTCACATAGAAGAACTATCAACTACTGGAAGTCAAGACAAAATAAAATATAGCAAAGAAAAAGGCAGAAAGTAGCAAACCTATATCCATAACTCCGGATGTAAATGTTCCCAACTCCCCAATTAAAAGACACGTATTGGTAGAATGGATTCAAAACCAAGATCCAACTGATGTTGTTTGTGAGAAACTCATCTCATAAGCAAAGCCACTGTATTAGTCAGTTTTTTTTGCTGCTCTGACTAAATGACCTGAACAGCACAACTGTAGAAGAGGAAGAATTTATTGAAGGGCTTACAGTTTTGGAAATTTTAGACGATAGAAGGCCAGATCCATTTCTTGGGGGATGGAGGCAAGGCTGAATATCATGGTGGGAGAATGTGTTGAAGGGAAGCAGCTCAAGTTATGATTAGGAAGCAGAAAGAGTCCACTTGCTGCATGCCAATATATACCCAAAGCAACTCCCTAATTTCCATGTCCTCCACCCTACCAGTTTTCAGTTACCACACAGTTAATCCCAATCAGGGGATTAAATCATGGATTGTGTTAAGACTCAATCACTTACTTCTCTTGTCTTCTAAACCTTCTTGCACTGTATCACACATGAGCTTGTGGGAGACATCTCATATTCGAACCATGACAGACACTCATAGACTGAATGTAAACTACTGGAAAATTCCAAAAAGAAGAAGGAGTAGCTATTCTCATCTGTCAAAGCAGATTTGAAGCAAAAATCACAAAAGACAATGAATGCTTTACATACTAGTAAAATTTCAATTCAACAAGAAAATATAACAATAGAATGTATGTATGACCCAAATGATAGTGAACCTAATTATATTAAAACCATGCTTCTTTAAATCAGTATACTATAGTAAAGCAGCCACATCTATATTCATAGCAACTCAATTCACAATAGCTCAACTATGGTATGAACCTAGATAGATTAATGTACAAAGAAACTTGGAGAATAACATACTAAGCAAAGTAAGCCAATCCTAAAAAACCAAAGGCTGAATGTTCTCTCTAATAAGTGAATGCTGATCTTTAATGGGGGGTGGGGAGGTGCATGGGAAAAAATGGAAGAATTTTGGGCAAATGGAAGGAAGGGAAGGTGAGGGGGCATGGGGATATGATATGGACATCATCACCCTAGGTACATGTATGACTGCACCTATGGTGCGATGCTACATCACATACAACCAGAGAAATGAAAAGTCATGCTGCAATTGTGTGCAATGAATTAAAATATATTCTGTTGTCATATATACCTAAATAAATAAATAAATAAATAAACAATGCTTCTTAACATTAAATATCATAATAACACTAGGGAATTTCAAAACATCCTTGTCACCAATAAACAGGACATACAAGGGAAAAAATAGACATTTTGACCTAAATAATAGTATAATTGAAATGTACCTAATAACTAATATTTCAACACAAAATAGCTGAATTCACTATCTTCCAAGCAGTGCATGGAACCTTTTTGAAAATAAACCATATTCTACATCACAATGTAATTCATTGCAAATATATAAAAAAACTCATATAATTCTATGCCTTCTATCAGATCATAATGAAATGAAACTAGAAATCAATACCAAGAAAAATAAGAGAGATCACATAAACAGAACAAAATACTCTTTTAAAAGAGGAGTAGATTATAAAAGAAAAGAAAGAATAAACAAAGAAATATTTAGACACAAATCAGAACAGAAATACAACATATCAAAATCTCTGGGACATCGTGAAGTTGGCTTTGAAAAAATTCATAGTACTGAGTGCTTTCACTAACAAAATAGAAAGTTTCCAAATAAATAATCTAATGTTCCAACTTTCAAGGTCTTAGAAAAGGAAGAACAACTAATTACCAAATAAGTAGCATATAGGAAATAATCAAGATTAGACTAAAATTAATTGAGAATGAAAACCACATAGGATCAATGAGACAAAGTCAGCTTTTTTAAAAGATAAATAAGGTCAATAAACCATTAGCCAAACTGACAAAAAGGAGACAAATCAACAAATTTGCAGATAAAAAATGAGATACCATTAGCAATATTTCTGAAACCCAGAGGATCATTAGGAACTATTTTTTAAGTTTGTACTGTAATAAACTGGAAGATCTAGAAACCTTGACAAATTTCTAGACATATATGAGCTGCCAAAATTACACCAGGAAGACATCAGAACTCAAAACAGATCAATATAAAGTAATGAAATTGAAACAGCAATGAATAGCCTTCCAACAAAGAAATATCCAGGACCAGATAGAATCCTGGCTGAGTTCTAACAGAACTTTAGTGAAGAACTAACACCAATCTTTGTCAACCTCTTCTACAAAACTTAAAGGAAGGGAATGCTCTCAAATATCTATGGAGCCAGTATAATCCTAACATATTCAGGAAAGAAGCTACAGAACAATATCCCTGATGAGCATACATGTAAAAACCCTTAACGAAATATTAGCAAACGACATTCAAAAACACATCAAGAAGTTAACATACCATGAAAAAATTGCTTTTATGCCAGGTAAGGTTGGTTCAACATAGGCAAATCAATAAATGTAATCATCACATAAATAGAATGAAGGATGAGAATCATATGAATATCTCAACAAATGCAGAAAAGGCTTTGATAAAATTTAGCACCCACTCATATTAAAAATGTTAGAGAAATTAGGCATAGAGAAAACTTACTACAACATTATAAAGGTTATATATCACAAAACCAAAGCCAACATTATGCTGTAGAAAAAAATGGAAAGCATTTTCTCTAAAATCAGGATCAAAGAAAAGATGTCTAATTTTATCAATCCTATTCTATATACTTTTTGAAACTAAGGCAGAAAATCAGGCAAGATAAGGACATTACAGGACTATTAACAGGAAAAGAAGAATTCAAATTATCTTTTTGCTATTGACATCATCGTATATCTAGAACTCCCCCCACACACACACACAAAAAAAAAAACTCCACCAGAGGACTACTAGAGCTGATAAGGAATTCAGCAAAGCAGCTGGTAACAAGATCAACAATCATTAATCAATAGCTTTCCTGTACATGAAACATAATTCTGCTAAGAAAGAAATCATGAAAACTATCCCATTAAAATAAAAAAAAAATGCCTGGGAATTGTTTTATTTAGCTTTTCTCACTGTGACACAAAGTGACCTGAACAATGTAGAGAAGGGAAAAAGTATTTGGGGCTCATGGTTTCAGAAGTCACAGTCCATACACAGCTGACTACACAGCTCTGGGCCCAAGGTGAGGCAGAACATCATGGCAGAAAGACTTGGTAAAGGAATGCAGTTCAGAACGTGGCCACCCACTAGGAAGCAGTGAGAGTTCCACTCAACAGGATGTACCCAAGTGACCTACCTTCTCCAAGCACACCCTACTTGACTATGATTACCACCTAACTAATCCATGTTGATGAGCATGGAAAATGGTACAAATATGTTGAAAAATAATTTGGCAGTATCTTATTAAGGGCATATAAAGGAACATGTGAAGACTTTTACAGGATTTCTTAACTATCTTGATTATGGTGATTCAACATGTGTTTAATATATAGGTTCAAAACTTGTCAAGTTGCACATTTTTATATGTGCAGTTTACCTTTTATCAATAATGCCTCATTAAATCTTTTGAAAACAAAAAGCTCTATTGTAAGAAGAAACACCTTAGTGATTGGGATCCAGACACAGGAGAAAGCTAGAGGTTTGAGGTCTTTAATCTTATAGCAAAGAGAAGTAATACTGAGGTTTTAAGGAAGGGGTAAGCAATATCAGAACTGAATTTATAAAAAGTATATGACTTGGTTGCAGAGAAGAACACAGATTCAGGAAGTGTGTAACAGGGAAAGGAAGTCTAAGGTTATTACAGAATTCAAGGAGAGATAATGGTAAGCTGATCTGATCATCCTTCAGGCCCAAGGGAGCAACAGAGCCAACAAAAGGAGTGGGGTGGCATTCACAAAGAAAAGTGCAGTGGGGATGATCCAGGGGTGTATGTGACAGTGTATCACACTTCTCATTATATTTTAATGTGAAGCACCTTTCTGAAATGAACAATAGTGTAACACATCAGTGTTCAATGATTAAGTGCTAAGTAATGTGTGCATCTATTACTATAGTATACATCATTATGTAAAGGTCCTACCTGCTTGGTTTTTCAACATATGCCCAAATATCCTTATAATTAGGGCACGTCACTTGAAAAGCTGTTGAGGCTAATACAGTTGGCTGTGATTCATCAAGTTCTTTCATAATGTTTATTTCTTTTTTGACCTATAAAACAAAATCCAATATCAAAATGTACCCCAAATACATATAACATACACTCAATACATACAGGTGACAATAATTTACCACAGATAGTTTTTCAAAGAACTGATTTCTGTCAAAAGAAAACCTTTATCAATGGTTATTTTATCTTACTCATTTTCAAAGTCTGTACGTAACAAAAAAATTTTCTATTCTTTCACTTTGCCTTTTACAATATATTTTTAATTTATATTTTTGTATTGTATCACTTTGACTTTCATAATGCACTTTATCAATAAAATATTATCTTGTGTTATTTGTAATAATACCTTGCTCTTTTCATTAGATGTTTTTTCTGTGTGCCTAAAAGAGAAAAAGAAAGAATGAAACACATAATATTCTTTCAGACAAACACCAAATATGTAAAATGCAATAAGACTATTATTTTTTATACATAAATTCTCTATATTTTTAATTTACTTCTTGTACCCATAAATTTTATGATCAGTTTCCACAATGGGGATTCAAGTGTAAACAAAAAGAATAGCATTAATAAATCAAGAGCACTACTACTAATAGTCTCAAAACAAATAATTAAATTTAGATCACACCTTCTGACAGTAAAAGCAAAATGAATAATAGCACTTGCCTTATTTGATAGAAATGTGATAGTGTTTTGTTATTGTCATTTTCAAAAAATAAAACTCATACAACTTACTAAACCCCATTTGTAAAAGATGACTTAAATCCTTGTAGGAGGGGAACCCTGTTGCATTAATTATAGATTCTTGCTTCAGGACATACAGTGAAATGACTGTACATAATTTTAAGCAATGTACATATGCCAAACTTGGAATAATTCTCATTCTTCCGACAATCCTCTGAAGTAGATAACATTAGGTATTTTATAAAAAAAGAAACTAGTCAAAGAAAGGCCAAATAATTTCCCAAAATCCATGCATCTGGTTAGTGGCAAATTATGAAAGCAATATTCCTCATCAAGTTTTGAAAAAAATATAATAAAAGACCAATCTATATTGTCACTCTATATCTGGATATAATTGTAAATAATAATTTCTCTATTTTGCCATTATTTAAAATATAAAATGACTATATACCTTGGCAGTTTTGGAAATCTAGTTTCAATAAATTAAAGGTTTATTTTTTTTCATCAAATTCATCATTGTGCATCATTCATCTTATCAATGATTTACTCAAGCATGCAATTAAGAGAGCACATAATGCATATTCAATTGTGTTGTTGGAACAGGGAAACAAAGTTCTGATACTTTAAAACTTCATAATCCAAAAGGAATAATCTGAACTCTTTGGTCAATATTTTACTTTTGTATTGTACACAAACACAACACACAGATTCTAAGTACTTACTATTTTGATACCCATGATATTTTAGAGTACTATAAAAAAAATCATAGCGATGCCTGATGATACTGTCAAGCGAGAAGACATGATTACACTGTCTTGAATATGACCTGATATTTGGATGTTCTCTACTACATTAGTTTTTAAAAATCTATCTATGATAGTTGAAATTTTGGGTCATCATTTGCATGTTCAATTACATTAGGATATCCAATATCTGAACCAAAACTCAATGAATAACCACCCTTACTATAGAATATGTACAAGTAAATAGAAATTCTAAGGACCATTAGAATTTACAATTCTATAATTGAATTGTATAGATAATTCATAAACATTTATAAGACAATTTACTATAAATCTTCAATGGAACCCTATGAAGCTTTCTAATATTGGATATGCAAACTCAGTTAACTGAATAATCCTGTCCTCTAATGAGACATTTCTAAGGGCATATGAAATACACTGAAATCTTGTAATTTTTTTTTAATTCTCTAATTTGACTCTTCTTTTGTCATTGTTCACTTTTCCATTTTTCCTAGAAAAATTCTCTAAGGAATTTCCTACAATTATCATTTGAAGTCCGGGTTTCATGGTGACAATGTATTGAAACTATTCCATGTTAAAGTCATTTGTTTCCATCTTTGTCAAACTGTCAGCAGCATTGATATTGCTGAGCATTCCCTTCCTCTGTCCTAAACTACATTATTCTCTCTTCTTTACACAAAAAGTATTAACTTGATGAGAAGTGGAGCCCAGTAAGCTCACCCAAGCCCTCTGGGCTCCTCAGGCAACAAGCCAGAGGATGAGCTGGGGGACCAGTGGGACAGCCTTGGTCTCTGCCTGGCAGACACTTGGAGCTCCCACTAAGACTGCCCACTGACTCAACCAGGATGTGAGGGACCAAGCACTCGCCTCTCCTCATGCCTGGATGACCTGATGGTAGCAGCAACCATCCTGGCTCAATCCTCTCTGTCCTAGCCAAAGCCACTGCAGAGGATGTGGAGCCTTTGTGGCAGTGGGCTTGGTGTGGTGAGAAGAATGGCATATCTGGTACATATTAGGAAGAGTTTTTACATTGATTCCAAGTGAAATGGGGACCACTAGAATGTTCTAACTAGTCCACTGTGATAAGAATCAATGGAAAGAGAATTTACAAAGAGACAAGGAGACCCATTAGCTGACTATTTAGAGACACAAAAAAACAGGATAGGCTGCAGGGTTACAAAAGGTGGGAGGAAACCCAGGGGGATGAGTCACATCCTGAAAGTCAGGTGAAAAAAGTGTGCTAGAGGAGGTTTCCAAGGGGTCCAATACTGCTAATAGGGTAAGTAAGGTTGTATAGAAGAAATTGTTTCTAGATATACGCAAGGGAAAATTGGGAAAAACAATTTTGGAGGAAAGGCTGGGTGAAAATATTGGAGTTCAAACACGAATGGAGGTCTGGGGATGTAGCACAGTGGTAGAAGGCTTGCCTAGTATGCTCAAAGTCCTGGGCTCTATTCCTGGAATTACAGAGAACAAATAATATAGAAAAAAATAAACAAAGGGAAAAGGAATGTAGCTCAATGAGTACAGATACTTCTTTCTATAACCTCCTAGCTAAGTGGCATAGTTGGCTATTAACTATTTAATTTAACTGCATTTTTCAATCCTCACATAATGATTTCACAGTATATTTGTGACGCATTAATTTTTTTCAATTACATATGTGCCACCAAGACACATTAAATTATTAAATCATTAGTTCATAAAACTATAATCTAAACTAAAATAACCCTTAAAATATTTTATATATTATAATTTAAATATAAACTGATTACCATTTGCTCATATAGATAGATAATCACCACAGAAAAAGACAAAATATTTCAAGGGCACTAATTCTTGCTTAAAGCAAACCTTCTATTTCTAGGATATTTTGTAGTATGCAAATACAAAGTTATTATGTATATTAATATACATATTTAATATACAGTAATAAAATATAATAGCAATAAAAAGACAGCAAAATTTAATGTATAAACTCAAACATTTTAAGTTGTACATTAAGTCACTGTTGAAAAATATGATGGGATGCATGCTCCAATATATTATCTTTAAAAAAGATAATGGCAAAGATGCAATTGACCTTTACAAGAAAGATTCATTTCATTAGCTAATCTTGAATTTAGCACAAAAGTCAACAAATTAGTGCTTGTGGGCCAAATCCATCATTTTGCATATTTTTCTAAAGAAAGCTCTTTTGTTTTGTTTTTATTTTTGTGGTGCTGCAGATAGAACCCAGAGTCAAGGGCATGCTGAACAAATACTTCCCATAAGCATATTTCCATCCTCTTATCAAACAAAGTTTCAGTGAAATGCACTCCATACTCATCCAGTAGTGACTATAAGGTGTTTCAGACTACAATCACAAAGACACTCTTGTCCACAAAGACTAAAATATTTACTGTTTGCAGAAAAAATTTGCCAACTCCTATTTCAGTATATTGAAGATTTGATGGAAGTTTTAATAGATTTTACCCAATATAATAAAGTATTAATGAAACATTGACCCCCATGTGCAATGCATTCACAATATTCAGATTAATCTGACGATTCATTATTTGAGCACATGGGCATTGGGAACAGGTGCCCCAAATCTACTGGTGAGTAGCACTACTATAACAAGGCAGAGTGCCAGTGCAGCAGGCATCTTCCTTTTGTAACTCAAAGTGAGTATAGAAACAAAACTGTGATTACGAAGTGTCATTAAAATAAATGCCTTAAATATACTTTACTTGTGAAATAAACTGTACACTAGAGACCTAATTTCATTTTAAGTGCTTGTGTGGTTTATTATTTTATAGATATGACAATTTAACTCTTTCCTTATTGAAGACAATTTAAACTAACCCCTATTTGATATGACAATGCCACACTGAATTCCCTTAACATAACTTATTTCACTTAACATAATGGTCACTATTTCATTAATTTTTCTGTAATTATTTTCCTTTAATATATGCTGTTTCCATTAATGTTCTCAGCATATGCATTGCATGTCTTCAATGGACACATTGCATATATCAGATATATTCACCTTTGTACATTTTGTATGATATAGAATACATGTCTTTCACAAATGTGTTTATGTACATTTGTAAATCATGTTTTCCTGTTCCAGAAAGATAAGTAACAGAAGTGAAGCTTGTAGATTTATAGAATAATATTTGAAATTTTGGTGCATGTTAGTAAATCACCCTTCCAAAAGTACTGACAAATTTCATTTATCAATAGGACATGAGAATAAGTATTTACACTCATAATTGCCAAACTTGGTTATCATTTTAAAATAAATGTGTCTATATATATATGAAAAATGGCATCTAATGGTTAATTTACCACTGGGAGTATTGCCTTTGCCTTACCCATTATGTTCTTCATTTTTATTAAGAAAATACCATTGGTGATCAGCATTTCTGTTCTTCCTTTGTTCAATGAATTCATCACCATTGTTATCAGTGTCCTCCTCACTATGATGCAGGATTTGTAACACTTCCATCTGATTAATTTTATACTTCTTCCTTGTTATTTCCACCTTTAATGAAAGACCAAGGATAATAGTTACTTTTCAGTAAGAAGAATTAGTTTTGTTCTCATCACTGATTTCATTAATTGACTCAGTTTGGTTGTCAAGACATTAGTTAATAATAATCTTTTTGGTTTTTAATTTTATACAATGTCATTGTATTTTAGTCATTTCTGTTTGAGTTGAACAAACAACTTTTTCCAAAACTCCAAAAATAACAATTCTTCATTCTGTGCTTTTATTTTTGTCAATTCTTTGCTACCTAATATTTGCATACCCTGTATAACTGGAAGAAGTTAAAAGTTGATACAAGATGTGCTCTGTTCAATATTTACTCCTTGGATTTTACATTAAACAGCCAGGATTAGGGATGTGGCATTGTGGGCCTCAGTAACAGTAGGAAGATTTCCCCTTGTTGCATTGAGCATTTTCTCTCCCATTGTCATTGGATGTTCTTTTCTCATTTGGATTCTGGGATATCAAGAGTGAAGGAGCTCACTCAAATACAGATTTCACTTTCCATAACTATAGCAGCATATATTAGCAATTAGCCCCATTATCGATGTGAGAGTAAAACTAATGTATTCATGGGAAATTGGAAAGTCTCTTCCACTTTGATTTTTTCCCACACTTTTTATTGGTGTAATATAGTTGTATATAATGATGGGATTTGTTACATAATCATAACATGTGCCAAATATAACAATATAATCTGACCAGTATTGCTCCCCAGCACTTCTCCTCTCTCTCCTCACCTACCTTTTTCCTCTAATCTAAGGATCTCTCTTTAATTTCCATGAGATTTTCCCCTCACTTTTCTTTTCTTTTTTTCTTTCTAGCTTTCACATATGAGAGCAAAAATATACCCCTTGATTTTCTGAGTGTAACTTATTTCACTTAACATAATGGTCACTAGTTCATTAAATTTCCTGCAAATGACATGATTTTATTTGTCTTTATGGCTGAATAAAATGCCATTGTGTATGTACACCACATTCTCTTCACCCATTCATCCACTGATGGAAACCTAGGCTGGTTCCATGTTTGATTATTATGAATTATGTTGCTATAAACATGGCATGTATGCATCACTGTAGTATGGTGATTTTAATTCTTTAGAAAAAATACTGAGGAGTAGTATAGCTGTGTCATATGGTGGCTCCAGGCCTAGCCTCCATATTAATTTTTGTAGTATGTGTGTGTGGCAGATCGCTATGCTGTTTCCAAAGTGTGAACCATTGCAACTTGTGCTCATCAGTACAGTATGATCTTTTTGTTCCTTTAGGATATAAACCTAGGAGTGGTATGGCTTTGTTATGTGGTGATTCTGTTCTTATTCTTTGGAGAAGCTTCCATACTGATATTATAAAGGTTGTAGTAATTTACAATCTCCCCCCAAAATAAAGTGTTCCTTTTTCTCCACATCCTCTCCAGCATTTATTATTATTTATATTATTGACAGCTGCCATTATGACTGGTATGAAATAAAATCTCAGTGTAGTTTTGATTTGCATTTCCCTTATTACTATGTTGGGCATTTGTTCATATATTTGTCAGCCATTTTATTTCTTCTTTTGAGAAGTGTCTGTTTAATTCATTGGCCATTTATTAATTGGGCTCTTCTATTTTGTGGAGTAAATTCTTTTAGAGTTTTTTTTTTTTCTATATTCTAGGTATTAATCCTCTGTCAGAAGAGTAGCTAGCAAAGATTTTCTCCCATTCTGTAGGTTCTATTTCACATTCCTCATTGTTTTCTTTGCTGTGTAGAATCTTTTTGATTTGAGGGCATCCCCTTGATTAATTCTGGGCATTATTTTATGAGCTTTAGGGGTCCTAGTGAGAAAGCAGTTGCATGTGCCTAAACGTTGGAGTGTTGACCTGATATTCTCTTTCAGAAGTTACATAGGTTTTGTTCTGATTCCTAGGTCTTTGATCCACTATTGAGGTTATCTGGAGGAGAGGCTATGAGACAAGTTACTAGTCACATTGTTCTACACTTGGAAAAACAGTTTTCCCAGTACCTTTTGTTTAAAAGGCTGTCTTTTCTCTGTGTCAAGGATCAGATGTCTGCATGGGTGTGGGTTTGTCTCTGTCTTCTCCTCTGTACCATTCATCTATGTGTCTTTTTTATGCCAATACAATCATTTTTTGTTAACTATAGCTCTGTAGTGTAATTCGAAGTCAGGTATTGTGATGCCTCCAGCATTGCTTCTTTAACTTGGAATTGCTTTGGCCATTTTGAGTCCTTTTTTCTTCTAAATGAATTTTAGATCTGTTTTTTTCTAGTTCTGTGAAAAACATGAATGGTGTTTTCATGGGGTTTGCATTGAATTGTATTGAATTTTTGACAGTATGGCTACCTTAAGAATCAATTTCTTCCTTCAATATTTTATAATTTTTATTTATATTAGGATACTAAAAGACTATTCAGAAAGACAATTTGGTTTAGATTAATCTAAATTGTTAAAGCAAGGAAAATAGCATGAAAGATGGGTTTGAAATTTACATGACTGCATACCTGTGGCTGCTTATTTTCAGGGTCATCAAGCACATTTTTCTTTCTTCTGTTTTCACTTTTAAAGATGGTTCTGCCAACAAATGTTATTTGTCTATTTACACTACTTAAACAGTTAGAAGAACAATCACAGAGTAAAATGAAAGTGCCTAGTACTAATAATAACAATAACATTTATTTTATCAATTAGAAATTCAATTTAAACATTACTTGCATAATTATTATTAATAATGTGGTACTTTGTACTAAAACCAATGCCTTGTGCATACTTTTTTTTGATAGGCAGATTTATTTTAGTATTATTATATAATCATATGGGCTATATCTTATTCTAATCAGGATGCCATTTTTGTGGATGTACACAATGGTGAGATTCACCATGGTGTTTCACATATTTACACAGGAAAACTATGTCACATTTATTCCACTGCATTCTTAGCATACTCTCAACTGCTGAGACTCACCTGCTTTAGTACTTTTGATTTTCTTTTGAGATGGGGGTCTCACTGTTGTGCCCAGAATAGCCTGACACCAGCTGTCCACCAGGCTTCAGCCACCTGAACACTTGGGTCTATAGAGATGTGCTCTGCTGAACCAGTGAGACTTGACTTCTTCAGAAAATACTTCAACTAACCCCAAACTTCAACAAACCACTTGGGGAGAACTGGATGTTGTAAGCTTCAGTACAAACAAATACCCCCAAAATTCACCTACAAATTCACCCACTGAACATAAAATGACAAATCCTCAGCATAGAAACATAAAAATCCACACACTACATTATTCTCTACTTCCTAATAGTAAGTTTTAATCAGGCCCTGTGCATCTTTAATGGTTTCAAAAGTACTTGGTACTTTTTTACTCCTCTACTATGAACACTCTGCCCCTTTTGTTTGTCCACACTTCTGACAAATTTCTTTTCTAAAGATGTGGTGTTCTCTGAATTGTTCCTTGATTTGGGCTGTTGTTCTCTTATAAAAAAAAAAAAAAAGTTTCTTTGCATAGGGCATACTTCAGCATTTTTCTACACATTTATGGCTGAAATTGTAAATAATTTCTCTACATGTAAATTTCTTGTACTTGTGAACAGGAGAAAATCTTTTCAGTCACCTTTGTGTACCCAGCCTTTATTTCTCTGACCCCTAATTATACTTTGAGTCCCTGGTAAATGCGAATGTAGATAAATGGTGTATGGGATGATTTTGCTTGAATTAGTCTAAGCTGAGAGGTAAAGTATTAGCAAACTAGCCAGAGAGAAATAAAGGATGAGAATATGAAAACCATTACAAGAGAGGGTGGCACCTCTTAAGTAGGGTCTGTGTTTGTCTAAAATGTTGGGATGGTGAGGAGGAATGGCAGAGGATAGGGAAAAATGAAGAAAAGGATAAAAATAGTTGAACAGAACTCATTCTATCAACATTTTCTAGGTAAGTTTAAGGTGATTGACATGAGTATTCTCAAGAGTGGTTCGTTCACAGGTATATATGCATCAGAACAAAATCACTCTAATGTTGTGGGCAGGATGGAAATGAGGTGTATAAGCATACATGGAGGGAGATAAATAAGTATAAGATAATAGAGCAAAATAAAGATGACAGGGGTCTAAATGGAGGAAACATCCTCAGAATCACAAAAGGATCCTACATTTTCAGCCCCCAGGAAGATTATGTTTCACTAAATTAAAAGAAGTACAAATCAAAGTCTGTGGAAAATGAGACTCTGCTCATGAATATTAATAGAGCTTGGAATGAAATGCCCTTTGAACTGGCCCAGGATCCCCTAATTATGGTGACATTGTGTTGTGTGCATACCCCACAAGCCCAGGGAGCAGGCTACATTTGTGTTGTGATCCCCTGGCCCCAAGTGGCTTCTCAGAATGAACCCTGTCAGTGGCCAGGCCTAGAAGCCCTTTCATGATGGTGACTCATGGAGTCAGCTCATCCCCAAAGAAGGAGGGACACATGTTCCACTCCAGCAGTCTTGGGGTCCTGGTGGACCAGGAATCCAGCCCAGTGCTCCCCAGTTGTGTATATATATCACATTTCCTTCACATTCATCTCTTGAAGGTTACCTTGGTTTATTCCCCATAGCTTGGCTATTACAAACTGTGCTGCTGTAAACACTGTGAGCCTATTTCCCTATGGTGTGCTGAATTTAGATCTTTTGGATATATTCCAAAGAGTGGGAAGCTGGATCATATGCCATTCATAGTGTTTTTTGAGAAATCTTCATAGTTTCAGGAGAGGCTGCGCTAATTTCAATTCCAACAATAATGTTTGAGTATACCTCCCCCCCACATCCTTCCCCAAACGTATCATTATTTGTATGCTTGATGATGTCAATTTTATCAGAAGTGAGATGAAATCTCAGTGAAATTTTGACTTGCATCTGCCTGATTGCTAGAGATGTTGAGCATGTGTTCATATATTTGTTGGCCACTTAAATGTCTTCATTTGAGAAGTATATGTTTGATCCCATTTTTGCCCATTAGCTGATTGGGTTATTCCTAAAGAAAATGTATGTTTAGACATACATAACATAACAGAGTATTAGTAAGCCATAACAGAGTATTAGTAAGCCATAAAGAAGAATAAAATTATGGCATTTTCTGGTAAGTAGATGGAACTGGAGACTATCATGCTAGGTGAAATAAACTAGGTTTGAAAAGTCAAAGCTCAAAAATTTTCTCTGACATGTGAAAGCAAGTCCAAAATAATAGGAAAAAAAGGGAAAGTGAGAAAGAAAGGAAAAAGGTGTGTGTGTGGGAGGAGGATTCCATTAAAGTAGAAGAAAGATTCATGGATTAGATGAAGGAGGCTGGGGGTAGGGGAGAAAAGATGGGATAAGGGAAGAAAACCAGAATGAATCTGATATGTTTCTCATGCCCATATATGAATATACTACAGGGAATCTAACCATTATGTATATTTGCAAGACTCTATTAAAAAAAAAAAAAAAACATAATCAGGTATGTTAGTGCATGCCTGTCATCCCAGTGGCTCAGAAATAGGAAGTGGAAGGATGGCACTTTTGAAACCAGCCTGAGCAACTTATTGAAAGTATAAGCAACCTCATGAGATTCTGTCTCAAAATAAAAAAATGTTGGGAATGTGGCAATCCCTAGTACCACAAATAAATAAATAGAAAAGATAAACACATAAATACACAAAACAATAGAATAGAGGGGAAAAAGAAGACCTAGGAACAGGGAAGAAAGTCAAGAAGGAAAAGTAAAATACTGGGATCCAAACTAGAGCAATAAATATTCCATAATTTCATAATTGTGTCCAAATGAATCCTAATTTATGAAAAAATAAAAACAGCCAATTAAAAAAAAAGGATAGAAGACTGGTGGTGAATCTTAGTGGCAAAGAGATGTTTAGTTTGAAAAATAAATGGGATTCAATCCCCACCATAGGAAACAACAACAATGAAATAGTGACAAAAATGAGAGGAAAAACATCAGTGGTACACATAAGTAACTTTGAATTTATCACTTGTGGTCACTATTCAATGATGTGAATAATTGTTCTCTATAAAATACAATACAATTCTAAAGGTCTCAGAAAATTAAATAGATATATAAATATATTGTTTGATTTTCTAAGTACAGTCCTGATCACATGAGTATTATGGGCATCATATAAAGTGTGACACAATATACAACACCTTCAATGAAATTTCTCAATAGAATGGATGTCATACTGGAAATAAAATCAATTATTTGAAAAGATGAGTTTTCCTATTTCCCAGACTGGCATTGAACTCCTGCCTCAATCTCATAAGAAGCTGGGATTATACTAGGTCTCACTGCCTACCACACTCCAGTAAAAATATTTCAATATGGGGGAAAAATTATGGCCCGATAATCCACCTCTGTGAAGCCCTAAAAAGTATAGTGACTCCAATCACAGAGCTTAAAACATAGAAATATTTGAGATAAATGTTACAACTTAAAAATCTTTCTTATGCTTATTAATATCTACTTTTTATCATGGGTGCCAAGATTGACACTGGCCATGGTTGTTCAAAATCATCATTTCAAATGTGGGGAAAAAAGAATTAGGAATAGGAAGAGCATACTAATTCACAAGTTTTAATATAATTCATTTTAGAGAATTTGTACTGTGAAGTTTACCAGGTTTGAGTGTTCTTACGGCCTTGATCCCTACTGCTTCATTTGGAAAAGAATCTTTCATGGTAGTGGTAGGCTGGATGTGTTTGGAAAAGGAAAATAAATATTACATTCTTCATACCATGTGCAATTACTAATTCAAGATACAAATAAAAATAGAATTACCTTTACCTTAGGAAATTTCTCTTGAGACACTGAAAAGCAAAAGGGACATATATCACTAAACATTAAAATAGGACAAAAACCACTCATCCATTCCTGCTGAATTAGTATGGAGCTGAATCACTGTGCTTAGCTTTGATAATGATTATTATACTTTTGGGTGTGTCTCCTTTTGGGGGTTGGTAGAGTCACATGACCGAAATGTACTGAAGAACACCAGGAATATATAGTTAAGTTTCCAAAAGTGAGATTTTGTTTCCAATGACCAAAATAAATTAGGAATGTGTATTTACCATCCTAAACACGTAGCCTGATGGAGAGAAACATGACCTCTAATCAGAGGACAAAAGCAGGACCTTGACAGGCTAAATATGAAAGTTGATTTCAGAATGTAACAGTGTGTATCTTTAATATAATTTTAAAAATTATTTAATCCATCACATTATATTTGTGTGTCATATCCCTCCATTTATTCTACAAGTTTAGTCGTACAAAGTTGTCATAAGGGTCCAGGGAATTGTACAATTTGTTGCTCATTAAAAGAAGTTCTCTGCACTGGTCAGCTCAGACATACTTTTAGAATGACAGCTAATGAAAATATTCTTGTTTTTCCATACCTATGGGAGACACAGGTACACTGATAATTCTTATTTCCTCTGGTTTAGCCATGTTATCATTTGTTGATCCATTCATGAGAGAAGACATAGGAAGCACATCTAAGAAATAAATATAATAAGCTTAAAGTACTAAAATGTTGTAATTGAAAAGAAGAAATCATGTGTCACAGAGTTATCACATATCAAGAAAAATTATGATTGAAATTATGATTCATTATGTTTAAAATGAAAATTATTGTGTTCAAGGAATTAACTCTACAGAGTCTTCTGCTAAAAAACCTAATCTCTTTTGATATATCATGTTAGTCTTTAAAGGATCTTATCAGAAAATTAGCTATCTAACAATGAGAATGTCACTCACAAAAGAGTGTAACCATAGCGGGCCCAAGGCTATGGGGTCAATTCATAGTACCATCACTCCCCTAAATGAAAAAAATAAGGTCTCTTTAATAAGATAACCAATGTTTCTAAAATGATATATATCTCATGTGAACAAATACACGATGCAACACCCATTCCCAATGCCTGGTTGTTAAGAAGAGGAGAAATGAAGAGCTGTAGATTACACAATATTAGCAGCCCTACATCTTCCAATAAACTCAGGACCACTAAAATCTCATTTTTACTGATATAAATATACTGAAGCCAAATGAAATTCATTCTCTCAGTTTCTTAATTTCTGCTTCTTTCTTACCTGTCAAGAGACATACTCAGATTATAAACAAGATTGATGTTTCCCTATGATCTAGTTATAGCCTGAACTATGATCCAATGGTCTTCACTGACATTTCTCAAGAGAGGTTCATTCCCTTGCTAAAAAATTGACATATTCACTGACAATACAATAGATGATGTGCATATTCCCACAAGAACCAGTATGTGGTCTAGGGAGCAGGAACATGGGAATCACCTTTGATTTTATTAGAAAGGTAGAATCAAAGAACTGCTGAATTTGAATGTGCATTCTAGACATTGTCCCCAGAAGATGATTCATTAAATGTTGAGATTCTTGGACTATACAGATTCATTTTCAAGTTCTCTACCTCAATTTCCTATTGGGAGGTAGCCCCAAGCTCCTCCTGTTCACATCCCTGTTGTAAGCTGTATATAAATCACACTTTTCAGTAGACATTTGAACAAATGATGACTTTGCATTCACCCTAACCAAAAACAATCTGTTTTTTTTCTCTTTCTCATTCTGCTTCTCTCTGCTATTTTCTGTCCTAGGAAGTAGTAACATTTTAGATGATTATGTTAAATCATATACATACATAGCAGACTATATGAGTTTATATGTAGTTATGGTAAATAAAATATTGCTCTGTGTGATCAGAATCATTTCAATGGTTTTGCAACAGTAAGAAAGACAGCAAAAGTATCAAAAATCCCCCTATCTCTCAGGCAAATTGATGCTATTAAACTTAACTTCTCACTGTTTTTTCCTCAATACAATTGCAATAATACATTTCTTCAACTATTAGAATATACTGGTGGTCAGGTTGAAAACAAACATCTCATCTCATGAATTATTTTCAAATATAATTCTTACCTTCTATATGTTCTTTTACTTTGTGTCTTTCTCTTTGATTTGTATCACCAGATAAGTTTTCAGATGAATGAATATGAAACATCTTCAGAAGACTCCCAAAACAACCCTGGTAAAGTGAATATCAATAATGAGTGGCATAAAGATTTCTAATCACAATCTAATAAGACACTGAAATTTATAGTTTTGAGATTAATGAGTAAAAATTAGACAATTGCCTAATGAAAATTGAAATATTTCAAACCAGAACCTCATATACACTCTCCAGATTAAGCTGAACTTTTATCTCCATATGGAAACTGACACTGTAAATCCAGAAGGAAGCACAAAGAGACATATTCACTGACAATACAATAGATGATGTGCATATTCCCACAAGAAACAAACTTCAGTGTACCTGATCAAACATTTCATTTCCCACCAAAAGAGGATATTTAATAAAAACTGATTTAAAAAATTTTTTACAAATACACATGCTATTATTCAGCATTGAATATTGAAATCATTCCAGTGACTGATTTATTTTAGTGTGTGAATAAGAAACTGGTTTTGATAAAAGAGTCTGTATTATGTTATATTAAAAAGAAATAATAAAGTATGGCTGTTGCTTCTTTTAGATCAGCAAGAGTTTACAAAGTCTAGTTATCTTTTGTTAAAATTTTTCCTGATAAAAAAATTATTTGAAAAAATGGCAAAGTACTAAGGAATAGGTTTCTATCTATTCCCTTACCCAACAGTACATAACCATCAGGTTGAGCATGGAATGATTTCCAGTTAAGGAAGAAAAATAAAACGATTACCAAGGAGGGCTGGGGTTGTGGCTCAGTGATAGAGCACTTGCCTGGCACATGTGAGGTACTGGGCCTGATCCTCAGTCCCACATAAAAGTAAATAAATAAAATAAAGGTATCATGTCAATCTACAACTAAAAAATATTTTTTAAAAAAGTTCTCCAAAGAAGGAAAGAGGTACAAAGACAGACACAAAGCTTACAGACTGATACCTGAGCGGTGTGCAGCTATACCAAGATATACTGTGGCTATGGGATAACTGGAGTGCAATTAGAGTGAGCCAGTGAATAACAAAGGCATTCCTAAAACAAATGGACTGCAGCAGTGCCAGGCAAAACCTGGCTGAGTTGAAAAGGAAAGCTGCACTCTGGTGAGCTCAATGGGAGAATCTCAGCAATCCCAACAAAAGCCAAATCCAGTACAGTCAACCAATCATTTTCAGCAAAGGAGAGACTTGGATTCTGCCTGATGTGTCAAGGGAAGATAAGTGTACTGGGATTCTTTCCTGCAGCTTCTCAGAGTGCCTGCCTAGGAGACTTCATTCACTAGGGCTCCTATTCTCAGATTTCTTCATGAGACATCAGAAATCACAAACTTTCTATTTTGACTCCAAGACTCAACTCTGACATGAATTCACTGTGTCATGAGGTATCCACAAGAGTCATGCTGGGTTTTAGGAGAGAACCTAAGGTGCACATGTGCTGGGAGCTCTGAGCAGCTGAAAAAATGCACATATTGTCTACCTAAGGAAAAAAAGACAAGGTCTTTCATTTCAATGTGATGTTTGTAGCTATGGTCAGATAATCATCTGGTAAGAATCATTGTTCACACAGGTGAGCAGATATCTCAATTATGGACACATTTAAATTTTGAGGCACCTGGAGGTAATTCCTCAGTTCCACCAACTGACATTGGTTCAGAGATGTCCTTCGGGTCTCTAATGGATCCCAGAGAGGGAAACCTAGTTAGAAATGCTCTTTAGCTGAGCCTGTCTGTGTCAGAGTTCAAGAACACTTGCATCTCCAACACAAAGCAGCCATCTCTATGACCATAGAAGAGAGAATGACTGGGGTGTAAGGACAGTAAGAGTTTTGGTAAGCTAGTTGGCCAGTCTATGGAGTGCAGAGCAGTGGGGCCACTGCCCATTGCAAATTGGTGCTTTCAGTTTAGTGACAGGGAAAACAGCTTTCTATGCTTTCAAGAGAGAGAAGTTTCTAGGAGTGGGTCTGGTGGAAAGCTTCATTCCTGCAGTACTCTACCCAAGCACAGATGTGCAAGGAAGCCAACTTTGTCCTACTCAGAGAGAGAGAGAGAGGGGGAGGAAACCCTACAGGGACTTGAGACTTGCATACTCCTGAGCACACTTGCTAAAAGGATTCCAGAAGTGGGGACTGCAATACAGATCAGTCCCCAGGCTCCGTGTTGTGGCAGGCTTTGTCAGTCAGCCCCAGTTTTTCCCAGACTCACATCCTTGGGTACATAAATAAGTACAAGCATGACTATTCCTCTGTAAATGAAAACTTTCCATCAGCATCCTTTGAGGGTGGGAGAGGAGATCTGTCTTCATATTTCACCACCAGGATTGTTCTATCTGAACTTGAGCTCAGAAGGAACAAGCAGAACTACATTTCCTTACAAGAATCCCCTAAAGTTATTGGATTCTAAAATTATAATTCCTAGGCAGAGACACATTTATGTGAATTCTATCAGCACATTGAAATCTAAAATAGTTTTTATCTTCTGTGAGTTGAGGCATGGAGATCACTTTGTATAAGTATTTCATTAGTAGTTGATTTTTTTTTTTCTAAGTTGGAGTTGTTGCTGGCAATTATTCTCTACTTTTGAACAGTTGTTGATGGGTAAACCTAGCACTCTGGTCAATCTAAGTGGGGCTTTGACACTGAGATGTTATAACCCCTGCCAATGTCAGGTTCCACAGAGAAATTGCTTCAGTAAAATGACCCAACCTATATCTTGGAAGAGAAATCAATCCAAATTCATACACAAACCTCATCATAGCAATACAGCTTATGAGAGAAAACAGGGCAATACACACCTCCAAAATTTCAGAGTTGCCCCCAAACTACATGGTATACTCCCATTCACTAATAGGTCCTTAATAATTATTACTGATTTTCTACATGGAAAGGAAATGAGCTGGGATGTTATCATAAGTTCCCTAACAGCAAAGTACAATCTGGAATGTAATATCCATGATGGCAGTTATGTGTCTATAAAGAGTCTCTGCTCTACCTTGACACTGACACTGAAGTCAAGGTTCAATGAAATCTTTGAGTCACTGGGAATGAAAAGCCTTTCACATGGTAGTGTTCAGTGACCATGGCTGGTATATTTGTTCAAAATTTCAACTAGTTGTTAATAAGTTTTATATTTAATGTTATTTCATTGATAATATAAGGAGATTATCCAAAAGGAAGCACAAGCAATCATCAGAAGTAAAACTTTCTGTTATCGTGGTTTCTTATACTATTTGTAAATTCATAACCAGTTAAATGTTTAAGTTCAGACTTAAGTATCAGATTCTATTATGAAAACTAGTTTCATTTGGCTGACTCTTCATTATCAAAGCAAGGAAAAATATAGGAAACAAGGAAGTTAAAGTCACAGGTTTACATACCTTTGCCTTTTTCTTCTCTTTACCATCAAGAGCTTTTTGGCCTTCCTCTAGTGTCACATCTAAGTGTGGTTCTGCTGACAAATGTATAGTTTTTCATAAACTACTAGACTGCTTCTTTTAAAGAGGGAATTCTATCAAAATTAAATAAATACCTCTAATTAAATAACTTACTTATATTTTCCCAAATATGCATTTAAATTAAGCTTAAATTTTAGCTGCATGTTTAGATTGTAATTTATATTGCCATTATTTGGGTTGGGGTTGTTGTGGAATTGAACTCAAGGCTTACGCGTATCTGGCAAATATTCTGGCACTGAATTTCATCCCTAGACCTTCTATATTATTTTGAGATCCTGCCTCTCTGAAGTACCCAGGCTGGCCAGAAACTGCAATTATCCCCCAAGTAACTGTGATTACAGAAGTTCTCAATGTCTCCAGCAAATACTGACTTCTGAAAGAAGTATTTTTACTCATCCAAAACTTCAAAGAACCTCTTGTGGAGACACTAGATGTCTTCAGATCAGTGCACACAAGCGTGTCAAAGATTCACCACTCAAGACATGTGGAAAGTTCTCAGAAACAAAATTTTAAAATACCATAGAAACATGAAGATCCACACTGTTTACTATGTTCTACTTCAGAATAGTAATTCACAATAGCTAAACAATGGAACAAACCTAGGTGCCGTGCAATAGATGAATGGATAAAGAAAATGTGGTATGTATGTTCAATGGAATATCACTAAGCTTTAAAGAAGAATGAAATTATGGCATTTGCCAGACAATGGTGGAGTTGGAGAATATCATGCTAAGCAATATAAACTAAATCACAAAAAAAGGTCAAATGTTTTCTCTAATATGCAGATGTTAATTCACAATAAGGGGGATGTGGCACTAGAGAAGAATAGATTTACCTTAGATTAGATAGAGGAAAGTAAAGGGAAGGGAGGGGATGTGAGGATAGAAAGTATAGTAGAAGAAAACTGACATTATTAATTTATATATATATATAATATATATATATATATATATAAAATATATATATATATATATAAATATATATATTACTACATGACCAATGTGATTTTACAACTTCTACACTCAGAAAAATGAGAAATTATATCTCATCTTTGTATGAAATGTGAAACTGCATAAATGCATTCTAGTGTTATGTATAATTAAAACAAATAAAAGATTTTTACTATTTTTTTCTTTTTTTAATGCTTTTTTTTTGAATGTGTCATATATATATATGTGTGTGTGTCAAATATATATATTTGTCTTCCCATTTCTGGGCTTTTTTAATGAGTAGCCAATTTTTCTTGCTCAGCTTTTTGAGTGTTAAGGGTTTTGAATTAGTAAATTTTGATTTTGTTTAGTATTGTTTATTTCACTACTCTAGTTTACATCTTTTCTTTTTTCATTGCTAACAGACAAATTCTACTATACTCTTTCACTCTTCCTTGAAATTTTTACTTTTCTATATACTCTTTCATCCTCATAACCAACACATCCTACATCACCACCTCATTTTCCCTAATAACCACATGAAATTGCACACACTTTTCTATTCTCCTATCTCTACTGCCTTCCTCTTCATAAAAATATACTTCAGGGATATTCACACTAAAACATGCAAGGAGTCCAGTGGTGCATTTTGGATTTGACACACATCTGAGATAATGGTTGCCTTTAAAAATATTTTTCTTATGCTCATAAAGGCAATTTTGTACAAAGATGAATGCACACATTGACATTGGTCTTTTTGTACCCAATCTTCACTTCAAATTGGGGATACAAAAGAATTATGAACGGAAAACTTTCAGAGGTTTTCATATAGGGCCAAAATTTCAAGTGTTTTTATAAATACCTTTACAGAGAACTTGTTGAATGAATTCAAGGAAAAATCTGTGTCTCTGGAAAATGACATTATTTCACAACTGTACCTAGTTACCTTCTTTCTTGGCTTCCTCCTTTCCTCCACTCTTCTGGCTTTCAAAAATAACCTCTACCACGAGGGTCTTCATTTATCCATGACCAATCCTATGATCCCTAATCCCCAAAAGTGCTAAAATACAAGCATTTCATAGGATGTTCAATTTTGTATGTGGCTGTTGAAACATATAAGTTTACAAGTATTGAATCAAGGTAGCTCTGTATGACCTGAGACTTCATTCCTGAATGCCTTTCTCACTGGAAAGAAGACAAGAATGAGTGGAACAATTTGGCACTACAACTTATGCCACATTTAGTCCCTGAAGCTCAAAAGGCTTTATGGCATCTCTAATATTCTTCTCTCTCTCTTTCTGGCACTCTTTCTGCCACTTCATCTGAGTTTCTCCCATTCACACTGCACACCTGCTGCTTTGTCTCCATTGACTCTCTGCCCTCTGCCTTCCTCCTCCTTCAATCCACCTTCTACTCTCCCCTCCAGTGTTTCCTAACATTAATCTACTCAGGTTTTGAATCAGTTACTCCAATCAACTGATACACTTTGAAGTTTACCTGTTCCACAAATGGCACAAGCAGAAAACATCTTGTTACCTTCCACATGTGTAAGCACTACTAAGAAGACTCATGTATAAAACTACTCAAATATACTTCAAATTAGAATTTAAATAAATATTTTGGTCACTGAAAATTTTTTAAACTGTTTGGCACTTATCTTCCAGAGTATGCATTTCCTTTTCAAATGCATCCTCAGAGAAACCATCCAAGCTCTCTCCTGAGCAAATCTCAGAGACTCTCTGGTGAAATTAATATCAAAATTGATATCATTTAAAATGATTATCAATAACTGATTCAGAATCATGATTTTAAAGCAGATATCTCATTTGCACTTTGCACATAAGTAAGGATTAAAAAACTATCCAAGTCTTGTCTTCCAAAATTGAATGATTGAAAAGAGAACTTCATATATCCTCTCCCATAAAGACCAACTTTCATCTTCACATGGCTACTGACTCTAAAACAAGAATGCAATCACAGAAGAAATGCATTCTCTCAAAACATACTATCTGATGTGCATAACTGCGCAAACATACAACACCTGTAACATCTAACCCGATTCAACATTTTCTAGCATAAAGGAGAGAATGATATTTAAAATATACTCGAACACATTCTGACAAATTCACCGGATATCAGCCAGCATTACACACTGGAAACATTCCGATGACAGGACATTTGGTGATAGAATCATGTTGGTTTGTAAGACAATTTGAATTATGCTACGCTGAATGGAAATGGAACAGTGTTACCTCGGCCTCACTTAGCTGAACAAAAACTTTTGCAATCTAATAATGTTTGGGGAAATTTTTACTAAGAAGACTCATCCATCACACATGATGCCAAATTAGGGAGAGAAAGTTTTCTCCATTTTGCATTTATCTAACTTGTGCTTAATGAAGTGGTAGAGTAGGCAGCACTTTCTAGTTAGGAAACAGTTACAGAAAAGGATACCAAGGCAGAAAAGTGATTTTGAGTTCATATTTCCAAGATCCATTGGGACCTGAATTCAATAGGCCAGGAGACAGCCACAAAAAGGGTGCAGTAGAATCTAGCAGGGAAACTCAGAATATCATGGGAAAGAAATGGCTTTCCTGATTGCATGCTCTGAAGATTCACTGTGGGTCTATGGGAAAGCACAGGTTTTTGGTTTTTTTTCTTTTTAATGTTCATTTTCTATCCTGCTCCTTTTCTCAATTTGTTTATTACTTCTGGAAATATTTTGGTGGAGTTTCTTGGATCTTCAAGAGCCAAGATCCTATTGTTCTTCCAACAATGATATTTTGATTTCTTCCTTTCCTATTCTTGCCCTTTTATTTTGGCTGTCTTGCCTGACTGCTCAGGCAGCTGTGTTGCAGAATTGAGTCAGTTCTCTACTGGGGAATAGACATGAAAGACAAGGCCTAGGGAAATCCATGACCCTTGATTAGAGGCTGGTAGTATAAACCTAACATTTTGAGCCACAAGTAGGGACCCACCGTTGAACATGAGTCCATTAAGTGGCCACTGCTTTTTTTATTTGTTCATAATAATAACCAGCTGTTAATAAGTCTCATATTTGATCATAAGTCATTGATCGTTTAAGGAGGTTATTCAAATGGAAGCAGAAAATAGCAAGCAATTTTAGGCCTCAGACTCAAGGAGCAACTAGTTCAATAAGGTACCATGAATTCTGAAATGGGTTGCACATTCATAACCATTCCAAGTTTTTTTAGACCTAAGGATTCAGTGATGACCTACGCATGATGAGAACACTTGGAGAGGTAAATTCATGGGGTCTACTGTCCATTAGTAAAGCAAGGAAAATGTTGGGAAGCCAGGAACTGAAATGGACATATTTACATACCTTTGGCTTCCACTTCTTGGAACCACCAAGGGTTGTGCCTCCTTCCTCTGCTGTCACATTGAAATGTGGTTCTGCTGACAAATATGCAGATTTACATAAATGAATTAGAACATCTTGAAAAGTGATCCTGTGTCCTAATGGAAATACACAGGTCTAACAGTAATTCACTTCTCTTTTCCCACACATGCATTTACGTGCAGCTTCAGTTTCAGCTGAATGCTGATTTTATTACTTATATTGCTGCTGTGTGTGAGTGAGTGATCCTGGAATGGAACCCTTGGACTTTGGCATGCTTGGCAAATATTCTGCCACCGAGTTTCCTCCTGAGGGTTCTTATGCTAGATATTAGGAAAACCATTGGAATGAACCTGACATAAATTTCCTAGGTACACAGACTGGTGGTTCTTGCATTGCTCCTTGGCTAGCTCTTTAGTAGTTTTTCCACTGGATGTTTAAATCACACATTGTCAATGATTCCCTTAGGTCTGGATCCTCATGACTTCTGGATTGCAGGGAACAACATTATGGGTCCCATCATCAGTCAATGTTATCAGTCACCAGTGCCAAGAGTCTTGATTTACTTGACCTGATAGTTGACTGAGCTCCTGGTAAGTGCTAGTGTGGATAAAAGACTTCAGATGTTGTGGCGTTCCTGGATGTAGGACCAGAGCAGTGTCTGAATGAGAGAGGGGGGCAGCCAGGGGTTGGAAATGGTGACAGCAAGGAAGGGAGTTGCAAGAGAGAGAGAGACCATAATTCAATGGCATCTGCATTGCTCAAAAGAAATACAGGGAGTGATGAGGAGTCGTGTCAAGTGATTGAAAGGACAGGGGATAGGGATGTATACATAGAGAGAGGCACAATTTACACTCTGAAAGGTTTCTAGTTAACTTGAGAACACTTGGACCATCACGTGCATAAAACGTCAGTGCATAAAGGCAATGTGGGTACACAGAGGTTCATGCCTCATATGTGCAGTGTAGCGAGAACAACATGACAAATCCCCTGGGCACATCAAATGCAAGGGGCCTGTGCAAAATTGGTGGTGAATGTGTAGAAGGCAACAGCACAATATAAAATCTATACACACCTGGACTGGGGGAAGGTATGCAGACACATAGAGGATATGAAGACTTCACGTTGTTCCCTGCAATCCAGAAGTCATGAGGATCCAGACTTAAGTGAATTCATGTACAAATCTGTGTCCCTGGATCATGGATCATTTCACAAGTGCATAAAAGGGATCCAATCAGATGGGAAATGAACTACAGGAACTGATTCAGGTTTTTGTGTTCACCATGAGGTTTTTGTGCTGCTCAGCTGCCTACGTTGAGGAAAGTGTTTTCCATGTTTGCTGTGCAATGTCCTGAGCCTTGGATTTACCAAGCTCCGCAATGAATCAGAAGAGCTGGCATTCAGGCTCAGGTAGAGCAACTGCTTCGCATGTCAAAGTCCTGGGTTCAATTCCCTCCCTTGAATATGATTTTTACATTCACAAGTAGGAATATGATCGATGGCATCAGTGTCATGAAGGAGGAACTTTGGATGGGCAGCCTCAGAGACCATGCGAGGAAATTGTTGCCTTTGTGCTAAAAATACAATACTTTTTCTATAGGAGAAAGGAAAGGGGAAATGTATAGTGACATAATATATTAAGTGATTGCAGAATAAATCACATGAGAGGAGGAGGACACTGACTGAGTAAATCCATGCATAAAGCACAACACGGGTATGAGCCATCAAAGAATACACTGGGTGTCATGGTAGAATGCAATCGAATTGTTTTTACGTGGTTTCTTCATATGTCTCACAGGCTCACCATCTATTCCTGCGTCCAACTCTAATGTGGACCTCAGTCTCTCAGGAGCCTGGCACTACTGTCTAGCTGTCCACTGCACATATGAAAACTTTGGAGAACCTTAGACTAAACTTCCTCATTCATGGTTATAAATCCCTAAATCCAGTGGTGGATCTTGGGTTTTACACAAAACTGAGATAATGGTTGCCTTTAAAAGTATTTTTCTTACGCTTATAAAGGCAATTTTGTATCAACATGAATGCCCATGTTGACATTGGCCTTTTCTGTATCCAATCTCCCCTTCTAATTGGGCATACAAAAGAATGAGGAAGGGGAGCCTTTCAGAGGTTTTCACATAATGCCACCATTTCAGGTGTTTCCATAGATGCCTTTCCAAAGAACTCCTAGTGCAAAATGTACCTGATGTGACAGTCCTGATATTCTTCTTCCTGGCACCCTTCAACTCTATGGCTGTAGTTGCAGGAGAATGTCTCAATCCAGTGGGAGGCTGGATGGGTTTGGGAAAATGATATCAAATAAATGCTGTGTATTTTCTGCAATGTGTAGGTCATAGGAGGAGAAACATAAGGTGACATTACCTTCAAGGAAGGATCCGTCTGAGACAGTGAAAAGGAAAAGGGACATAGAGTCAATTAGGCACGCATGTGACAAAACCAGCCATACTTTCCTGTCATATTAAGAAGGAGCTGGACACTCATGCTTAGCTTTGGGAATAACTTCTGTAGCATTTGGCCCTTTTTGGGTTTGTGTGCATATTTCCTGGTTTTTGGTTCTCAAAACCACACGGCTGCATGGTACCACATCAAACAGGGGCAGAAATGTAGGTTGAGTCAACACAAGCAGAGAAGTTTCCAACTGAGAGACTCTTTCCAATAGCCACAAATCAAACAGGAAAGCAAATGGATGCCAATGTAAACAGGCACAGTGAGGAAGAATGTGATGGCAGATATCTTCATTGAAACATATGGGAGTTCTTAGTTCACTGCACTACCAACACCTGTGCTGTTCCTCCAGTTGTGCTAGAAGTTAGTGAGTACCAATTGTGTAGAGTCCAGTGAAAGGGGTTGGTCATTCATTTCTGATACAAGAACTTTCCCTCAACCGATTGGCTGAGATACACACTTTCAGAAAAGGGCTCATTAAAAACGTTCTTGATTTCTCATACCCATGGGGGACACTGGTGTGCCTTCCTTTCTTGCATCCTCTGCTTTAGGCAACTTGAGCTTGCTTGATACAATCACAGGAGAAGACAGAGGGCCCAGTTCTGAGAAACAATGCATGGTAAGGTTAAAGTCTCAAAGCATGGTAATACAAAGGGAAAGAGTTGATTGTGTTATTGCAGAATTATTTCCTACTGTACTTAAAATGCACTTAAACTTGTGGGAGTACCCATGAAAAGTAACTCTTTTGATATTCAAAGTATAAGTTATACAAAGACTTCTGTTCCCAACAAGTCTGCTTTCCTATATCTTGGTCGTCTTTCAAGGATTTCCATGAAATGACTCTCTCACAAAATGAGCTCTGAATAGGGTCAGGTGTCACTCAGGAGTAGAGCACATTTATAGCTTCCTAAAAGTTCTGGATTCCATTATACTATGTCTCCCTCCCCAGAATAGGGAACAGATGAGAGCTGTGTTTTTGCAAAAAGCCAATGCTTCTACAATCATAGAAATCTCATCTGAACCATTAACATCACTGCCAAATAGAGGCTCCAGACCTGCAAGTGCAGCAGAGGGAAGTGACTTGCTCAAGTTTGACCCCATTCTACCCTTCTCATCTTTTTTTTATCATCTATGAGCAAAATAGTAGTCATAGTTTTTTTGGAAGGAACACAGCTTAAATGCATTTTGTGCTTCCTCATCCTTATCTCCTTATGTACCTAGGTATCTTCCTTCTTTCCTCCCTCTTTACACCTATTCTTCAGCTTTTCTAAAAGAACCTCTTACACTGTGTTCTTGATCATCGTATTGGAGGGTCTCTTTAGGAATCTTTCCTAGTCAGTAGTTCTTCCCCAATTCAGAACAGTATCTAATAATATTTCTTTATTCCTGTTTTTTATTCTTCCCCCTTGTCAAGAAGCATGTTCTGAAATGAAAGCAAAATATTTGCCTTCCATTCATCTGGTTTTTGTCCTCAGTTCTCATCACATTGCTCTTCACTGAGCATTTTTGAAATAGAAGTCCATTACCTTTGGAATCACCTTAGAATGTATTGTAAATGCAGAATCAAACACCTTCTGAATTGCAATGTGTATTTTGAACCTCATCCCCAACAACTGACTCATGGAACTGGAGAAATCTGGCCTAAAGGAGTTCAAATCTGAATCCTCTACCTTAATTTCATATTTTGAATAGAGCCTCAATCTGCTCTGTACCCTATCCCCCAAATCAAAGCTGTATAAAGATTCAATATGTCCACTGGACATTTCATCAGGTTGTGTTTTTGGTGATCACTCCATAACCAAGTCTGCTCTAATCCCCATTCTCACGTCCTCTAGAGTATCTACTGTCATTGGAAATAGCAGCATTGCATATGTTGTGAAATTATGTATATGGCTGTGGAAACATATAGGTTTATGTATATTTGAGGTAAAATCAAGGTAGCTCTGGATGACCTAGTATTTCATTCCTTAATGCCATTCTCACCGATAGGAAGAAAAGAAAAGTGGGAAAAAAAATAGCACTGTATTTCAGACCAGGTTTGATACTGGAAGGTCATATATTCTTCTCACAATTTTCATATGCTGCTCTCCCTCTTTCTAACATATGAAAGTTAGTTTCCCCCTTCAGAGTGCACATCTGCTTCTTTTTTTCTCCATTAACTTACTGCACACTGCTTTGCTCATTCTTCATTCCACTTTCTACTCATCTCTTCAGTATTTCCCAACATTGTTCTTTTCAGGTTTTGAAACAGAATTAATAGTTTGGATCACATGATGACACTCTGAATTTTACCTGTCACTAAAACATGAGAAGATATTCTGCTTATTACCTTTCCCTTTTGGTACCAAGTATTTAGTAGGTTCATATCCTCAATTACTCAAATATATTTACTGCTTAGTATTTAAAAAAAATATTCTTTCGAACAAACATTTTTAAAATATGTGGCTCTTACCTTCCACAATATGCTTTTCCATTTGAAGTGCATCCCAAGAAAAATGATCAAAGCACTTTGGTGAACAAATATCACAGATGCGCTGGTAAAATTAATGTCAGTATTGAGTTGCATATTCTTAATCACTATTTAAATGCAGACACCTAAATTTCCACTTTTAAAATCAATAAGAATAAATACTAGACAAGTAAATGCTTAAAACTTAAACATTTGAATAGAATTTTGTACATCCTCTCCAATTAAGCCTAACTTTCAACGTTATGGCTACTGACTCTAAAACAAGAATGCAAGGACAGAAGAAAACATTCACTGACAACATACTAAATGATGTGCATAACTTCACAAAGATATAACATCTCTACACCTAACCGTACTCAATATTTTCTACCAAAAATAAGAGAATATTTTAAAAATATATTTTAAAATATTCTTACAAATACACCTGATGTTAGACAGCTTTAAACATCTGAAACATTTTAAAGACAGTATTTTGTGTTAACACTAGATACTTGTTTGATAAGACAATTTGAATTACGATATGCTGAGCAGAAATGGAGCATTCTCACATTTGCTTCATTTTAGCTAATCAAAGACTTCAGAAATGTTAATGTCTTTTGGGAAAATTTTTACTGAGAAGAAAAATTATTTAACAAAGTATCAAAGTAGTATGAAAAACGTTCCTTTATTTTACCTGTATATAACAGCGAACCATTATGAGGGAGAGTATGCAGCAATTTCCAGTTAGGAAACAGCTAAGGAAAAGTGTACCAAGGGAAAAAATGGGAGTGCATAAGCACACTGTGCTTGTCAGCTGCTCACTGGATGTGACATAGTTCAACTGGTGTGTGGCTGTATGTTGAGGTGATGGTAAAAAACACTGCAGTATATAACTACAGAGAGCCAGACACCAGATGAAACCCAGAAGTACTGGGTTCTATAAAAGAATTTACCAAAGAATCAGACTGCATGAGTGTCAGAACAAAACTGGTTAGGGTGAAGAGGGAAAGCTGCCCTCCAGGAGGCCCAGTGAGGGAATCCCAGCCATTTCAACAAAAGCTCATGCCACTCAAGTCAAATGAATGGTTTTCAGCAAGAAGGGACCTGGATTCTTCCTGACAAGTCAAGGGAGCACAGGTGCACTGAAGACTTTTCCCTGCAGTTTCAGAGTGCCTGGCCAGGACCCATCTTCATTAGGGCTCTTATTTTCTTGGATTTAGCCATGAGAGATCAGAAAAGCCAGGCATTTGATTTCATAGTTCCAAGACCCACTGTGACCTGACTTCACTAGGCTGGAAGACACCCACAAAAAGAGTGTGGCTGAGTCAACAGAAGTCAAGACACAATGAAATCTTTGAACCACGAGATGTGACCACCCTTAAACATGAATACATTCAATGGCCACTGCTGTTACATTTGTTCACAATTTCAACCAGTTATTAATCATAACTCATTGGTCATTTAAGGAAGTTAGCCACATGGAAGCATAAACAATAAAAAAATTTCTCATCAATACCAAGGATTAAATTGATCTATGATCTACCATGAATTCTGAAATTATTTGTAGATTCATAACCAGTTTGAATGTTTTTAGACTTATGAAATAATTGATGATCTTCTCATTCTAACATTGCTTTGAAAGGTAATTTCATTTGACCTATTCTTCATTATGAAAGCAATGATAAATATGAATTTAAATGTTTATGTACCTTTGGCTGCAGGTGTTCAGTACCATCAAGAGTATCTTGCCCTTCCTTTGGTGTCACATCTAAATGAGGCTCTGCTGACGAAAGTATAGATTTACTTAAATGACACAGAACAGTTATAAAGATGGATCCTCTAGCATAATAAAGATAAGTATATCTAACAATAATTTATTTATATTTTCCCACATCTGTATTTACTTTAAGCTTAACTGTTAGCTGAATATTTATTTCTAAATTTATATTGCCACTGTGTGTGAGTGGGGGTGCTCTTGGAAATGAACCCATGGACTGTGCAAGTATTGCAATATTCTGCCACTGAGTTTCATCCCAAGGTCTTTAATAATATTTTGAGACACTGTCACTCAGCATTCCCAGGCTGGCTTGAAAGCTGCAATTCTCCTGCCTCAGCCCCTCACATAGCTGGGATTACAGATGTGCTTCATTGAACCCAGCTACTATTGACTTCTCTAGGAAATACTGAGACTAATCCAAAACTCTGAAAACCTCTTGGGGAGCTACTACATGTCACCAGGTTCAATGCACACAAACATGTCCAAGATTTACCACTCAAACAAATGGAAAATCCTCAGAAACAAAATTTTAAAATCCCATAGAGACATGACAATTCACACTGTTTACTAGGCTCTGCCTCAGAAGAGAAATGTTGAAACAACCCCTCTTCAGTAATTGTAATTTCCAACATGACTGATAGCATTACACCTTTATCAATTATGCCCATTTCCTCATATCTGAAATGTTTTTGTCTTCTATTCTGATAGATTTCTTTTCTTCTTTTATGACTCAGACCTTTTATGAAGTCTTGCTTAATTATGTCTTTCTCTGCTGACATAGGGTGGTGTTTGTTTTATTTTTGTTTTTATATCCATTACAGTTTAATGAAGACTGAATAAACAATAAAATACTTAAGATTTACATATAAGATTAAAGAATCCAACAGTTTCATTTCTCCTTAATCAAAAGTATCACTATTATCCTTTATGCATATATGATTACATGACCTCTGTAACTCTCTCTATATCATGTACACAAAATGAATGAGAAGTTATACTCAATTTCTGCATGATGTGTCAAATGTATTCTCCTGTCATGTATAACTAAGGGGAACAAAATAAGTACTACAGATAATATAATAGGATAATGAGGTCCTATGAAGATTTTTTGCCCACTTCTAGAAACCTGAGTTTCTTTGTATTCTTTTTAATATTTTTTAAGTTGTCAATGGTCCTTTCTTTTATTTATTGATACGCGATGCTGAGAATCAAACCCAGTGCCTCAAGCATGCTAGGCAAATGCTCTGCCACTGAGCCACAACCCCAGCCCAGTTTTGTAAGTATTTTTAAAGTACATACAATTTTTATTTGTTCAATTGTGTTATACATGATATTAGATTGTATTTTGACATATTTACACAAATTCAGAGTATATCTTATACTAATTGGGATCCTAACTAATATTTGTATATGATTTAAGTGAAATAAGCCTATCCCCAAAAAACAAAACCCAAATGTTCCCTTTGATATGTGAATGCTATGGATGGGGGTAAACTAGGAGTTATATTAGCAAAGGGGAATTAAGAGAATGGAGCAGGAACAGTGGAATGATTCTGACATCACTTTCCTATGTACATAGTCTGGTGTTTCTTTGCTTGGTCCTTTCTTAGTACGTTAGTAATTTCTTCTACCGACTCTTCACAACTTCTTCTGTAAATTTTCATTTACAAACTTCACTCTTTACTCATGTGTTAGAGAAAATAAATTTATCAGTCAACGTTGTCACCAATCTTTATTTACATGACCTAACAATTGACTGAGCTCCTGGAATGTGCTTGTGTGGATAAAAGTTGTCAGAAATATGGCCTGAGCTGTTTCTTATGGTGTGTAGTTAGCAGCCATGGGCAAGAAACGGTGACAGCATGAAAGTTGCAAGAGAGAAAGACAACAATTCCATGTCAAAAAATATGGAGATTAATGAGGAGTAATGAGAGGGGACATTAAAGACAAAGGAAAGGGTTAAACATACAGAGGTAGGCATGATTTGTATAAAGAAAGACTTATAGTTAATTTTACAATACTTGGACTAGGGATGAGGTTATAGAGCAGTTGTAGAGCAAGGTAAAGCGCTTGCCTAGCATGTGTGAGGCACTGGGTTCAATTCTCAGCACCACATATAAATAAATAAATAAAAGTCGTCCATCAACAACTAAAAAATAAAAATAAAATACTTGGACTATCATATTGTACACATCAGTTCATACTCATATTTGCACTGTGGCTAGGATACTACAAATGCCATGGGCAGGAGCAATGTGAGGTACATAAGCATAAATGTACCATTAGAAGGCAATGGTACAAAATAAAAATATATCAACTTGAACTGAGAAAATGTTTCCACATACAAGATACAAAGTTTTCAGTGTCCAATATAAAATGAAGTTTTTAAATGCATTAAAAGTATACAGACTGCAAACATTTCAAATGTTGTCATACACATCTTCCCAGAGAACTTGTATTACAAATTTACCTGATTTAAGTATCTTTGCATCCTTCATCCATACTGATTGATTTGGAGGAGTATCATTTATTTCAAGAAGGCCTAAATGAGTTTGAAAAATATATTAAATAAATGTTGTGTATTTCAAACAAAAGACAGGTAATATGGCAAGCTGAATTTTACAGTACAGAATGCTCCATAGTCTCAATTTGTGCATGTTTTTGGGCAGCTCCTACTGTAGCCCAACGACTATTTGCAGGTACACAAAGCCAGTTGTTCAAGACAATTTACCTCTGCTTCTGAAAATGGTTCTGTAGCACTTCCTGGTAGGCATACAGGAGTGTATTTCACAGTCAAGACTCCAGTCTTTTTGGACTAGAATTCAGAACAAATAAGGAGATCTGTAGTTGCTAGCCAGAAACCCCAAAAGACTGATTAATTCTAAAAATAGATGTTGTAGAAATAAGCATCCACTTTTTAATTACATCAGCAAGGAAAAATTGTCTAGGTCTTGAATTTTTGTAGATTTTTTATATTTTTCATCATTATTTACGTTTTAATCTATTCATAGTCTTTTCCTTGTTTCAATGGGGTTTTTGTTGTACTTGTTTTCTCATCTCTCATTTCTATTTGCATCATTTCTCTTTTTCATGATCACCTTTATTTTCCTTCTGTAGATTTTACCTTCCACCACTTTTTCTTTCATTTTTTTTATTTTTTACTTTTTCTCTCTTGGAATATTAATTTTGGAATCACTTATATCAATTTTTTGTGCTTTCTGCATTATTAACACTCTCTTCACATTGGTTAGATAATTTAGAGTCATCATTTTAAATATATTTTCTTACATATTTACAAGTGCTTTGCTTCAAAGTTGTTCCTCTTCCTGGTGACATTCTCTTAGAAATTGTTTTGAATGAATGATACTATCACTTTCTCACACTGAGTCGGAGTTTTGAAAATATGACTTAACTATATCTCAGGACTATTCAAAAGAGAAATCTCAATATAATGACTCACATCAAATATCAGATGAAAAATCAATCCAAATACATGCACAAAAAACAAGTAACATGAGGAAACAATGCAAGAAGAAACCAACAAGAGTTCCTATTTCCAACAGCAGAAACACATTCTACTCAGCAGCACATCACTTCAGTAGATCATATATCTAGGACACAAAAGAAGTCATAGCAAATACAAAAAATTAATATAATGCCCTCCATCTTCTAATATCATAATGAAAGGACATTAGATATCAAAAGAATAGAAAACTTCAGAAACATGTGGAGAATGAAAAATATACTTTTGCATGATGGCCAGAGATTTTAAAACACAAAGAAACAATATGAAAACATGGCATCCCAGAATCTTTGGAATAAAGGAAAAAACAGCTCTTCTTATTTCATTTTTTTCCTTTTAATTTCTTCTTATTTTTTTAATCTCCATATCACTTTTTATTCTCATTTTAATGCCATTTTTCTTATTTTTATTTATTTTCCCCTCATTTCTTCCTCTCTGTTCTATCTCACTACTTTTTCACCTTTTTTTCTGAATTTAGTTAATTTAACTGTCACTGTTGCCTTTTTTTTTTTTTTTCATCCACACAGTTTGTGATTTCCCATTTCTTCTCTTCGGTTAGTGGAGTCTTAGAGATGCTTTTAAATAAGCATTCAATTATTAGTTGAAGTATATTTTCCTTCTAGTTTTTTGCTCTTGCTGGTTATTATTTTTTCCTCTTAAAGAGATGATGATAGGTAAACCTACCTCTTTGGTTGTGCCCACTTTGCACAGTGGGGTTTGACACTGAGATACAGCTTTTCCCCAGGGCCAGAGCACAGAGAAAGCAGTTCTCCAAAAATATCCACATATAACAATGAAGAAGAAATATATTCAAATGCATGCACAAACCTCAGGATAGTAATAATGAGTATAAGGGAAAACAGGACAATAACACCCCTCACAAATGTTATAATCCCCCAATAACTGCACTGTTAATATTCTAATATCCGCAAAATAGGTTGGATAAAGCATGGTTCATAATTTTTAGTGATTTCCAACATAGAACAGAAATAAACTGGGACGTTATCTTTAGTGCTCTAACAGCAAATGCCCCATCCTGAGAGGCAGTCCCCTTAAAAGGGAGTTGCAATTCTTCTTTCTTTCTTTCTTTTTTCCACAATTTTTACTGATATATACTGATGGAATATGTTCTTACATATTCATACAATGCACACAATGTACTAATATAATTTGTCCAATATCACTTCCCAGGAATTTCCCCCTTAATCCCCATGCTCCATTCCTTGGTCCCTTTCCTCTAATAATCTCCCTTTGATTTTCATGACATCAGCCTCCACCTTTCTTTTCCTTTTTCTCTCTAGCTACTGCATGTGAGTAAAAAAAAGTCCCTCAGCCTTCTGAGATTGACTTATTTTGTTAATATAATGGTCTCCATTGCATCCATTTTACTGTAAATGACATAATTTCAGATTTCTTGATGACTGAATAAAACTACATAGTGTGTATATCCATCATATTTACTCTAACAATTCATCCATTGGCAGACACCTAGGCTGCTTCTATGGTGTAACTATCGTGAACTGTGCTGATATAAACATGGGTATCCATGTATTATCATAATATGATAACTTTTTTTAATTTAGGAGAAATACCCTGGAGTGGTACAGCTATATATTTGTGGTTCTAAGCCTAATCTTTGGAAGAGCTTCCATACTGATTTCCATAATTGTTGTAGTGATTTATAATCCCATGAAAAGTATAAAGTGTTCCACTTCCTCCACATCCTCTCCAGCATTGATTATTATTTTTATTCCTGATAGATGCCATTCTGACTGGTGTAAAATAAAATTTCAGTGTTTTGATTTGCATTTCCCTAATTGCTAATGATGTACTTTTTTTTTCAAATATTTGTTGGCCATTTTTATTTCTTCTCTTGAGAAGTGTCTGTTCATTTGCCAATTTATGAATTGGGTTATTATATTTTTTGGTGTAAAACTTTTTGAGTTCTCTATTCTAGATATTAATCCTCTGTCATAAGTATAACTAGTCAAGATTTTCTCCCATTCTGTAGTTTCTCTCTTCACATTCCCTTGGTTTCCTTTTCTGTACAGAAGCTTTTGAATTGGATGCCATCCCATTGATGAACTCTTGGATCATTTGGGGAGCTTTAGTGGTCTTAGTGAGAAATCAGTTGCCTGTGCCTTTATTCTGGAGTGTTGGCCCAATGTTTTCTTCTAGGAGTTGCATAGGTTCTGCTGTAATTCCTAAGTCTTTGATCAACTTTGATATGATTTTTGTGCAGGGTAAGACAAAGATTTAATTTTACTCTTCTACATATGGATAACCAGTCATCCCAGAACCATTTGTGAAAAAGGCTTTCTTTTCTCCAGTGTATGTTTTTGGCATCTTTGTCAAAGAGCAGGTGACAATAGATGTCTTCTATTCTGTACCACAGATCTATGTCTATTTTATGCCTGTATCATGAGGCTTTGTTACTATAGCTCTGTAGTATAATTTGAAATCAGGTTTTATGATACCTCCAGCATCACTGTTTTGTCTTAAAATTACTTTGGCTCTTCTAGGTTTATTATTCTTCCAAATCAATTTTAGAACTATTGTTTCCTAGTTCTGTGAAAAATATCACTGGCATTTTGATGGAGATTGCATTGAATCTGTATATTTCTATTGGTAGTATGGGCCTTTTAATAATATTCATTCTACTTATCCATACATATGGAAGGTCTTTCCACCTTTTGAGGTCTTCTTCAATTACTTGATTCAATGTGTTCCACAATTTTTATGTGGAGGTCATTCACTTCCTTGGTTAGAAATATCCTAAGGGGCTGGGGCTGGGGCTGTGGGTCAGTGGTAGAGAGCTTGCCTAGCATGTGTGAGACACTGGGTTCAATTCTCAGTACCACATATAAATAAATAAATTAAAATAAAATCCATCACAACTAAAATAAAAATACTTTAAAAAAAAGAAACAACCCTAGGAATCTTTTAAAGATATTGGGAAAAAATGTTTTTCTAACTGATTTCTCAGAAGATTCATTGTTGGTATATGATTTTTTTCATGTGCATTTTGGAACCTGCTACTTTGCCAAATTTGTTCATTATCTCTAGAAGTTTTTCATGGAGTTTATTGGATCTTCTAGGTCAAGGACCATGTCTTCTATAAACAGTGATATTTTGATTTCTTCCTTTCCTATTTATTTGCTCTCTTACCTAACTGCTCAGGCAGCTGTTTTCCTCTAAAGAGTCAGTTTCATACTTTGAAAAAAAAAACACTGAAGACAAGGCACAATGAAATCCTTGACCATGACATTACAGGCCAATAATACTAAAATTTTCAGCCAGAAGAAATGACCACCTTTTAATATGAATGCATTCAGTGGTCCTTCTGTTAAATTTGTTCCTAATTTGAACCAGTTGTTAATTAGTTGATCATTTAAGGAGATTATCCAAATGGAAGCACAAACAATCAAAATATTTTTTTGCCTCAATCCCAAGCATAAAATTGATCTATAGGCACTATGAATTCTGAAATTATTTGTAGATTTGCAACCAGTTTGAATGCTTTTAGGCTTATGAAATAATAAATGATCTTTCCATTCTAACATTCATTTGAAAGGTAATTTCATTTAGCCTATTCTTCATTATTAAAGCAAGGAAAAATACAGGAAGTCCAGAACTTAAATTTAAATGTTTACATACCTTTGGCTGCTGGATTTGGGTATCATCAAGAATTTTTCTCCCATTTTTCTGGAGTCACATGTAAATATGGTTCTGCTGACAAACGTATAGATATACTTAAATGACTTAGAAGAGTTATAAAGAGGGATCCTCTAGCAAAATAAAAATAAATATATCTAATAATAATTTATTTATATTTTCCCAAATATGTGTTTAAATTAATCTTAACTTTTAGATGACTATTTATCTTAATATTTGTCTTCTGATTGTGAGGGGTTTGGTGAGGCCCTGGGATTAAACCCAAGGCTTGTGCATGCTTGGCAAACATTCTGCCACTGACTGTCATCCCTAGGTCTTTTATATTATTTTGAGATACCACCCCTCTAAAATGCTCAGGCTGGCTTGAAATCTGCCATCCTCCTGCCTCAGCCCTCCACGTAGCTGAGATTATACATATGCTTCACTGCACCCAGCTAATATTGGCTTCTCTATGAAATATCTAAACTAATTCAAAGTTACAGAAATCTTTTGGGCTAGATGTCACCAGGTTCAATGCACACAAATATCTCAAAGATTCACCATTCAAGATAAATGGAAAGTCCTCAGAAACAAAATTGATAGTTCCACAGAAACATGACAGTTCATACTATTCACTATGTTCTACCTCAGAATAGTAATTTTCAAACAACCCCTCTTTCATCACTAGTGATTTCCAAAATGACTGATATTGTTATTCCTTTGTCAATAAATCCCTTATATCTAACAAATTTATTTTCTGCATTTGAGACTCAGTCTCCTATATGAAGTCTTTCTTAATTATGGCTCTAACTAATGACATAGGCTGGTGTTTTGTTTCTCTTTATTTTATATCTATTATACTTAATGAAGCTGTTCTAAAAAATAAAACATTTAAGATTCAAATGTAAGATAAGATTCAATGGTTTCATTTCCCCTTACTCAAAAGTACCATTGCTAATATATAGGATAGTGCTCTAACTTGGTGCCCTATGGATATACTTTGCCCATGTCTGTAATCCTGAGTTGTTATGAGATTCTTTTCTTATAAATAGATATATATTTTTAATTGTTCTTTTGAGTTATTCTTGTATTTGACTTAAGCAGAATAAGCCAATCCCCCAAATCCAAAAGTCAAATGTTCTCTCTGATATGTGGATGTTAACACACAACAAGATATTAAAGTAAACTAGAAGTTCAGTAGATTAGAAAAGAGGGAGCAGGAACAGTAGAATTAATCTACATCACTTTCCTATGTATGTAGGTTGGTGTTTTCTTCCTTGGTCTTTTTTTAGTACTTGACCAATTTTTCCACTGATTCTTTGCGACTCATACTGTAAATTCTTCATTTACAGGTCTGACTCCATTGCTCCTAGATTGGAAGGAACAATTTTATCAGTCATCTATTTCTCCAATCTTTATTTACTTGAGCAGATATTTGATTGAGCTCCTGGTACATGCTAGTATGGACAAAAGGCTTCACATGTGGTAGCTTTTCTGCAGGTAGGGCCTGAGCTCTGTATTAAGTAGTGAGGTAAGTAGCCAGGACAGGAATTGGAGAGGGCAGAAAAGGCAGTTGCAAGAGAGAAAGTAAAATATTCAATGGCATCTTTATTTGTCAAAAAATATGGGGTTTGGGGACAGGGGTTGTGGCTTAGTTGTAAAGTGCTTGCCTGGCATGTGCAAAGCACTGGTTTTAATCCTCAGCACCACATAAAAATAAATAAATAAAATATACAATTTTATGTTTTTAAAAAAATTATGGAGATTGATGAGGAGTAATAACAGATGACTAAAAAGACAGAGGAAAGCGTTAAATGTATGCAGGCAGAATTTATATCATGAAAAATTGCTAGTTAACTTTAAAATACTTGGACCTGGGGCTGGGGATGTGGCTCAAGTGGTAGTGCACTTGCCTGCCATGTGCAGGGTGCTGGGTTTGATCCTCAGCACCACATAAAAATAAAATAAAGATGTTGTCTCCACCGAAAACTAAGAAACAAATATTAAAATTTTTTTAAAAATAAAATAAAATACTTGGACCCCATGTTGTATGAAGTGGTTCTTGTTCATATTTGCACTGTAGCTAGATAACTACAAATGTCATGGGCAGGATGTATTTGAGGTGCACACACATAAATGGTGATGAATAATTAGAAGGCAACAACACAAAATAAAGATGATGAAGACCTGAACTGAGGGAATGTTTCCAGACACATAGAAGATACAAAATATTCAGCCATTATAAAATGAAGTTTTTAAAGGAATTAAAATATACAGACTGCTAGCATGTCAAATATTTTCATATACACCTTTACAGAGAAATTGTATTGCAAGATTTACCTGATTTGAGTGGCTTTGCATCTTTCACTGATACTGATTGATTTAGAAGAGTATTAATTATTTCCATGATAGCCTAAATGAGATTGGAAAAACATATTAGGTAAATATTTATTGTATTTCATGTATTATTAGGCAATATTTGAAGTTGAGTTTTACAGTATAGAATACTCCACAGTCTCCATGTTTCGGGGGCAGTTCTTACACTATATCCAGGTACACAAAGCCAATATTGAATGTGATTTACCTCTGCTTCTCAAAATGGTCCTGTATCACATCCTGGTAGGCATACAGGAGGGTACTTCACAGAGACTCTAGTCTTTTCAGACTAGAATTGAGAAGAAATAAGTAGAACTGTAGTTGCTAGCCAGAAAACCCAAAAGACTGATCAATTCTAAAAACAGAAGTTGTGGAAACAAATTTCTACATTTTAATCACATCAGAATTCCACATTTAATTACATCAATATCTCCTGTCTTAGAAATGTTGTTGGTCTTGGATTTTCGTAGTTTTTTAAAATGTTTTTCCTCATTATTTATGCTTTAATATGTATAATTTATATAATCTTTCTATTGTTTTAATGGGTTTTTCTATGTACTTGTTTTCGTATCTCTCATTTTTATTTGCATCATTTCTCATTTTCATTTTTCACCCTCATTTTCCTTCTGTAGATTTTCCCTTCCACCACTTTTTAATTTATTTTTATATTTTTTACCTTTTGTTTGTCTATTTCTGTATTATTTTTAAAATCACTGATACCTTTTTTTGTGCATTTTACATTATTAATCCCCACTTCACATTGCTTAGATAATTTGGAGACATCATTTCAAACATATTTTTGTTATAAATTCACATGTTCTTTGCTTCCAAGTTGTGGCTCTTACTGGTGTCATTCTTTCCTATGAAATTGTTTTGAATGAATGATCCTAGCACTTTTCTCTTACTGAATTGGAGCTTTGAGAATGAGACATATCCTCTGCTCAGAACATATCAACAAAGGAAATCTCAATTAAATGACCCACATTGAATAGCAGAAGGGAAATCTAGCCAAATACATTCATGATACTTAACATATTAATATAAGTAATATGAGACAGTCACGTAATAAGTAACCATCAAAAGTTCCAAATTTACCAATAACTCAATTCATATACCAAGATTGACAAACATGCTGAAGAAACAATTGATTGTAAAAATATTTAAGTAAGAAAACTTAGAAATAAATTAATGAAGATGATAGAGATTTTGAAAGAACATTTCAGTAATGAGATAAAAGTTTCTTGGAAAAAACCAAAAATTTTGAAATGATAAGTTTATTAAATCAAAAATCTGTGTAGACAGTACTACCAATGTACTACATCAGGAAGAAAAAAAAGAATGTTAAGGCTTGAAGGCATGTTACATGAGTAAACTTTTAGATACTAATAAAAATGAGAAACTTGGCAATGTCAAAAGAGCAACTTGAAATTACAAGATATCAGAGTAGGGAAGTCTGCTTTCTAGGCTGCTCTGTGGCATAAAACCAAAGCAGCTGATATACAGCTTGTCAGTGAGGTGGTGAAAAAGAGATTTCACTGGGATTTAATATTAGGGAATAGAGCAGTTTGGAGAATCGGAAGTTTGGATACAGGAAAATAAAGAAGAAAGCTCACCACTGATGATAGTAGCTTCTGGTCACATGAGCAGACCCACCACTTGTTTTGTTGTAGAGAAATCAGAGATCAAAAACATTGCCTGAACTTATTTAAACTGGGAGATTGCAAACCCTGCAGGTTTTTTACAATTACAATTGCGTGTGAAATAAGTGAGTGCTCTATCCTGACTGGCCATGCAGGGCTCAGGCAGGAATCCTTTAGGGGCCAGCATGCATGCCATGACATCTGCAGAACTCCAGAGATCAGAAACACATACAAACTCAGAAACACATACAAACACGGTCACAGTATTAGCAGGTGCCTAGGCAAAGTCTGACCTATGTGAATGAAATGGGCGTGGAGTGACTGTGCCTTGAGTTGGAAGGGTGAAGGGAAGCCTTGCTGTCATGTGGCTCATAAGAACATCTGAAGTGGTTTGGAAGTGGCAGTTGGTGAGGGGAATACCCAAAGGAACTATACCTGGGATGGCTAAGTTCCAGGGCAAAAGTGAGTGCAGGAACAGCACCCTTTCCCCACAATTGGTTGTCTTGGGAGGCACCTGAGAACCAAATCCACAGAAGCAATTGGGTAAAGTCTGGTCCTAGGGGCAGGTCAACCTAGCCACTCCAAATAAGGTAACTTTCAAGCTAGCCCAATTAGAGCTGCGGACCAAACACATCACAGCACCATAGGGCAGATTTCCCCTTGCAGAATGTGCTGTTGCTTGAAGCAGTGCCCAAGGGGTGCACAGATCTTGTATGGAGGGTCAAAACACAAACCCATTGTACATAGTAACCCATCCCAACTCTTAGTGCTGAAAATGCAAACTGAGTCTCATATCAAAAAGATTCACTCTTTGACCACAGCAAATCATAAATCAGAGAGTAACATAATAATGGGAAGGGATTAAAATCCCCCAGTCCTTGTTCTCTTTATTAGTACTTTACTTAAGAATAATTGGTAATAAAAACTAATGAACACAGATATTGACTATCCATTCCAGGCAAGTATTTTAACTACTACTTCAGGGTCCCCTCTGTCTAAAATAAGATATTGAGTTTTTTGAAATACTTATATATTTTCTAACATTTTTTCTTATTCCTTCTCTCTCTCTCTCTTTCTCTCTCTCTCTGTGTGTGTGTGTGTGTGTGTGAGAGAGAGAGAGAGAGAGAGAAATGTGGCAATCCTGATTATTTCAAGGTCATATATAAATACACTATTTGTCTTGTTCTCTCTCATATTCAGCCTTTTTCAGTGTAATTATCTTTTTCAAACATTGTCTTGGGAGGATTAAGGTTCATTGTACTTTGTATTTTGGTTGGATTTTCCAGTATTTTAATGTGCTTATTCTACTCATTTTTTTCAATAGTATCTTCTCCTACCATTAGCTGAATTCAAACATTCTTTCCCTTGCTTTCTTAATACCATGCTTCTTCTATTTTTCCCCTCCCTCAATATAAGTATCACTTGCTACTGTTCTTCTTCATTCTCTTTGTTCGCTTTGTGGATATTGCAGTCTCTTCTAATTTCCCAACACATTTCCTTCACTTCTAATTTACTGTATTTTTACCATTGCTCAGAATTACGTGGTTTATATAACTCTACCTCCACTCATTGCTTTAAATCAAGTACTAATTCATGGTCATTGTTTTTACTACTGTTCCCAGTCGCTGAACCCACCATTCCTGTTTATTAGTGGCAGTTAATGTTGGAAACATCATAGTAGGATCTGTGTGTTTACTTCAATACTGTTTGTTGTTTCCAATAGTTGTTACTATAGTTTATTTTTTCCCATTCTATGAGGCATTGTGAACCTAGAACAAGACTAAAACCCCACAGGTTAGAGATTTTGCTATAAAAATAAACATTTTATCCATTACTCCAATTCAAAGAAGAGAGGAAACAAAAAGCTCCAAATCACCAATAATGACCCAAGGAGGAAAAACTGGAGAGAAAACTCAGGTCACACCCCTTGGCATTTACTCACACATCAAAAACAGAGACAGGTACTAGAATGGATAGATAACTACACACAAATGGACATGCACAAAAAAAGTGGTAGAAGAATCCACTTCAAAGGTATGCAAGACCAAGAGCCCTGAAAACATGAGAAAGCAGGCAAGCAAAGCCCACCCTAAAATCCACAATCCCCCACCAAAGGAACCCACTTATAGTGAGGTTGACAAAAACCCAGAGAGAGATTATAAAAACAGATTATCAAAATGTTCAATGAACTAGATATCTAAGTAAGGAATTAAGAGAGTCATTATAGGAGATGAAAGACCTTGTAATAATGAAATAGAAGTACCAAAAAAAAAAGGAGAAATCCTAAAAATAAAATACAATCCACAATTACAAATTCACTTGAAGGTATCATTAACAAAACAGATGGTGTAGAAAACAGAATCTTAATTTGAAGGCAGAACTTCAGGCATTAAAGACAGGCTATATGATCTTGAATACACAGAAAGTAGTAAAAGGAAAATAATTATACAGAAAGACCAGAATATACAAGAAACTTTAGGATAAAATATAAGAACATGGAGATAGAAACTAAGGGCATAAACAATATTTTGAATGAGATATTTACAAAAAAATTATCCCATACCAAGACTGAGATCGACAAACACATATAGGAGGCTTACAGGAACCCAAATAGGCTCAGCAACATAAGAAGCTCATTGAGACACATCATAATCAAAATGCCTAACCTAACACAAAGGAAAAAAATACTAAAAGCCACAAGAGACAAACATTAGGTCGCATTTGGGGGCAAACCAATAAGATTCACTTGTGTTTTCACTCTGAGGCCCTAAAATTTTGGAATGAAATGAATCATTCCAAAGTCTAAAAGAAAACAACTGCCATACAAGGTTACTATACCCAGAAAAGCCCAGTTTCAAATTTAAGGTGGAAATAAAAACATTCCACAACAAGAATAAACTAAAAGAACTCATATGTACCAAAACAGCACTACAAAGAATACTCAAACATAAACTATACACACAGGAACTAAAGAAACACTTTCCAAAGCCTGCAAACCAAGGAAGTTCAACAGAAGAATAATTCACTAAATGACAATCATGGCAGGATAGAATAAAGAGGGAAAAAAGGCAGGAAAACACAAACACATATTCATATTAACAATGAATGTTAAGGGTTTCAACTCCCCAATTAAAAGACACAGATTATTAGAATGCACTGGGCACTTCACATGCACTCCACCATCTGCTATCTGCTACAGGTTCCTTGCCAGAGACAGAATCCATGCCATGTGATTTGGGCCTTGAATCTCCAAATCATGAGCTAAATAACACCCCCCCCCCTTCATGACTATTATCTGTCAAATATTTAATTATATTAACATAAAGCTAGTCAATATACTGAATATCTTAAAACAACAGAAATGCATTCTCTCACAATTTTGGAGGTTTGAAGTCTGAAATAAGGGTATCTTCAAGGTTGGCTCCTTCTGGAGCCTCTGAGGGAAAATCTGTTCCAGGCCTTTCTTCTAGGTTTTAGTGGTTACCAACAATCCCTGGTGTTCCTTGATTTCTAGTTACATTCCTATATGGAATTATTCCATATGTTATTACATAAAATTCTCCAATGTGTCTCTGTGTCCAGATTTACCTCTTGCAATCATTGGATTAGGATCCAGCCTAATCTAGTATGGCTTCATCTTATCTTGATTACATCTGAAAAGACTATTTTAAATAAAGACACATTCACAGGTACTGGCGATTAGGGTTTAAACATATATTTTGGGGGGGGAACACAATTCAACCCACATCACCATAAATTTAAATTGACTAAAATAACATAATATATAATCTCTAACCACAATCAAATTAACTTAAAAATCAACAACAAAAATATTCTCAAAATCTCCAAATATTTGGAAACTAAATAGCACTTCTAAATTACTCTGGGCTCAAAAGCAAATCATGAGCAAGATTAGAAACTGAGCTGAATGAAAATGAAAAGACAACATCTTAAAATCCATGGACTCAATATATGAATGTAGATGAATGGATTGAGAAATTGTGGTACACACACACATACACAAACACACAATGGAATTCTTCTCAGCCATAAAAAAAAGAATGAAATTATGGCATTTACTGGAAAATGGATAGAAATGAAAAATATCATGCTAAATTAAATAAACTAAACTCAGAAACTCGATGGTCTAATGTATCTCTCATGTGTAGAAGTTAGAGTAAAATAAAGGACATGTGGAGGGAAGGATAGGATAACATAAAGAACCAATCAAACATAGATTAATAGATGACAAAAAGGAAGTCTGGTAGAGAAGATGAATGAAAATAATAGAGTATATGACAGAGAGGAGAGAGGATGAAAGGGGAAAGGGGGAAAGAAAAGGGGTAAAGAGATAATGAATTGAAATTGATTTCCATTCATGTATTAATTTGTCAGGATGAATCTAACTACTATATATAACTATAAAGTGCTAATAAATAAGTAAAATAAAATAAAATTTATTGACTACAGTCTAAGTGTTCTTGGGGTATCATAGATTTAAAGTGCTTGTAGTATATACAATATACTTGTGTTAGTAATGTGGAAGGATTTCAAATGAATAATTTAGGTTTATATCTTAAGAAACTAGAGAAGGAAGAAGCAATTAAGCACACACACATACACACACACACACACACATATATATATATATATATATATATAAATACAAAGGAATTATAATAGATAATAATAGAAATAAATAAAACAGCATACAAATTCAAGAGAAAAATCAATGAAACAAAAATCCATGCACAAAAACTCATATACAAATATGTCACAACAAATATCACTATTCTGTATAGATATAATGCATCATTTAAAAAGCAGGTCTTTTAAAAAAAAAAAACCACATTAACAAATTTTAGCCAGAATGATCAAGAAAACACATAAATTATCAAGGTCAGGGATGAAAGAGGAGGTTCTATTGTCATTACAAGGAAAATTATGCCACTAAATTCTACAACTTGATAAAATGAAAAAAATTCATTGAAAGACACAAATAATCAGAATTCACCTAAGAAAAATTAACTATAGAATGCCTATATCTTTTGAAATTGAACACATAGCTAAGCACATACATCTTTTTAAGAGTTATTTTTTTTTTAGAAAGAGAGAGAGAGAGAGAGAGAGAGAGAGAATTTTAATATTTATTTTTTAGTTTTCGGAGGACACAACATCTTTGTTTGTATATGGTGCTGAGGATCGAACCCGGGCCCCACGCACGCCAGGCAAGCGCGCTACCGCTTGAGCCACATCCCCAGCCCCAAGAGTTATTTTTAGTATTAACTTACACATTTTAATTTTTCACTTGCTTATACAGCTTTCTCCTTGTCTTTTTTAAAAGTTCTTAGTCTCACTGCATGTCTAGTATGGTTTTTTGGCATGAGACTCCTTGTGTTTCCTAAATCTGAGAATTAATTATTTTCCTCAGTTCCAAAAATTTCTCAGTCATACTTTCAGAAGTGGAAACTCTGCCACTCAATCTTTGTTTACCCAGTGTTAGGCTCACTTTTTGACTGCAGTTGCAGAACATATTTAGACACACAGATCTATCTAACTGAAATTTTAGTTCTTGTAGACACTCCATTATTGTAACCCTTCTGTATTTAGATAGACTACTTCTACAAATAATCAATGCCCCTATCTCTAAATTTAATTAGTAGAATATTGAATAATTAAACCCTAAAGTAGAGACATTTTTGGAGTATCTGCTGAGTGCCTGGCCCTTGTTTGTAATTTTCTTGACTCTCATCCTTTCCCGCTGCATTTATACTGTATTTTCTCTGCTCCCTTAATTAAGCAAATTGAAACAAAGATGGTGCCTTGCTCAAACTGAGTTTCCTTTCTTTGAATTTCAGAATGAAGGCACAAGAGTCTAAGTCAGTTTATATGAGGACAGAAGAGACATAAACCAAAACAAATGTAAACAAGGGCTATTGAAGGAAGCACTATGATGGGGACGGAAAACTCCAAACTAGTAATACCCTCAGAACTGACACTCTCTTCTTAAAAAGATTAGCTCCTACAGGATTGGAATCCCCAGAACACGGCCCAGTTTACTTAAGACAGAGTATAAGGGATTTATGAGAAAAATCAGCAACCCCATAGCATTCCACTTTCTTAGTTATTGGCCTTGAATCTTTGAGTCTAACATTGGGAGAGAGAATTAGTTCTATAAATTACTTCTTATTCCCACATATAGTCCATGAAGGGAGGAAAGAGAGGAGAAGGAAGGAAAAAGGGGATGGAGAAAGAAAGAAGTAAAAGTACTGAAAAGAAAAGGAGAGAGAGTCAAGGGGGGTACAGAATAACAAAAGTGATGTCAAATATACCAATAAAAATAAAAAAGGAATAACTGGAATGAGTACCAATAATAAACTTAATTTTTTTGGTAAAAACTGAACTAATTCCAAAATGCCTCTCTATCCTTTTCCTTTTACCTCCTTCATTTACCAAATTATAGTGATCTTTAAATTTCAATTTCAATTTCAATACAATAGCTTGCAGAGTTTAAAGACAGTTCTTACATCTTTCACCAAAACTGGACTCTGAACTTATATTTAGAGGTTTGTCATTTTTTTTTCTGAAAAACAATGAAAGGAAAAAAAATTACTGCTTCTCAATGCTTGTGAAGTTAAAATAAAATGGCACTCCTTTTTTGGGTTGAGGGGTCAGAAAAAGGCTAAATGATCAACCAACACCTCCAGTTTATTTCTATCAAATAAGTCTCAAAATTTTAAATCAAGTGAGTGGACACTGGACAATGACCTGAATATTATGGGCAAAATATCCTATGTAGACAATATAGCAGTGACCAGAGCAATGTTATTACTCTAAAGAAAGTTTGAAATCATCAAATAAAATCTATAGGAAAGATCCCATTCTACACTAAGATCATGCCTATTGCTTCCTCCAAACAGCTCAACAACTTACATTTTCATTACTCATTAGGCCAAATTTTCTGTTCCTATGTTTCTACTAACAAACTGCAAAATTTCACTGCTGTATAAATATGTACATAAGTTGCATGTGGCACTGAGATTTGAGGTACAAATTTCCAGCTCTGCTGAATAAGACACCCAGAGCACACCCGAGCACAGACTGGGGTTCCCTAGGATAAGGTTGGAAGAGTCACTGATTAGTATTCTAGCTCCTAAATAATTACTTCTCACTTATGTAAATTATGAACTCCCTTAAGAGGAAAGTTTTTAAAAAATCTATATCATATCACATTTTATTTTAATAAAAACATAAAATAATATTTAAACTCCTTACTCCTTAAACACTTACATGATTATGAAACCAAAAGAAAATTACAATCTCATAAACACATTGAAACAAAATTAGAAAAATTCAACTTTGCAATATTAATTTAATTTAATGGATGGCATTGATCTTTTAAAACTCCATTTCTAAAACAGAAAAACATAAACTAAGATCCAGGTTTAAAATATGATCTCTTTCATTCATGGGAAAGATTCTCCCTGGTATATGGAATAAAGTCTCACCCCTTAGCATAGCATTCTAGAACCTCTTTGTAGTCAGACCTCTTCCAACCTCATTACCTTCCACATCCCTTACTCACTCTTCAGACTTCCACCCAGATGATTTGCCATTTTCTAGAAAAGCTCAAACCTTCTCTGTACCTGGGATTGTTGTCAACACTGTCCTCTCAGTCTCTACTCTTCTCAATCTACCAGCACTCTAATATTCCTCTCAGATTCAAATCCAAAGCCATATATTTCATGAAGCCATTTCCAATCCTGGGACTTAAAAATTTCACCCTACTTCCCAACCAACTTTCTAGAGTGTTTGGCTCATACTGTATTTTTTTCATATCATCTGCTATAATGTCAGCCATTTATAGATCTGTTTTCCTTACTACACTATTAACTGGGAAAAATACAGAATTATTTAGTTATAATTCATATAGCATACAATTCACCCATTTAAAGTGTATAACTGAATGATTTATAGTATTGTCACAGGGTTGTACAACCATCACCACAAACAATTTCTGAACATTTTTATCATCCCCCATTGGGAATCCTATGCCCATTTCAACTCACTTCCTGCACCCCACCCCAGAGCTGAGTAACTGATAATTAACTTTATATATATATATCTGCTTATCTAAATATTCCATGTAGATTGAATTACCCAATATGTGATATTTGGTGTATGTGTAATCTTTTAAGGGCAGAAACCAAGACCTATTCTTAGAAGGAGGAGTTAATGAGAAGGGCATGTGATATAATAAAAGAGAATTTGTTTGGAGTCAGACAGGTCTAAGTTAAAAATAAAAATTCAGTTTTTTAATAACTGTGTAACTCTGGGTAAGTCACTTGATCCCTCTGTTCATTGATCTATAAAATGTGGATAACAATACCCTTCTTAAAAGATTGTTGTAAGGGTAAGAAAGAGGATATGGAAAGTACCTGAAGAAGAGTTTGCTCAATAAACAGAAGTTGTTATTTGTATTTATCTGTACACCCATAGCACATGGCACAGTAGATCATAAGGTAGCTTTCTTTTGTTTCTCAGCCACTGTTCTTCCTCAGAAGAAAATTAATCTAGACAATACAGGGAGACAGTGAAGCCAATAAACAAATCTAAGATCTGAGACCAGAAGGAAGGCAGTTAGCTTTATTTCTGAAGACACTTAGAAAAATCAGCTCATCCATCTCAACTTCTAGTTTTCAGTTGCATATACTTATCATGTAGTATTCATTTCTGCTTTCCTTATGAGGGGACAGTAGAAGCCTGAATCATACCTAAAATTCTCCTTAAGACAGATGAGCAATACTATCTGAATCATGAGGAGAAAGAAGTATAGAACCCTTTCACAAAACACATGTTTATCCATGAAAAGGAAAATCCAATCATCATGACGATTAAATTATATCTGTAAATATCCAAATAAATTAGAAACCTTCACCATCAAACAATCAGGGTCCTTCATAGAAAAGAAAGGTATTCACGTACTAATTCAATTCCAAAACATAAACAGGAAAGAAGGAGACAAAAGTCACAGTAATAAGTTTGTTTGCATCATACTTCTAGTAGAGGATATATATAATTTAATTAAGAGCCAGAAACTGAGTAGTATACCTTCAAATGAAAAGGGTATACAAATAATTCAGTCCCTATGGAAGAGAAACATGACAGGATGCTTAAAGAAGAAAACATCTAATTTACAAGGACAACAGCATAAGTTATAGGAGTTTTCTTTAGGAATTAATTTAAAAAATAATAATCCTACAAATCATGGCAATAAGAAAATAATTTTTTAATCAGAAGAGATAATATAGCAATTGACTATTATAGTAACTTGAATTAATAAATTTCAGCCCATTAAGCAGTCTGAAGAACTTTTCAAACATAGCCATGAGGTAGGAACCATTATTAGGACAGAAATAAACTGAGCATTTCTATGTGAAATTGCTCTTCCCCTTTAATTTACCCTTTTCCCATACTTTTCAAAAACTTTTCTGATAATCAAATTTAAGTTGACCTTCTAATCCAAAGAAAGAGGGCCAATAAGTTTTTCCAATCACTTGTTTCTTTCAAAATCAGACAGAAATAGGTAAATAGTAAATACATATCAGTTCTTAACATATCTAGTTCCTTATGCTGGTGGTCTGCTCAATGTGTTCATGAACAAGTCATTCTAAAACCTCATGCCATCATCTCTCCTCTCTTTGTGAAAAGAAATGTCCTGTCAAGACAGAAAAACTTGAGACCCTGTTTCTGGTTTACCATATAACCTAGCTATCACATTCTGGGTATATCTCAAAAGGAAACCAAATCAGTGGATGAAAGTGATTACTGAACTCCCATGCTATTGAAGCACTTCTCCACAATAGCCAAGATACAGATCAACAGATGTGTGTCCAGCAGAGGATAAATGGGTATAGAAAATCTGTTCTGTGTTTTTATGGAATATATATTATATATTGTTATATAATAATATATATAATTATATATTGTTATATAATTATAATATATAATTATATATTGTTATATAATAATATATATTGTTATATAATAATATTATATATATATAATATTATTCAGCCATAAAATAATGAAATTCCATCATTTGCAGCAAAATGGATTAAGGAGGACATTACGCTAAGTGAAATAAATCATGGGCAAAAAAACAAATACTGCATGTTCTCACTCCTAAGTAGAAGCTAAAAAAGTTGACCTCCAAGAAGAGTGAAGAACACTGATTATCAGAGCTAGAAAGTATAGGAGAAAGCAGGGACAAAAGGAGTTGGAGAACAGGTACAAAAATAGTTATTCAATAGGCTCAACCCAGTTCTAGAACTTGGGCACCACGGAGGGGTTTTAATGTCTATACTTTTAACTGGGCTTTTTGTTTGCATATCCTAAGACATATGTTTAATACTGAGCATCTCTGAAAATTGTCCTTCAAGTTATGACAAGCTTAAGAACTAGTGGGGGGAAGGGGGAGGAAACTGAAGGGACAAGATATTGGCATTCAGTATTACCCTAACCATATCTGGAGTGAATCAACATCCAGAACCCAAACAACCAACATAAAACTCACTGTAGGAAAATGAATGGAATACAAATATCCTCTGGTATAAAATGATGGAACAGGAAAATTGTTATTCACCAAGCTTCTGAGTCCTCTCTAACATTCACAATGACTAGGATAGGTACTTATCCCTTCATTGTGTATCTTCATCAACTCTCTGTTGCTGACAAACCACATAAAATCAAGCCTTAGGGCTTGGATTAGTTTTGTGCTTTTAACATTTCCCAGGAGTTTTGTTTCAGGGGTATGTTCTGTGGGCAGGACATATTCTTGATAAAAGGTTATGAGAATGACACTTTACTTTTGTGATCTTCTCTCCAAAGTCTATAATCCCAGGCTAATTATGAGGAGAATATTAGACAAATCCTAAATGAGGGACATTCAAATAAATACCTGGTCATTACTCCTCAAAGCTGCCAAGATCTTGATGACGTCTGAGAAACTGCCCCAGCGAAGAAATCCTAAGGAGACATGATGACTGAATTCAATGTGGTTTCTTGGACAACATCCTGGAAAAGAAAAAAGACAGGACATTAGACAGGGGAGATGGCCATCAGGTGGAAACAAAAGAAGTCTGATAAAGAATGGACTTTAGTTAACAATAAAGTATCAATACAGGTTCATTTACTGTGACAAAAGAGACAAACTAATAATAGAGGCTAGTAATAGGGGAATCTGGGCATGGGGTTTATGGAAAATGTACTGTCTTTGCAATTCTCTGTAAATCGAAAGCTATTCAAAAATAAGAAATTTATTTTTTGAAAAAAATAAGTCAAAGCTATTACACTAAGCAATAACCAATGCTAGGTGGATATTCAAGGAAATGCCAAAATACTGATAAGGAGCTACTGGAAAATTAGCAGAACATACAAAAGAAACAGAAGTTTTTAACCTAGGTAAGAGAAAGATTAAAGATGGTTTAGGTGTAGTTGTATATATTTTTCATTAATGATAATATAGGGAAAACTACAAAATAGCAGAAAGGGGAGATAAAAGTTTTCACAGTTCCATCTATAACAACTATTATTAGAATTTTTTTCATTTTTTAAAATATATCCATGTTTTTCTGGGGTTTTCATGGTTGTAATCATACTTGCCATGCACTTTAATCTCTTTGACATTTTTGCCTCCCTTTATTGAAGATAAATCTCACATAATCCAAGTCAATTGGCCTCATTGTGCATTATGAAAAGAATTGATTTAAGTGAAAGGGAACCATATGACTTCCCAAGACTACATGTGATGAAACACAGAATGTGCTCTATTTATCTAGCACACAGTGCAGAGTCAGAGGGGATACACATGATATTATATGGGAACTCACTGGTCTATCTCTTGATTTCAACGTGGAGGTGGTATAATATTTAAGAAACATACAGAAAGTCATGGAAAGACCTCTGGCAAGCAAGAGCCACAGAAATAAGAGGTAGGGTACCGAGAACACTGAAGATGGGAAGTGGGCTTGAGAATAAATTGTTGAATTCTCTAAGATAACATAGAGCACGAGAGAGAAGCAGGTTTCAGTGGGATAGAGTTAAGTTTCGAGGATGTTGTATTAAGGGGCCATAAAATGTGGCCAACAAGCAACATAGTCAAGAGTGGGTATGTGTTTAAAAATACCAAACACTACCTTCCTGAAATCTTTATGATGTCAAAACTTAATATTAGTAATAATTTATCAAAAACAACAGTGATGTGAAAATCATTTTATTTTTTGTGAACATCAATATAACTTTTTTTTTGCATTTGAACTGACAATAATCATAAACATTAATGTTGCTAGCCCTCAAAATTTGTAGCTTATATATAAATAATTTTAAACTGCTACACAATGTTACACACATGCAGAAGTAGGGGACAGCCATAGGAGAAGATTTTTCTTTTTGTTCTATAGCTTCAAAAAGTTCACTAACATGAATTAGGTTTAAAAACAGAAAATTGATGATGAAAACTCTTTAAACATTTCACATGTTATAAGTCCTTTGTGTAAGGTATATGCAGAAATAAGAATGAGATGATTCTTTCCATTCTAGAGGTGAACTTAGTTGCTAAGAGAGATACACTCATGTAACTAAAAGACTCAAATAAACTGTAGAACATCCTGTAACCGAAGAATAAACCAAGCCCTTCTTTTATTTTGGAAACACAAAATAAGGAGCAATATATTCCAAATGGGGAAGGGTTGATTAAAAGAAGAGATAATTTTTGAAGTTTGCTTTAAAACAGATTCTCAGTCTTAAAGTTCTTACAGTAGATGTTTCCACTCACTAGACTTTGAAAGCTCCTATTTTATTCCCCTGCATCTCTGCCAGCTAATGGACAATTGGCACAGAATAAACGTTCTGGATGTCTGTTGAGTGAATTCATGAATAAGATAACCAACAAACCAGTCATTCAAACACAAGTTCTACCAAAATCTCCCAATCTTTGTAACTGAAATGTCTCCTAGATCGGATTTTATTGATGTATTATTTCTTGATTAAATTTCTTAAAAATTCAGCATGTAATGCCTTTTTTCTAAAAAGAAAGATATTTTTTAAAACTTTCCATGGGCACAATATCAGTTTCATAAGTGAATAGTAAACACTTTTTTTATTAGACTGTTATAGTTATAAATAGAAGTTGGGTTCATTTTGACAAAAATCACACATGCATGAACTTTGATTTCCTCCATTGCAATCACCTTTTCCTCCCCTTCTCCCTCCCCCTATTCTAGGGATCTTTCTTTCATTCATTTATTTATTTTTGATTTGTGTTTTCTGTATGTACATGAAGGTGAAATTCCCTTTGCTGTGTGTGTATGTGTGTATCAGATTTTGTTAAATTGACTTCTCATTTTCTCTTTCCTATCCTATCCCTCTTCCCTCCCTCTTAATTTTTTACCCACTTATCTTGCCTATATCTTTATAATATCAGATCCTCCCATCACTTCTTTCCCTTATTTTGCTCTAGCTTCCACATAGAAAACATTAGAACCTTGATTTTCTGCATCTTGCTTATTTTACTTAGAATGATGTTCTTCATTTCCATCTATTTACCAACAAGTACTGTAATTTCATTCTTCTTTATGACTGAGTGAAACTCCATTGTGTATGTGTTCCACATTTTCTTAATCCAATCACCTATTGATGAGCATTTGGGCTGATTCCATAAATTGGCTCTTCTGAACTGTGCTGCTAGAAACATTGAAGTGACTGTAACTTTATAGTAAGTTGATTTTAGTTCTTTTGAATAAATACCAAAGAGTGGGATAGTTGGATCCTATGATATGATGGTTGTATTCCTACATTTTTGAGCAATCTCCACACTGCTTTCCTGAATGATTACACTAATTTGCAGTCACACCAACAATGTATGAGCAAATTTTTTGTCCCACATCTTTGCAAGCATTTATTCTTACTATTCGTAGTTGATCATTGTCATGTACCACAGTGACAATAAACCTTACTGTAGTTTTGATATGTATTTACCTGATTACTAGAGATGTTGAATATTTCTCTTCTCCTTGGCATCTGACCATTTTCTCTCTGGTAAAGATCCTCATAACTCTCTTGCTTGATTATAATTCTAGTTCCTTATTTCAATTACTGGCTGACTATCCACCATTATCTCAAACTCAGTGTATTCAAAATGCCTGAGCCTTATCTCATCTCCAGCTTTCCTGATTCCCTCAACATTCTGCCATTTGCCAAATGCTCAAACTAGAAATATCCATAGCATCTGCCTCTTTGGCCCACACTCAGCCAGTCTCTATCAGCCCACACCCAGTCATTATCTCAGACTTCACTGGGGGTGACCTTCCCCCATTATCCACCTCTCTTAAGTCCACCTTCCTAATACAGCCTCAGCATCAAACCTTTCCTATGCAATGAGCTTCAGCAACTCCCAGTCTTAAGGAACATGAAGACCTCACTGTGGCTTTCACACAGTCTGCTTTCTCCTCTGCCTGTAGCTCCTTATTGAGCCACTACCCAAAGAGACCTTTGCTTTGGTCAGGTTCCTCTACAACAAGCTAAAGGATGCACTGAGGACAGACCAGGGTTGTCTAGAAAGCAAGTTTCCTTTGCTTTTTTTTTGGTACTGAGGGGGAGCTTAACCACTGAGCCACAACCCCAGCCCCTTTTTTCCCTTTTTTATATTTGATTTAGACACAGGGTCTCACTGAGTTGCTAAGTGCCTTGCTAAGTTGCTGAGGCTGGCTTTGAACTTCCTGCCTCAGCCTCCTGGATTACAGGTGGGTGCCACCATACCTGGCTCCTTCACTTTTAGAAATGCACTGTGTCAGCAATTCTGTGCTGAAACGAATTAATTCTCTGTTTTCTCCAATTTGCTAGCCCACAGGTTTCTATGCTTAGACCCAGAACTCACCCCCAACTCTGCTCTAGCATGAGCTCAGTAACCTCCTAGGGATGGTTGGTGTTGAGCCTGGATTTGCCCTTGAGGCTTTGTGCTTAGGTGGAATTACTCACTGCTCCTGTGGCAACTGCTCCCAGGTCATCACTGTAGTTGTGATGATCCAAGCTGGGGCACAAATCTTCCTTTTATTAGGAAAACACATTGTGCTCATTCTTTTAGGTATGTCTGCAGTTGTTTTTTTTGTTGTTGTTGTTGTTTTGTTTTGTTTTGTTTTTTAATGCAATGCTGGAATGCCTTTCCCTCATTTTTTAACTATCGAAGTACATCGATTTAAAAAGCACAGCCTAAGCTTCAACTCCTTTGCTTATAAAATTCATCAGCAGACATCTCTCCTGTGAAACACTACAGAACAAAGGCCCAGATCCTCTCATTTAACATTGAACTACACATAGTTTGGCACTTGCTGCTAGTTCATAATTTTCAGTTTTGTCTCCCCAAGTATATAGTCTAATCTCCCCAAAAATAAAAACCATGATGGATATTCTGGTATTTCCCTGTAGGGCCTACCTTGGCAAGTCCACAGTAAATGCTGCACCAGAACAAGCTGGCTAATGATTTTCAAAGGACTCAAATATCTATTGTTGGTCCAGAACCTCTTAAATTCAATAGATGACAACTTGCCAATGACACAGCTTAGATCACTATCATCTCCCTAGGAAATTGTGGTTTATTAACCTTACTGGAGCCAGGCCTAGATTATAAACACTGTTGTTATATAGTTATAAATGAACTAGAAATACTGGGGCAGGGGGAACCAACAGAATTTTAAAGATCTGAGATTCTAGATAGGGCAGAGGGGTGGGAGGGAAAGGCAAGGGGCTGGAGGTTAGCAAGAATGATGGAATGTGATAGACATTATCATCCAAAGTACATTTATGAAGACACAAATTGGTGTCAAAATACTTTATATACAATCAGAGATATGAAAAATTGTGCTATATACATGTAATAAAAATTATAATGCATTCCACTATCATTTATTTTTTTAAAAACAAATCAATAAAAAAAGAACTGAGATTCTAAAGATAAAGCCATAGATTAAAAATATGACATGACAGGAAAACTTATCCATGAAAAAAAGTATTCGTGATGACAAACAAATGTAAATATTATTGTTCTTTATTTTTATTTATTTATTTATTTATTTATTTATTTTTTTGGTGCTGGACTAAATCCAGGACCTTGTGTGTGCTAGGCAAGTGCTCTACTCCTGAGCTACATTCCTAGCCCATGTGAGCATATTGGATGTGTAGGCATTAATTACGGCTTGGGACTGCTGGAAGGCTATTCCCTAGTATAGAATTTTCATTGAGATTGTAGTTAAAAGTTTATTCATATGCAGAGTATCACTAATAATTCACTTTTTTAATGTCACAGTTATTTCATGGGTACACAAACATGGCTGAAATAAAATGAAAATGAAACCATGGAAACAAAGCAGTTTGAAAAAGAAAAGCAACTCTAAGTGAATGAGATGCCAGCTTCCTCTGGGACAGACCAGCCATTCTAGTTTCCTGGCTTTGTGCCCCAGCCAGGCTTCTGTTTTGCCCAGCAGCTCAAGGGCTTCACCTTTCCATTTTAAATGTATTGCATCTTTCTCTCTAAGAGCCAATGTTTTTTTCTGTTTTTAGATAGGAGCAGAGGGCATGGGTGGCTCTGATATTGGGCTATAGGCTGTAGAAGTAATAAGTGTGCTGTGCTCTGCCTGCAATGTGAGCAATAATTATATTGGGGAAGACCATTCTCATACCTCCATCTTCCCACCAGAAAATGCTGCAGAGGTTCAAATAAACCAGTTCTAGAAAAACATTTTAATGCCTGTCAGGCCTTGTTTCTTGTTATCATTTGAATGTCTGTTCCCTCTAAAACTCCTATTGAAAATTAATTTCCACTGTAACTATATTAAAAAGTCAGATATTTGAGAGATGATTAGGTCGTCAGGATTCTGCCCTCATGCATGGTGCTCGTATTACTATAGAAGAGTAAATTTAGTTATCTTTTGTCTCTTTGCCATTCAATCTTAGGTGATCTAAGGATATAATAATGGCACTACCTAGGAATCAGAATGGCTAAACCCTCTGGAGTCTTGATATTGGACTTCCCAGACTCCAGATCAGTGAGGCAGTAAGTTTCTGTTCCTGACAAATTATCCAGTCCATGGTGTTCTGTTAAAGGAGCACAAATGGACTAAGATATGTCTCTTCAATCACTTGTGTGAAACTTTAATTTAAAATTTTAATTTTGCATATGTATTAACAAAAAAACAAACTTTAGTATTATTTTTAAATTCATGCTCCTTAAACTGAGGGTAGAGATCAGTGGGCAGGAGCAAGGTTTGAAACAATTTCTGGAAAACTGATCAGTAACAATGTTATTTATCACAACCTTGATATCAACAGGGCACAGAAAGGTGAGTTCTTTTTCTACCTCTCTGGGCAGAAACATATAAGAAGGTGAATGCAATTGAGAAAGATACGCTTAAAAACAGACTACCAGGGCTGGGAATGTAGCTCAGTGATAGAGCACTTACCCAATATGTGCAATGCCCCTAGGTTTGATCCCTGGCACCACGTATACATGTGACACAGCAGATAACTTTTCTACAAAGATTACATAAAAAGAAAAACAAATTAAAATCATTTAAATTCTGTGATTCAACTCAATCACTGAAGAGAAGCTACATAACTGTGGGACCTATCCTTCAATGAGCAACCTTGTGTCCCATCATCTGTTCCTAGCCCCTAAAGGCAACTGCTAAAGCTCTGCTTACTAACACTTCTGCTATTCACTTCCATATTTTGGAATAATGTTTTATTTATTATTACTATTATTATTGTTGTTGTTATTATTTTATAGAACTGGGGATTGAACCTAGGGTATTTAAAGAGTGAGCTTTATCCCCATCCCTTTTAATTATTTTATTTTGAGGGTTGTCTTGGGTGACCCTGAACTTCAACCTTTCTGCCCTGTCCTCCTGAAGGGATAGGTATGCACCACCACACCTGGTTTATGTTATCTTTACTTTTCAGACAGAATCTATTGACTTCCTACTATGAAAGGTAAGGATTATTTTATCTTTTTCACCTCAAATACATATCATTTTTCTTCCTCTCATCTTCCTAATAGAGTGGTATCATAAACAATAAATATTAATTATTTAACTTGTTACTACATAAGTTTCATAGTATGCTTCAGTGTGTAAAGAAATGGGTAATTATACACTACTATATATATTTCCATTAAAATAATAAATTACTATGTAATTAATATTCTATTTTATATATACTATTACTACATTCTTTACGTTTTCATTTTCCCCACTAATTAATGTACTATTTAAGAACTCTTCATTAATTCATGACTATTTTATTTATCTACCTCTAATTGTTCCATAATTCTTCACCAAACCTGTGAGCTCTTCTCATGTCACCGTCTATCACATTAATAGTTACTTTCTATTGTTAAACAAGACATCCAACTGGTCACCATGGCACACACCTGTAATCCCAGGGACTTGGGAGGCTGAGGGGAGAGGATGGCAAGTTTGAGGCCAGCCTCAGAAACCCAGTAAGGCCCTAAGCAACTTAGCAAGACTCTGTCTCAAAATGAATGAATGAATGAGTGAATAGGATGGCTGGAGATGTAACTCAGTGATAGAGAACTCCTGGATTCAGTCCCCATACCAGGAAAAAAATAAGATATCTAGTCTTTCTAGACCCTGTGTTTTCCCTCTTCAATTTAGAGAGGTTGTTTCTAGGCCCCATTCACAGCTAGGACACTCTGTCACTAACATACTGGGAATTAATTACATTTGCCTCTTTCATGGTTAAAGCCACTCTTTGTATCCATGTCTTCCTCTATGTTGGCTACATCCTCTTATTGTAGGGTGAGTTGCTTTCTGAGAAAGACTGCAATTTTTTTTATTTTATTTTATTTTATTTTTTTAGATTTGCACATTGGACAGTGTTTTTACAATATTTCCTACCTGCACACATGACTAACAGTGTGCAGCTAGATATAAACTCTAGGTTGGAAATGATTTTCCCTTTGGCTTCTAATGCTGCCAAGTAGGCCAGTGCCATTAGGATTTCATTCTTTCTTTTCTAAATATATTTTTACATGTAGACACAATATCTTCATTTATCTTTATGTGGTGCTGAGATTTGAACCCAGTGCCTCACATATGCAAGGCAAGTGATCTATCACTGAGCTACAACGCCAGTACTCCCATACTGGCGTTATCACAATCTTGATATCAACAGGGCACAGAAAGGTAAGTATAGAATTTTCTAAGACATTTTATATGACCTGTTTTCCACTGCCTCCAACGTTGAAGATTTCATCATTACTTCATTATCTATGAGGCTCTAAAATTTCAGGTAGATATGCTTTCCCATTTGTTACACTAATACCTGTTGTTCCATGAAATTTTCTTAAATTACTTTTTATGTGCTTTTCTGCCCTCGTGTTCTCTTCTTAGAGTTCATATTAGACACAACTTCCCCATCTTCTTTTTTCTATTTTAATACCTTATATTGACTTTTCTTAAACTTCTAACACTTTATAATTTTCTAGAGATCTTCCTTCTTTGAAGATCCCTACGTTAAAATACTATTCGTTTTGAGTTTTTGATGGTAATATATTTTCTTACCTCTCTGAGAATATCAATTGTCCTTTGTGAAATGTTTTTCTACTATCTGTACCACCCCTATATTTCAAAAGTTCTTTTTTTTCCTGTTTGTTTTTTATTCCATCCATTGTGTAAGAAGTTACCCATTAATATGTAAAAATTACTTGTAAAAAAAGGCTTTTTTTCAGGAGGGTAGGGCTGGTGAACAGGCAAGTCTTTGTAAAGTTTTAAGAAAAGAACTCAATGGTCATCTTATGAAGACACAAATTGGTGTAAACATATTTTGCATACAACCAGAAAATAAAAATAAAATGAAATAAGAAGATATTCTATTTAAATCAAAACAGAAAAAAGGAAATTTAAAAAATGCTTACTTTCTGCTCCATCTTTCTATAGCTTTTGCCCTGTATCTGAACTAGCCAGATGACTTGACTTAATCTCTAAGAATGTGTTTGCATCATATTTAAACTGTTTTTCAAAAGGATTGATGGGAACTCTACCTAAAATGTCCAGCTACCTGTATGCATTGCCATTTCATGAATGCATTTCTTTCACTAATTATTTATTTTTCTGTGAATACAGAAAGATAAATGAAAATTATTCTGTAACAGTGATAAAAGGTAAGTAAAGGGTTGCTTAATTTTCTACTGCCTTCAGGAAAAATCTCATGACCTTGACAATATGATACAAGATTAATCTCCTGCATTTTCTCCAGCTTTCCTATACAGCCCTCCTAGTGTATCTAACCAAACTGAGCTGCTTTCTATGATCCCCAAACTATCAATTTCAATTCCATTGCAATACATTTTACTTTTCTTCTCCCTCAAAAATATACTCTTGGGCTGGGGATGTGGCTCAAGTGGTAGTGCGCTCACCTGGCATGTGCGGGGTGCTGGGTTCGATACTCAGCACCACATAAAAGTAAAATAAAGATGTTGTGTCCACGGAAAACTAAAAAATAAATATTAAAAAATTCTCTCTCTTTAAAAAAAGTATATATATATATATATATATATATATATATAAAATATGTATTCTTGTCTTGGGCAGGTCACTGTCCAAAAAAAATTTTGCTAATTTACTGCCAAGAATTGTTATATGTGTATATAAATACACACACACACACACACACACACACACACACACAGAGCAGCGTCCTTGGATCCAAGTAAGGAAAAGAATAGACTTTAACTTAATCTCTTCCTTGTATAGTCTCACTCCTGCCCTATCCTAAGCTGTAGGAGCCTCCATTATAGCTCTTGCCTTTTGTCTGGTAGGGGAGAGCCTGCTGTCAAGGAGCATAAGGTAGAGGAGAAAGCCAAGATGCCTGGGCAGCCTCTGTACAGACTTTTGACTAATCTTCCAAATTCTTGTGCCACACACACATCAATTTCCAGGGCTACCCAGTGCCTTCAAGTCCTAAAGCTAATAAAGGCAAAAAACTAAACAAGAAAAGCGAAGGAACACAGCACCAATTTTGACTTGCTCTTTACTGTTCTCAGGACCTAGGCTCAATGATGTATATTTTGCTGTGTGTTTTTTAGTCTTCTTCTAATTTGGCTTTAGAATAGGCTTAAACACTATAATCCTCTGCTGACAATTGTCCTATCATTGATTTCCTGCTTTCCTTCAAGTTGACAAGTTTAGGCAAAGGCCATTTTTCAATTCCTTTGTGGGGCTAGACAATAGTTTCTCCAAACAGGATTATAAACAAAGCCTTCATTTTAACACTAGGATACATGATGAATTATGTAACTCATTGGGTCATGATTTAATGTTGGGTATTTAGGTAACACTGTTTCATTTTAATTTACTTTGTATTCATATAAGCATTAAAGTATTCTGTAGCCCAATATTACCTAAATCCTATGTTTCTAATTTTTATTGTTTACTGAGTACTCACTCTGTGCCAGGCATTTATCATATATTTTTTTCTTATATAATCTTTATATAATGATTAGAAAATGAGGTTTAGAAAGAATGATTCATCTGTCAAAGATCCCATATAATGTTCAAAAGGGATTTGAAACCTGGTATGACCATTCGGAATTTCATGCTCTTAAACAATATACTATACTGCTTATGAATAAAAATCATAATTATGTTTGTAAACATAATGATAAGAAAGTTTATTTCTATAGTCATTGTGATGTGTTCACTATACACATAAATGCACCAAATAAGTTCCACATTGTAAAAATAATAGAGCCATTGAATATGAACCTATTCATGGCATTTGACACCTCAATTTCTAGTAGGTATAATCCTAAATTAATTTACTTTCCTTATATAAGGAAAAATGCCTTAATAAATTTGTCTAAGATTGTCTTTCTATGTATTTATCATAATGCTCAACAATATGTGCTGGGAATATGGTAACATTAAGAAGAATGGTGTTAAAGCTTGTCATGAGAGAAGAGAGCTAAAATATTCCTGCTGATAATTTGAAAAGAAATTTCTCAAGGTTAGGCCTTTCCTACAGAGTGAAAGAAAGTTGATATTTCTATTTTTAACCTTAGTTTAAAAGTCTATAAATCCCACAATTTTCATAGTTTATAGGGATGTCAATCTCCTTGTATTGCCCAAAAGGTTAATGAAAATACAGATTTCCTAAAATCATAAACTTGCTGATTTGCTTGTCTTAAGGAGGTGGTTACTGATTTAATTTTAGTTGTATTTGACAATTTCAGATCATCTTGTTATCAATGGAAGCATTACTTCTGGAAGAATGCAACATCAAGTGGCAGGTTTTATTTTTTCTGAAATACAATGGATATAAGAAAGGAGGCCCCTACACATGAACCCAGGGGCATCATCGCATTGAAGACAGACTTCTCTCCAATTCTTTGCTCAAACCAAGCTCCCAGTTCTTGAAGAGCCCTGCAACCTGCAACTGGTACAACTCTAGGCAACTACATTTTCCAGAGACAGCATGACATCATCTAGTCTCTGTCCTGGATTTTACTCTTTGCAAAGGTAACACTTATTCTGATCTCTAATAGCATTGAATAGGTTTGTCTGATTTTGAACTTTATAAAAATGGAGTCAAGGGCTGGGGATGTGGCTCAAGTGGTAGCGCGCTCGCCTGGCATGCGCATGGCACTGGGTTCCATCCTCAGCACCACATAAAAATAAAGATGTTGTGTCCACTGAAAACTAAAAAATAAATATTAAAAAATTTTCTCTCTCTCTCTCTCTCTTAAAAAAAATGAAGTCAAAGAACATACACTCTTGTCTCTGGTTTCTTTGGCTCAACAATATCCCATGGGGTTAGCTATGTTGTATCTTGCGGTACTATATTCTCTCTCACAGGTTTAACATTATTACATTATATGACTTGTACAATTTATTATATTTATAATTCCATCTATAATCCTACTGTATTCATTTTGGGACTATTTTGAATAATGCAACCATAAATGTTCTTGAATGTGTTTTCTAGAGAAGATACATGTGCATTTCTGTTGTGGGAAAGCTCTGAGTCACAAGACTGGATATATTCAACTTTAGTAGATATTGCTACTCAGTTTTCTAAGATGGTTTGTCTAATTAACATTAGCATGAGCAGTGTATGAGGGTTGCTTTTGCATATTCTCGCCAACATTGATATTAATAGTTTTAATTTTTTTTAGCTATCCTGGTTGGTATGCTTTAAACTCCCTTTATTTTAATATTTATTTGCAGCAAATGAATTACTTTGGGTCATGCTTGTCAAAGGATCATGAATCAGTAGCTTTTGTTTTTGAGAAGTGAAAGCATGTCTCAGTCTTTTGATCCAGAGATAGTGGGCACAAAAATATTTTTCTAACAGTAGCACTGTTCTATAGTTCTCAGGTTTATAATTTGCAGATAAATTAGGGGAAAAAATTATTTTTTATCCTCTAGCCCATCCACCAATACTTGGAAACTCAGAACAGGAAAAAGCCTGTCAGAATCGATGCCTTTGGGGACCATGGGCTGGAGGGGGAGTTCTTTAAAAAGTTGTTGACGTCTGAATAGAAATATTTATTATTTTCAGAGCTGGGGGCTGTGGCTCAGTGGCAGAGCACTTGCCTAACATGTGTGAGGCACTGGGTTGGATCCTTAACACTGAAAAAAAATAATCATTTTTTTAAAAGAAATATTCATTATTTTCAATGTGTTTGCAAAGTCTTCTGTATTTTATTGTATTCACTGAAATACTTCCAGAAATACTAAATACACACTCTATTTAGTTTTTAGTATTTTTAATTTATTCTTTTTAGATCACACTGAATTTAAATACATACTTTTACTTACAACAGGAGTCATACATTTTTTTTATTATATAGTCCTAGTGAATAAAGCAAAGTTTCTTTGTAAAAATGTCCATTTGTTTTGTGTTAATTTTATTTATTTATTTTTAAAAAATATTTATTTTTTAGTTCTAGGTGGACACAATATCTTTATTTTGTTTTTATGTGGTGCTGAGAATCGAACCCAGTGCCTCACACATGCTCGGCGAGCATCTTACCACTTCAACCACATCCCCAGCCCCTTGTATTATATTTTAAATTCACACTAACAAGAACTCATTATTAAATTAGATTGTGTGACTACATTACATTATATGAAAAGTCTAACTTATGGTTCTTCTAAAAAAGAAATATAGTTTTATTACTTTCACATACAGAACACTCTGACTAACTGAAATACTCAGAGAATGATGTATTCTGGTTAATTTATTTTCTGGGAACTCTTGGTTAGCTAGAAAGTATACACACACATTTGTAGCATGGAGGACATTAAATGAATAAAATTGACCAAAACCAGTTATTTTTGTGGTTTGTGATACTGCCTGTGATTTCAGCACTGAAAACATTCTGATTAATCTGAAGTTTTCACTTATTTGGGTTCTGGTTAAGCAAGACTTCCTTCATCTATAAACTCTACAATTATGACAGTTTTCTATTATTTTTTTCAGAATAGATTGGTAGAAAGCATAAGCATTCTATATAGAACAAAGTATGGAGAAGATCATCCATAACTATTGTTGGGTGAATAGGTAACTGTAAATGAATGTTTGAGGATAGCTAGGAAGAGTGATTCTCTCATTAATATTAGCTCCCATTATTTTTACTATTCCCCATGTTTAGCCAACCATTTGGACACAAATATTTGCTATATTAAGGAACTTTTTGTATATTGTCCATAAAATAACAAATTATTAATTGGTAGAAATAAATTTTACTTTCTGGTTTTACATATTTTGACATAACAGTTAAAAATATCTAAATAATGAAAGAATATTGCAAAGAAGGGAAAAATATTTATCTTCTTATTCCAAGGAATTCCTTTTTTTTTTTCTTAAAGTAACACCTCATTGTGAGGGAAAATAGAGATTCACGTATTAATAAAGGTGATTCTAATTATAAGAATCTGTACCCTTGGACACAAATGTGGTTCTAAATCATTACTTTGGATGACAAATTACTGTCATTTTACATTCTGTTTTTATGAAGAAAAACAACTTCAGTGCTTTTTCTTCAAGAACTAAAAATGCTCAAAAGATCTGAGAACCATACCTATGGGTGTGCATCTATAATAGGCATCTTAAACTTAACAAGTTCGAAACCCCAGAATCCACCTCAGCAAAAGGCAAAGGGCAACCCACTATTTTCAGCTCTTCAGGCCATATATCTAGGAGACATCATGAGTCCTGTTTCACCCACGAAATCCACTGGTAAATCCTTTCAATTCCTGGCAGTATCTGACCCTCTCTGCCATTTGCATGTCTATCCCTCACGTGTAGCATTAATTCCCATTTGTACCACCACACAGCCTCCCTCTGGCCTCCCTACTCCCACCTTTGTCCTCGTGCAGACCCCTTGCCACACAGCAATCAGAGCAATTTTATATAACATGTTGCAATTTGCAAGAAATTTCAGCAAGAAAAACTGCTGACATGATTGTGCTTAAAAAGTCAGATTAAATTTATATTTTTGTAATCATTTTAAAGAATGAAAAAAAATTCACTTTTTCCATATGTAACATGAAGTATCACACTTTTTACTTCTAGTCCTCATTATACCAACTTAATTAACCAAAACCAACAGAATTAACTGAAAGTATTCTTGATTTTTATCTAAATTTTAAAATCTTATTTATTTAATTTAAATTTTAAATTTTAAAATAACATGGAAATTTAGGCACTGTTTATTATTAAATTCATAGTTCTTCACATATATTTTTAGCAAGAATGATTTTTTTTTTCTTGTTTTGATTTGTTCTACTTAGTTGTACATGACAGCAGAATGCAATTCAATTCTCTGGTTGTACATGATGTAGAGATGCATCATTTGTGTGATCATACATGTACCTAGGGTAATGTTGTCCATCTCATTCTACCATCTTTCCTATCCCCTTAGCCCCTCCTGGCCCTCCCCTTTGCCGCATCAAAAGTTCCTCCACTTCCCCCATCCCATTATGGTTCACATATTAAAAACTTCAAATATCATGTTTGACACTTCAGCATAGGTGTGCTAGTAGTGAGAAAACATACTAACATCCAAAGCAAACATGTGCTTTCTTTAATCAAGGCTTCCCTCTTCCTGTGTTCTCTAGGTCTGTCCTCTAGGGTTAGAAAGTTCTCTGCTCCATTCACCACTCCCCTCCACCACAGTTAGTCACTGTCTTCTTTTCCAGCCACTAACATGATTTTTGAATTTGTCACAACTTTTCCATTTTCACTTCATTTGCCCCTGTTTTGAGTTCCTATCACTTCTCTCCTAAACAACTGAAATGATTTTATGATTTGATTTCTGGCTTTCACCTCCATCTCTGCAACCTTCTCCCTTCTTGGCCATGCCATTTCCTGATGAAGACAGACCATGCCACTCCTTTGCTCATGTATCTTCATGGCTCTTCCCTGGTTACAGACATATCAGCCTCTGCATGGTGCTCACAACCTTTTAGGATTCCTGTTCTCTAAGCTTTCTCTTCCACTAGTTTCTACCCCCAAGCACATCCCCAAACTCTGAACACTAGTCACTGTAGATACTATTTGCCATTTTCCAAGCAGCCTGGTACTCGAGTCTGTCCCCTACTCAGAGGTCTCTTCTTTCTAGAGTACTGCTTCACCAGCTGGTTTCAGTCTTCAAACACTTGTGAGTGCTCAATGATGCATTAAGCAAAAGAAAACTTGTATGAATTCTACCATTCCTTAATTACTTGTGCAAACTGACCAGAAATAACATCTCTGCTTAGGAAATATTGACATTTTAATATTTTTAGGAGCAATAGCAGTATCAACTGACTCAAGAGTTTTGTGAAACTGAAAAGATCCAGGCAGTGCAGGGGCAAGTACAAAGCAGTAAGAGGGGGTGCAGGGGATAGTGAATAGTCACCTGGATAATCCAGAATGTTTCTCTGTTTCTTCAGAATAAAATGACTTATATTTGTGAATTTCCAGTAAAGGTGAGATGCCCTAAGATCTTACATGAGGGGAATGAGAAAGTTTAGTGTCTGCTAGAGTTACTGGTAATTTTACTGCTTCTTGGATAGGAAGAAAGGTAAGGTAATATATTTTCCTTTGGAACACTTAACTAGGTGTGTTTTGCTCAGCTAAGGCATGGTGGTGAGACCATAGTTTAATATAGACACTTTGGCACTGATTAATTTTTTTCTGATTGGCTGATTAGAGTTCAGCTAACCATCTATGACAGTTTGGGGAAGTGTCCAGATTTGGGCCCAAGTTATTTCTTGATCCACAAATGGAAGATTACCTGTAAATTATCCAAGATGATTCGGAGGGACTGCACCTGTCGCCAAACAGCACCTGAAAATCTTTCATAGGTTGCAGCATCATATTCACTCATTTGGATCTCCTTTAGCCTGAAACCAGAGGGGCAAAAGAAGACAAGAGCTTACAGCATGTTCATGTGTTCTTTTACTCACCTATTGCTAAAATTGTATGAAATTCCTTGGAAACTCAGACTTCAAGGAGAAAAGGAAAGAAATAAGATCTCCAGCAATGCCTCAGTTCAATGTCCAGTGGTATGTTGGTGAATGAGTAAAAAAAATGCTGGCCAGAACCCACCACTCCTCCCCAAATACAAAAGGCCCCAATTTGTAGTACATATTTGCTGATTTCTATTGTACAAATATTACCACTACAATCAATAGAAACAGTATATATTTTTCAAATCTACCCACACAGTGAGAATACACACACACACACACACCAAAAATTGCAGAACCTATGATGGTTCTATTCCTACATTTTTGTGGAATCTTCATACTGCTTTACTGAACGATTGCACTAATTTGCAGTCACACCAACAATGTATGAGCAAACCTTTTGTCCCACATCTTTGCCAGCATTTATTGTTACTATTCGTAGTTGATCATTGTCATTCACCACAGTGACATGAAATCTTAGTGTGGTTTTGATAGGTATTTACCTGATTGCTAGAGATGTTGAATATTTCTTATTTATTTGTTGGTCATTTGTGTTTCTTCTTTTGAGAAAGATTTATTTAGTTCTTTTGTCCATTTACTGATTTTTTTTTTTGGTGTTAAGTTTTTGGAGTTCCTTATATATTCTGGATATTAATACCCTATCAGAGAAGCATCTGGCAAAGATTTTCTTCCATTCTGTTGACTCTCTCCTTATGGTCTTAATCATTTTCTTTGCTGTGCAGAAGTTTTTAATTTGATGGCATCCAACTTATTAATTCTTGGTTTTATTTCTTGAGTTTTGAGAGTGCCTGCACCAATATAATGGAATGTTGACCTTAGGTATTCTTCTAGCAGTTACAAAATTTATAGTCTAATTCCTAAGTGATTGATCCCTTTTGATTTGACTTTTGGGCAGGGTGAGAGATAGGGATCTGGTTTCATTCTTCTACATATGGATATGCAGTTTTTCTAGCATCATTGTTTAAAAGGCTGTCTTTTCTCCAGCATATATTTTTTGGCACCTTTGTCAAGTGTCAGATGGCTGTATGTATGTATGTGAGTTGGTCTCTGTGTTGAATATTTTATTCCACTGGTCTTCGTTTCTACTTTCATGTCAGTACTAGACTGTTTGTTTTTACTGTAGGTCTATAGTATAATTTGAGATCAGGTATTGTCATGTCTCATGTATCACATTTCTTCCTCAGAATTGCTCAATCTATGTCTCTTATTCTCACAAATGAATTTTAGGACAGTTTTTTCTAGTTGTGTTAAGAATCTCATTGGTATTTTGATGGGTAAGGCAATGAATATGTATATTGCTTTTAGTAGTTAGGGTCGTTTAACAATATTAATTCTGCCTATCCAAGATCATGGAAGGTCTTCCATTTTCTAAGGTCTTTTTATATTTCTATCTTCATTGTTCTATAATTTTTATTATAGCTGTCTTTCACCTCCTTGGTTAGATTAATTCCCAGGAATCTTTTTAGGATATTGTGAATGGGATGGTTTTCTTGATTTCATTCTCAGAAGAGTCACTGTGGAAATACAGAAAAGCTATGGATTTATGAATGTTGCTCTTGTGTCATGCTACTTCGTTGAATTAATTTATCAGCTCTAGTCTTCTGGTGCAGTGTTTGGGGCCTTCTAAGTATAGACTCATGTCATCAGCAAACAGAAAGTTTAACTTCTTCATTTCCTATTTGTAAATCTTTATTTTCCTTCTCTTGCCTGATTGCTCTGGTTAGGATTTTAAGAACTATATTGAATAGAAGTTGTGAGGTTGAACATCCTTGTCTTGTTCCTGCTTTTACAGAAAATGCTTTCAGTTTTTCTCCATTCAGTACAGGCTTTGGGTTTGTCATCTACAGCCTTTGTAATGTTGAGGTAAGTTCTTTCTTTTCCTAGTTTCTCCATTCATGTTTTTAACACGAAAGGGTGTTGAACTTTATCCAAGGCCTTTTCTACGTCTATTGAGATGATTATGTGATTCTTGTTCTTAATTTTGCTTGAGTGGCAAATTACATTTTATTGATTTGCATATGTTGAATCAACCTTGCATGCCTGGGATAATACACTTGATCATGGTCTATTGTGATGTGATTTCTAATGTGGCTTGCTAATATCAAGGATTTTTGTATCTATGTTCATTAGTGATATTGTCTGTAGTTTTCTTTCCTTGATGTGTCTGTGTCTGGTTTTGGTATGAGGATTATACTGTGTTCATAGAATATATTTGGGAATGAAATAAATTGAGAATGACTGGTATTCGTTCTTCTTTCAAGGTCTGGTAGAACATGGCTGAGAATACACCGGGTCCTGGGCTTTCCTCTGTTGGAAGGTTTTGTGCTGTTGCAATTTCACTACTTGATATTTGTCTGTTTAGGTTTTCTATGTCTTTCTGGTTCAACTTGGGCAGGTCATATTTGTCCAGAAATTCGTTGGTATCTTATGGATTTTCCAGTTTATTGGAGTATAAAATTTCAAAATAATTTCTAATGATTGTGTGTGTTTTAGAAGTGTCTGTGATGATATCTCCCTTTAAATCTCTAATTATGTTTATGTGGGTCTTCTCTTTCTTTTGGTTGATTTTGCTAAGGGTTCATCAATCTTATTAAGCTTTCCATAGAACTCTTTATTGCATTGATCCTGTATATTTTTATTCTCTATTCATTAATTTGGACTCTGATATTATTTCCTGTCTTCTGATCATTTTGGAATTAATTGGCTCTTCCTTTTCTAAGGCCTTGAAGTGGAACATAAGTTTATTTGGGATATCTCTATTTTTTTAATGTAGATACTCATTTTTTCTCTTAGAACTGCTTTCCTACTGTCCAAGAGATTTTGATGTCTTGTATCTCTTTTCTTATTTGTTTTCTAAAAATTTCTGGATTTCTTTTCTCATATATTCTATGATCATATTTTATTTAAATAGTGGTGTTCAATCACCATGTGCTTATGTAGTTCCTTTTTTTTGCTGTTGTTTCCTAGTTTTATTCCATTATGATCTGATAAGATGCTCGTATATATATATGTATATATATATATATACATTTGTGACTTATATCATGACCTAGAAATATATAATATTTGTGAGTTATATCGTGACGTAGAATATGGTCAATAATGGAAAAGATTCCATGAGTTTCTGAGAAGAAGGTAAATTCAGCTGTTTGGGGGTGAAATATTCTGTAGATGTCTATTAAGTACATTTGATTTATAGTATTAAAGTCAGAAAAATCCTTATTAACTTTATATTTGTATGATCTGTCTGCTGGTGATAGGGGTTGTTGCAAACAACTTTTATTTAGATCTTGTTTTTTGATCCAATCCATTAATCTGTGTCTTTTAACTGGGGAGTTGAGACCATATGCATTCAGGGTTATTATGGATATGTGTTTGTAGATTTCTGATATTTTGGCTTGTTTACTATATTTAATTCTGTCTTAATTTTCATTTAGTTGGTTGTTCTTCTCATGGTCATCATCTATTTAGGAGCTTTGGGGGTTATTTTTGGGTACATCTTTGTGCAGTTTATCTTTGAGTATTCTTTGTAGTGCCTTCTTTGGTGATCATAAATTCTTTTAGCTTATCCCTGTCATGTAAAGCTTTTCTTTCGGCATCGATTTTGAAAGAGCTTTGCTAGATTTAGAAATCTTGATTGACAAAATTTTTCCTTAAGAGCTTTCTTTGAACATCTCACTCCAGGCCTCTTCTGTAGAATCTGAGTTCAGAAGCCAGAAGTGAGCCTTACTGGCTTGCTCCTAAATGAGACCTGATGGTTTTCTCTTGCAGCTTTTAATGCTTTTTCCTTCTTTTCTATGTTAGGTATTTTGATTATCATGTGTCTTACGTTCTATTTTGACCTTGTCTATTTCGGGCCCTATATGCCCCCTTTATGTGGATGCTCCCTCATTTCTGATAAAGGAACATTTTTCTTTTACTTATCTCATTGAAAATGTTCTTAATGCCGTCAGCCTGTATTTCCACGTTCTTTTCTATCCCAATGACACTCAGGTGTGCTCTTTTAATCCTGTCCCAGAGTTCTTGTGCATTCTGAATATGGTGCTTTATTTTCCCCCTTTATTACATGCTGAGTATTCAAGTTCCTTTACCCTGTCTTTTTTTTTTCTTTGACCCATTAAGAATAAATTATTATTTTTGCCTGTAAAGAAATGCACCACAAAAATTATATTAAAATAACTTTTTATAAAGATACTATTTGATGAAGAGGATAAAACTTTCACTGAAGGATGGGATTAGGAATATTTAGCCAATACACATTAACTTTCACCATGTGATTTTGGAAATTCCAATTTGTTTATAATTCTACTTTGGAAATTCCAATTTGTTGATAGAATTTCTCTCTAGTTGGAGCAAGACTTCTTTACATATTTGGACTAGCATTGTTTCCAACTTTTCTGGCCATACAAATTTTCTATTTCAAAGGCATACCTAATTTACAAAACGTGCAAGAAATAGCTCTTCGATGTACTACTTCAAACTGTAAATATGAACATTCTCATACAATGAAGCATAAAGTCAGGACTTTTTAAAATGGGCTGATAGAGAAATGCAAATCAAAACCACCCTAAGATACCATCTCACTCCAGTTAGATTGGCAGCCATTATGAAGTCAAACAACAACAAGTGCTGGCGAGGATGTGGGGAAAAGGGTACACTTGTACATTGCTGGTGGGACTGCAAATTGGTGCAGCCAATTTGGAAAGCAGTATGGAGATTTCTTGGAAAGCTGGGAATGGAGCCACCATTTGACCCAGCTATTCCCCTTCTCGGTCTATTCCCTAAAGACCTAAAAAGAGCATGCTACAGGGACACTGCTACATCGATGTTCATAGCAGCACAATTCACAATAGCTAGACTGTGGAACCAACCTAGATGCCCTTCAATGGTTGAATGGATAAAAAAAATGTGGCATTTATACACAATGGAGTATTACTCTGCATTAAAAAATGACAAAATCATAGAATTTACAGGGAAATGGATGGCATTAGAGCAGATTATGCTAAGTGAAGCTAGCCAATCCCTAAAAAACAAATGCCAAATGTCTTCTTTGATATAAGGAGAGTAACTAAGAACAGAGTAGGGTCGAAGAGCATGAGAAGAAGATTAACATTAAACAGGGATGAGAGGTGGGAGGGAAAGGGAGAGAGAAGGGAAAATGCATGGAAACGGAAGGAGACCCTCAGAGTTATACAAAAGTTCATACAAGAGGAAGTGAGGGGAAGGGGAAAAATAATACAAGGGGGACAAACGAATGTCAGTAGAGGGGGCAGAGAGAGAAGAGGGGAGGGGAGGGGAGGGGAGGGGTGATAGTAGAGGATAGGAAAGGCAGCAGAATACAACAGACACTAGTATGGCAATATGTAAATCAATGGATGTGTAACTGATGTGGTTCTGCAATCTGTATATGGGGTAAAAATGGGAGCTCATAACCCACTTGAATCAAATTGTGAAATATGATATATCAAGAACTATGTAATGTTTTGAACAGCCAACAATAAAAAATTAAAAAAAAAAAATTAAAAAAAATAAAAACTGGATGCAGAAAAAATCTAAAATTAAAAAAAAAAAAATAAAATAAAATGGGCTGATAAAAAAAATTTAAGAAATACTCTGATTTTTAAGTTCTAAATAGATGGTGCTGGTGCCGTGGAAGTGCTTTCACTGTTACTTGAGATGCAAATGCGTCTCGTGGCAAAAAAAACTAAAGAAATACTCTACTGTAAGTTCTAAACAGCTAGTGCTGGTATCATGGAAGTGATTTCACTGGTCCTTAGGATGCAAATGTGTCTCCTGGCTGTGGTGATGCTGGTCACATCAACCTATATGACTGATGAAATCATAGAGAACCATATCCGCAGAGTTGTAGGGGACTGGCAACGCCCCGGAATAAACCTTCTTCTCCCCCTTTTTACAAAAATCCTTCTAAAGATGATGCACTTTTGCTTTGGGTCCTTTTCCCATACTATGTAAAACAGTCACAACTAGTACTTTCTTTTCTTTTTAATAAATTGCTGGAGGTTTAAAAGATAAACCACATGTCCCTATCCTAAAAGAGCTTGAAAATCAAATAAAGAAAAAGTTGAAACTGAGAGAAAATTTTTTAAAAAGAAATAAAAAAGAAAATCTGAGATATAGAGAGAGAGCTACCAGGTATTTTGTCTTCCCTTTTTAATTTTTGTGATTTAAGATAAAAGACAAATCAAAAGTTTCCAGCCCAAGCTAGGTGAAGTCGGAGAGAGAAAAAAGCAGACCATACAGCAAATACCTTTCTGAAACCTGCAGCTTCCAAAACCACTAAGAACACTTTCATTAAAATTAATTTAATTGTATGAAAATTTATATAAAATTATGTAATGTTAAATAATCTGATTTGTTAAACTTTATTTAAATTAAATTTATTTTATTAAATTAATTTAAATAAAATTTAATAAATTTTTAGATATAAATTATATTATAATTTATTATAAATTAATTTATTAAATTAATAAACAAAACTAATTAAATAATAAATTTAAATTAAATGTAATAAAACTGACAAATTAATTAATAAAATAAATTTAAATTAAATGTAATAAAATTAATTTATATTTAATTATAATATACTTTAAACTTTTATTTTATATTGAATTTTAAAATTAAATACTCCTATTGTTAAATACCCAGAGAAGCATGTAGATAAACAGTCCAGATTTTAATGATACATTCTTACAGATTTATAGTAGGTGTATTCCTGAGTTAATTTACTTTCCTTATATAAGGAAAATTGCCTTAATACATTTTTCTAAGATTGCCTTTTTATTTATTTATCATGTTGCTCAACAATATGCGCTGGGGATATGGTAACATTCAGAATAATGATCTTAAAACTTGATATAAGAGAGGAGAGCTAAAATATTGCTGCTAATGATTTAAAAAAGAAATTTCTCAAGGTTAGGCCTTTCCTAGAGAGTGAAAGAAAGTTGATATTTCTATTTTTAACCTTAGTTTAAAAGTCTATAAATCCCACAATTTTCATAGTTTATAGGGATGTCAGTCTCTTTGTATGGCCCAAAAGGTTAATGAAAATACAGTTTCCCTAAAATCACAAACTTGCTGATTTGCCTGTCTTAAGGAGGTGGTTACTGATTTAATTTTAGTTGTATTTGACAATTTCAGATAATCTTATTATCAATGGAAGCATTACTTCTGGAAAGAATGCAATATCAAGTGGCAGGTTTTCTTTGTTCTGAAATACAATGGATATAAGAAAGGAGGCCCCTACACATGAACCCAGGGGCATCATCTCACTTGAGGACAGACTTCTCTCCAATTCTTGGCTCAAACCAAGCTCCCAGTTCAAGAAGGGCCCTGCACACCTGCAACTGGTACAACTCTAGGCAACTACATTTCCCAGAGACAGCATGACACCATCTAGTCTGTGTTCTCAGTCCTCCCTTCCCTTTTCTTTTCTTTCACCTCTCTCTTCCTATTCACATTCCATTGCCTTGTTTCTCAAAATCCTCGCTCTTAGGTAACTGTCATCCTTCTCTTCAGGCAGTTGGTTGATAAAGACTTAATTAAGCCAGTGGCATGCTGGAGCCAAACTGTACCAGCTTGTGAGAGATAACTGCTCAATATTCAGGAATTTTACAAGCAAACTTTCAACTTTTGGTAGCTAGTCATCAGCCTTGGAGGAAATGCTTATACCCAGGAAATCGGCATTGTTAACACTCCCTACTGGCCTGTGAGGAGCTGGCTTATCTGCACACCATTGGGTATTACACTGCCCAGGGGACGTGCAGTCTTAGTGGGTACTCCTGAGAACCTTAAAGATTCAAAACGAACTTCCATCTCTGAGATTTCTCTAACAGGGAATATTTTCTAACAGGGGTAAGTGATAAAAATAATAGGTAACATTGCCAAGGGTTACCACATAGGCACAACCCTAGATCATCTTGGTAAAAGTCGGCTCTACAGATATATATCACTAGGAGATATGGCAGGAAAAGGTCTGAAAGGCAATGCCTTTCTGGGTCAAGAAAGATTCCCAAAGATACATGTACACGTAACCATTATATAAAACAATTCTGTAACACTGACCTGCTGAGAGACAGTTTTCCGAGTTACTGACCAAAACAAAGAATGAAGCATGCTTTCCAAGAGAGGACCATGCTTCTTGCACCACCACAAAGGATGTGGAGGTAACTCAGTCTGTGCACTGAAAAACTAAATTTACTGAATGCCAATTAAATAATTTAATGATTTCTAAAACTGAAAATGGGTCTTAATATTCTACTGAGATCTTCAAAAGTCAAAACTTCTGGACTAGTGCCTAAAGAAAGGCCAAGCTTTGTTACCTAAGTTGCATTGAACTGCACTTATTCATAGCCCCAGAATATTTTCTTTAAAAGAGGGAATAGATCAATGGTGCTTAACATAAATTAGTCATCTTTTCCATGTATTTCTTTCCATGCTTCTCTAAGAATTGATTGTGTGCTAACTCTGTACCAGTCACTGTCATGGCTATACACAAGAACATTTAAGTTGTAGTCCCACATTGGTTTTCAGAAGATTCTGTGCATTTCAAAAATAGATGGTGAAGGAAGTACTACTGAAAGCCCTCATAGAGATTCTACCAGTAATATACAAAGAAATCACTTTCTGATTTGCTCACTATAATTAGAAAATGACATTTGAAAGTTATAACCTTTTACCTTTTTGGTCCAACAATAATAGTCATCAAAAGCCTTTGAACGTATATGATTTTATTTCTAAGGAAAAATGTGATGTAGCTTTATAGCATTCTTGAGAGGAACATAAATGTAACAAATTAAAAATATACTTTACAGGGAATATCATGAAATATAGCAAGAAAAATTTTGGTTTATAATTAACCCATGTTTCTGAAAATATAGAGTCACATTTTAATAAAAAATGGATTTTAAATAATGGGTTCTAGGAACTGCAGTTGTAGCAATACTTTGATGTATTTTTATACTTGTTTGCTATTGGAAAAACACATGTTTCTGTCAAAGCACATCAAATTCATGAACACATTTTATATGCAGAGCTCAATAAATATCGTCTTGTACTCATTTTAAAATATGATCAATAATGGAAAAGATTCCATGAGCTTCTGGAAAAAGGTAAATTCATTTCAGCTGTTTGGGGGTGAAATAGTGTGTAGATGTCTATTAGGTACATTTGATTTATAGTATTAAAGTCAGAAAAATCCTTATTAATTTTATACTTGGATGACCTGTCTGCTGGTGATAGGGGTTCTTGCAAACAACATTTAGTTGAATTTTGTTTTTTGATCCAATCCATTAATCTGTGTCTTTTAACTGAGGAGTTGAGGCCAGATGCATTCAGGGTTATTATGAATATGCGTTTGTAATTTTCTGATATTTTGGTTTCTTTACTACATTTAATTCTGTCTTAATTTTCATTTAGTTGGTTGCTCTTCTCATGGTCATCATCTATTTAGGAGCTTTGGGAGTTATTTTTTTGGGTATATCTTTGTGCAGTTTATCTTTGAGTATTTTTTGTAGTGCTTCTTCAGTGATCATAAATTCTTTTAGCTTATCCATGTCATGTAAAGCAATTCTTTCTACATTGATTTTGAAAGAGCTTTGCTGGATTTAGAAATCTTGACTGACAACATTTTTCTTTAAGAGCTTTCTTTGAATATCTCATTCTGGGCCTTGTTGTTCTTTAGGATCTGAGTTCAGAAGCCAGAAGTTAGCCTTTGTGGCTTGCTCCTAAATGAGACCTGATGGTTTTCTCTTGCAGCTTTTAGTGCTCTTGCCTTCTTTTCTATGTTAGGTATTTTAATTATTGTGTGTAAAAAAACAAAAAGCTGAAACTGAGAGAAAATTTTTTAAAAAGAAATAAAAAGGAAGAAAAGATGATATATATTTATAGCTACTAGGTATTTTGTCTTCTCTTTTTGATTTTTGTTAATTAAGAAAAAAGATAAATCAAAAGTTACCAGCCCAAACTAGGTGAAGTCGGAGAAGAGAAAAAAGCAGATCATACAACAAATACCTTTCTGACACCTGGAGCTTCCAAAACCACTAAGAACACTTTCATTAAAATTAATTGTATGAAAATTTATATTAAATTATGTAATGAATATTAATTAATCAGATTTATATTAAATTTTATTTAAATTCATTTCTTTACATTTTATTAAATTAATTTAAATAAAATTTAATAAATTTTAAATATAAATTATGTTATAATTTAATATAAATTTTTATTAAATTAAAAAGCAATACAAATAAAATTTTAAGTCCTCAAAAAAATCAAGTTAAATTAAATGTAATAAAACTATCATAAAATTAATTATTAAAATAAATTTAAATTAAAGGTAATAATATTAATTTATATTTAATTATAATATAATTTATATTTAAAAATTTGTTTCATACTAAGTTAATTTTAATAAAAATGTTCTTAATGGTTCTAGAAACTACGGGTGTCAGAGAAGCAACTGCCACATAATCTGCTTTCTCTCCTCTCCGACTTTCACCCAGCTCAAGCTGGAAACTCTTGATTCATCTTTTATCTTAATTTACAAAAATAAAAAAAGATTAATTTTAAATACTCTTTTTGATAACCCAGAGAAGCGTTTAGATAAACAGTCCAGATTTTAATGATACATTCTTAAAAATTAACTTTTCCATTGGAAATGATTGATGTGACTTTTGGTTTGACTCACACTTAACGTGTAGAAACCATTTTCCTTATGGACATATTTAACACCTAGAAAATTGAATTTAACCTGAAGTGACTTTGTAGTCAATTGAAATAGTTAAATGGATACTAACAAATAATCCTTATTCTCTTTCCATACTGAAGGTCTGGAGTTGCTGCTGGAGGTCAAGGACATCCTAAGTGTATGAAACTGGAGACATTCTAGCACAAAGAGCTCGTCTTTCTGCTGGATAATTTGAGTGAGTTTCTCAACCTCATCTTTAGACAGCTGATCGATCTGTTTGGTTAAAGATACATTCTTTGAATTACAAAGTTGAATCTCAAGTATTAGTTCTTTGATTCTTTTCACAAATTTTTCCATTTTGGCTTTACATATGGCATGGTTTTCACTCCCATTTTCTATATTAAGGCTTTTCACTTTTGTTTCTGGAAAACTATCAGCATTCTCTGTTTGAATGTCCTGTCTCTCTTCATGCCCCTGGGCTTTTATTTGTTCCATGGTTTTCTGCAAATTCTTAATTTCCTTGTCTTTTTTAAAAATCAGTTGGGTATGTGCAGCCTTCATCTGCTCATACTGGTATTTAAATTTATCCATTTCCTCCTTCTGCTCCTGTAGAGACTGAAGTAGTTGCATTTGACTCTGGTTTTGATTGTCAATGACCTTTTGATGATGTGTAACTTCCTCTTCCAGATGATTCTTGATGACATTCAGTTGAGATACCTCAGATTCTAGTTCTGTGATACTATCGAGGGTTTGAGGCTCAGCCACAGCTCCAACTCGATTCCGCTGTTCCCTAAGTCTTTCCAATTCTTCTTGCAGATGTCTGTTTTCTTCTTTCATGGAGCTAAGACTTCTGTCTTTTGCTTCTATGGTCTGCCTTAAAGTTTCATTTTGTTTTAAGGCCTGAGAACACTTATCTAAATCCTTTTGCAGTGCTGAACTTTCTTGTTTGAGTTGGTCAATAAAAACTTCTTTCTCATTTATAAGTTGCATCAATTGCTTCTGTTCTTCTAAACGAGATGCCAACATTTCCTTAGTTTCTTTTTGATCAGTAGCCATTTGCTCAATATTCTTTTTGAGTCCTGCTATTTCAAAGTCTTTCTCTTGACTGAGTTGCACTACACGCTCCTGTTCCAGCTGTAAGGCAGAGGTATTCCAATTACATACATTTGAGAGTTCCTGAATAGTCTGCCTGTAATTGTTTGCTTCTTCCAACAGTCTCTTTTTGGCCTGACACAGTTCTACTTGTATCTGTTCTTTCTCTCTTTTCAGCGTCTCCATAACAGTGTCTTTTTCTAGAGAAATTTCGTTGTTACCAGCAATACATTCTTCCAACTGATGCCTTACACCTTCACATGCTGAAATCAACTTGTCATTTTCTGTTTTGAAATCAAAAGCAACTTTCTTTAAATTTTCATTGAGCTGTTCTACTTCGGCAAGATTTTGCTTCAAGTTTGTAATTTCGACTTCCCTTTCTTTAAGCAAGTCATCCGTAAAATTTCTGTTAGAGTCTTCATTAACAGCATGTCTTAACTTGTTCCAAACTCTACATAATTCCTCCTCCTTTTGGCTAATGTGTTCCTTAAGTTCCAGGTTTTCCTGCTGGATGTTTAAACTATTTTTTTGTGACTGACTTAACTGACCTACTAAATCTTTGACTTTATCTTCAAGCTTCTGCTTGGTTAAATGCAAATCACGGAGGCTCAGTGCACTCTCAGTTAACTTTTCTTTCTGTACATGCAATGCTTTAGTTATGTCTATATTATCCTCCTCAAGTTGATGAAGTCTCTCTTTTTCATCCTCTAGATCTTGTTTCAACTTCTTGATTAGACCATTTCCTTCATTTTGCTGTTTTGATAGCTTGTCTATTATCAAATTCATGTGCTTTGTATCTTCCTGGTGCTCATTGTCCAGTTCTTCTAACTGAGCTATCAGCATTTCCTTTTCATTAATACTCTCATTCAGTTCTTGCTCCTTAGCCTCCAAGTTCAGTGTTAAGTCATGTATTTGTACTTTCAAATTCATGTCTGTTGAAGCCTTATTTTTAATGACTTCACACTCCCGGCTAAGTTTGCAAAGTGATATCTGAAGTTCTTCCTTTTCTTGACTCAATAATGACTTCTCTTTTTCTAAAACTTGCACGTGCATTTGAAGTTTCAGATTGTCTTCAGCAAGACTGCTATCCTGTCTTAAATTACTCAGTCTCATTCCTTCATTTGCAGCATCAGACAGGGCTTGTTGTAGTCTGAACACTTCTCCCATTGATGAACTCTGTGGAGGAATTGTTCCCTTTTCTGCCTCAGGATCACTCTCCTCCCTCACAGAAGGCTTCAATTTACTACATTCCAGTTTCAAGTTTTCACATTCTTCAATTATTTGTTGCTTTTCCACACTGAGCTGCTCTTTTTCTCTTTTCAGGACATCTCTGTCGTGTTCTGCAGAAGATAATTTTTTCTTTATGTCTTTTATTGTATCCTCAAGTTCTGTGATTCTTTTTATGGACTCTAGTTTTTCACTTTGTAGAACCTGAATCATGTTTTGCATCTCCCAGACATGAGACTCATCAGTTACTGTAACTCTTGAGTCACCTTCATGTAACAGCTTTTCAAGTTCTGCAATCTGTCCTTCATAGTCATTTGACACCTGTTGATGCTGGTGATTTAACTCCGCCAATTTCTGTTGATGTGCATTCTGCAAAATGGACATTTCATGTTGGTGGTGATCCATGTCCTGACTTCGGTTTTGTTCCAGGACTTTAATAGTATGTTGTAGTTTGCAGATTTCACTGAGTCCATAACCGAATGAACAAGGTGCTCTGGTTGCTGGTACACCACCCACTCCTGAAGGTACTGATTGAGCAGCTGAATGCAGGCTCAACAACTGCTCCCGTACTGCCATCTGGCTTGCTTGAAGATGGCTGATTTCTACCTGTTTGTGTTGCAGCTGATTTTGGTAACTTGTAGATCGAAGGTTTATTTGAAGCTGTGATGCTTCATCCTTTTTTTCCAGATGAGTACAATACTTTTGAAGTCTTGTATTCTCGGATCTCAACCTTGATTCCGGGGCTTCAATTTTCTTTCTCCGACAACGAAGTGAACCAGCTTCCACAGCTTTGGAGACCTCCACAGGCATATCTATTATGCAGTTGGAGACTTGGCCAGTAGGGGAAGCCAAGCTGCCTCCCACCTGACCCAAGGACTGGCCCAAGCTGAAGCCTAGGCCTCTAAACCACGAAGACATTGCTAGAGCTTCAGAGAGCCCTCAGCTCTACTCCAAAAACAACTCTAGGGCCACCCACCTTCCAGCTGAATGTCCTGGAGCGTTGCTAGGGTCAATTATGACCAAAGCATTCAGGGTTCCTGCCACCCTTGGTGCTCTGCCTTAAACATAGAGGCCTGGCCTGGGCTTTGACCAGGAACTTTCCGCCAGGGGCTCAATCACCACTGCGGGGCCTCTGCTCCCTTCCTGGACTTTCAGCCCTCGGGTTGGGTGAATTCTCCCACAGAGTTAGTGACTCCCCCAGCTCCGTGGGCTGATCCTGCCACCTCCATGCTGGCCACCAGTACACCCATCCTAGAGCCTTTACCCTGTCTTGGAGGCCAGAAGTTGAAGTTCTGTCCTTAAGGACTCAAGCTCTTTTTTCTATGCAATCTAATCTGTTAGTGATAGTTTCCAGTGGAATTTTATTTTATATATATATGACATTGGAATGCATTACAATTCTTATTACACATTTAGAGCACAATTTTCCACATATCTGGTTTTATACAAAGTTTTTGCACACCAATTAATGTCTTCATACATGTACTTTGTATAATAATGATCATCACATTCCACCAACATTTCTAACCCCATGCCCCCTCCCTTCCCCTCCCACCCCTCTGGCCAATCTAGAGTTCCTCTATTCCTCCCATGCTCCCTCTCTCTATCCCACTCTGAATCAGCCTCCTTATATCAAAGGAAACATTTGGCATTTGTTTTTTTTCGGAATTGGCTAACTTCACTAAGCATTATCTTCTTTAACTCCATCCTATTACCTGCAAATGCCATGATTTTATTTTCCTTTATTGCTTGAAAGGTTAATAATCTTGAGAACTGTTTGCTAATCTTGTTCCCAGAATGTGCTGTCCCCAACTGCCAAACTGCAGAATGTATCCCCTCACCGGGTTGCAGGCAAACCGCCCACTCACCCTGACCCATCAATGAACTTCCCTCCCTGCCCTCTCCAAGGAAAGTATATAAGCTCTGCTTAAGCTGTTCTCAGGGCTCTTTGCTCTATTCAAGTGAGCTCTGAGCCCCAGCATGCTGGACCCCAATAAACCCTTTGCTGTTGCATGAGACAATCTCTTGGTGGTCTCTTCCTCCGACGCTCGCCTGACCGTTACAGCTGAGTAATATTCCATTGTGTATATATGCCACATTTTTTAATCCATTCATTTATTGAAGGGCATCTAGGTTGGTTCCACAGTTGAGCTACTGTGAAGTATGATTTGTATCTTTCATTTCCAGGAGTTATGACTGGTTTCTTTTCAATATTTTTGTTTCTTTATTGGAGTGGTTTTCATCTCCAATATTAGCTTTCTTTATTCATTGTTTAGATCTTCTTTTAGTTTAACGTTTTAATAATCATTTTTATAATCTTTGTGTGATATTTCATCTACTTCCATATCTGTGGGATGCTTTGTAGGCAGATTCTGAATTTTGGAGGAGATTTCTTGGCCTATTTCCTCATGTTTTCAGAGGTCTTGGTTGGACTTGTGCATCAGTTGAGATAGATTCTTGTTATCTTTTTTCCTTTATGAGTAGATATCCCAGGTGCAACCTGTGGTGCCATCTGTGATTGTTCCTCCTTGGAACCTGTTTTTTTTTTTTGGTTTGGGGGTTTTGGTTTTGTTTCCCCAATTCTCTGCCCTTGAAGTAATGTGAAGGCTCAGGTGGGGCTAGATTATCATTTGTGGAGTGAGATTTGCTGTTACTTACTTGGCTGAGTTGTGAGTATTATTCCACAGCAAGATCTCAACTCTGTGAACTTAAAATGTTCCAATCACTTTCCAGCCCCTCTTACAGGAAGTGGGAACAAGGAATAGCACTACTGTTAGCAACAGTTGTACAGTTTCTGCTGTCCACTTTGACATCTACAGCAATAATTGCCACCTATACAGGAATGTTGAGGGGAGCATCAGTACCATCAATACCAAAAATAAAAAATCATGAACTCAATCGAGAATTAAACAGCAGGTATCTACTATGTCCTTTAAACTATCAATAACCACAACCACATGGATTGGGTAAGAATTGAATTAACTATCTAATTCTATTAGTCAGTGGAATTAAAGATTCTTAAGAGAAAATAGGGTAGGAAGGCAAGAAAAGTTTGAAATATGTAAGTAAACAAAAGAGAGTCAGGAGATAGGTAGCTGATGTTGACTATAAAGAAGGAATTACAAAAAATTAACTAAAATTAAAAGACAAAAGAGGAGAGAGAGCATGAAAATTTGGTACTGTGATGGGGAAAAACTAAAGAAGTGGGATTAAGGACAAAAAACAATATACAAACAAACAAATGTAAGATCAAAACAGTTCAAACCTATATATAATTATATCCCACCTATGTCAAAACAAGGCTAAATCATAAACATGCAAAAGAAAGCAATTAAATGAAAGTAAAATTACATAAATATATATTTTTCTAATCCATCCACACAGTGAGAATACACACACACACACACACACACACACCTCAAAACTTGCAGAATAAAAACAAATTATAAAGAAATAAAATACAATAATTACCCAACCGCAGGAATATGGTTCATTTGTCCCACAGCTAATAAGAAAAATGTGTATTATATGGTATAAGCTATGTAACTGCTTACACACATCACAAATTACGCAAATAAGTTCAAGAACTACAAATTCTCTGAAAGTTCATGCATTCTTTGAATCTGAATTAAAAATATAGCACTCTTCAATAGGGGAGGCACTAGAGTGACACAAATAAAATAAGAAAGTCAAGTATAAATACACATGGAAAAAAGAATTTATAAAAATACATATAACCAATAGTATGAAGTCATTGAATGGGTTAAGAAAAAATTAGGTTATGAAACATCATGAATAATATATCTAATTATGTTTTTGACAAAGTAGCTATGGTTGAGTTTCAAGGAGCTAGAAATATTTAGCCATGTCCAAATGAAGCACTGTTTTCTCTGGGCTAATTATTCCCAGTTCTTCTCTCATAACTTATGTGGCTTAAGGTCAAGCACTTTCACCATTCTACTCACATCTCTTTGGATATATTCTGCCTTGATATAATCCTATAGAAGATGAATAATAACAAATGATAGTTGAAGAATAGCCCGATTGGCTGCTTATGCAAGAGACCCAATCTATTTTGTATTGGGGAGGCCATTTTGTAATAATGCAGCCTAAATTGAGAAGTGCTTTGTAGCATAGTCATATTTTATCACTCACTCATATTAAACTAATTCTCCTAATCTGACAGATTACATTGGCATACACAGGTTACATTCCAGCATATGCTGGAACATGGAACTCTTACTGTCATTGCATAACATATTCCTCACTTGCTCATCCTGAACCTTATGGAATAGTGAATAGAATATGACATTTGAGAATAAAATTTGGTTTAGGAAAGTGAATATTTTATGTTGAAACTAAATATGGTCTACATGGGAAAATAAATTTTGAGGATATTCTCATTATCATATATGTTCTTTCTACAACATCTTCAAAAACAGAGAGTATATTCTTCAAAAAGATGAATTATATTCAGGAGGCTGAGTCAGTAGGAGTCCATGTTCCAGAAAAAAGTAAAAAGGAAAATGGAGATAGGAATGTAGCTTACTAGTAGAGGATTCTTGGGTTCAATCGTTAGTACCACAAACCACCACCAGCACAACAAAAAACAACAACAACAAAAAGAATGTAATTCTAAGAGTTCGTATTTATTGAGACTTTACCGTGAGCCACGGTAACACTGTGAAGTAGATCAAAATGTATTTTAGAGATTATTTTAGATTATTAGACTAATAAATAATTTAGATTATTTTAGGAACCGATTATTTGCTGTGATTCTTACATAAAGAATTTTTTCAATTTATTTTTTTTATTTGTTCTAAGTAGTTATACATGACAGTAGAATGCATTTTGAACATCACACATAAGTGGAGTGTAACTTCTCGTTCTTCTGATTATACATTATGTAGAATTATACAAGTCATGAAATCATATATGCACATATGGTAATAATGTCAGATTCATTCTACTATCCTTCCTACCTAACCTCACTCCCTTCTGTCTGATCCAAAGTTTCTCTGTTTCCCTACCCTACTCCCTTACTGTGGGTTAGCATCCACATATCAGAAAACATTCAGCTTTTGGTTCTTTGGAATTGGCTTATTTCACTTACTATGATATTGTCCAGCTCCATCTATTTACTAGCAAATGCCATGATTTCATTCTTGATGAAGGGTGAATAATATTCCATTGTGTATATATACCACATTTTCTTTATCCATTCATCTACTGAAGGACATCTAGGTTGTTTCTACAATTTAGCTATTGTGAATTGTGCTGCTATAAGCATTGATATGGCTGTGTCCCTGAGTGTGCTACTTTTAAGTCCTTTGGGTATAGACTGAGGAGTGGGATAGCTGTGTCAAATGGTGGTTTCATGCCCAGCTTGCCAAGGAATCTCAATATTGCTTTCCAAATTGGCTGCTCCAATTTGCAGTCCCACCAGCAATGTATGAGTGTAAATATTTCCCCACATCCTCACCAACACATATTGTTGTTTGTATTCTTAATAGCTGCCATTCTGACTGGAGTGAGACAAAATCTTAGAGACTCATGCTATGTAGCAGGCAATCTTAAGAGATGGGTCCTGAGACCTTTACAAATTCCCCAAACCAGAAATACCATTATAGCATGGAATTCCTCCCATAAAGTGCAGCCAAGTATTACTCAAACCTTTTAATTAACTCCTTAAGACTTATATAATTCTGTGAATTGAGAGCTAGATTCATTAATAAAGCTAATAATAAAATTATGTCTGGAAAATTTATTGAAAGTTTGTGAGTTTTCTCTCCTTACCTCCTCACAGAATGCATGACAAAATTCATCATATGCATCCAAGCCACTTGTCCATGTGGCATTCCAATTTCATAATTCATCCCAAATTTCTATTTTTCTGAATAAGCACAGATTTCTTCACTTTTTCTTCAGTTATGGGCTGATACTATTTGCTGGTTACATTTAGAATGTTTTTGCTGTTACCTTGTTTTGCTTTTTCCCTGTTTGTTCCTTTGTTTAGAGGGGGCATTTTCCAAAAGATATAGAGATTTTCCTGTTTCACAACAGGTACATGGATGGAAACATGAGCTAAGAACTATAAAGTCAGGCTGACATGAGGATGCTTGCTGCTGAACAGGCTCGAGCCCAGGTTAAATGAAAACTCTGCAAACCATGTGTACATTGACAAAGTTCAAATTATTACATTACGTGGACCACTGGAGTTCCTTGAAAGCAATCAAAACTGCATACGTAAATTCTCTAAATGTCTAAGTTGTTATAATGATTTTTAAAATATTCTAATATAATCTGCAAATATATAGCCTTTCTAAAGGGGGGTGGGAAGGAGAATAAATTAGTGAGAATTAGTGAGCCCTGTGAAAGGAGCTGGGTTATTTGCTTTACAATTTAGAGACATGATATCATTTATTTAATTCTTCCAACAACTTTTTTGTTTTGCTTTTTTGTTCTGTTCTGTTTTTGTTTTACTGCTATTCATCCAACTAAGGCCTTGCTCAGCCCAAGTGTGTACTCTACTGCTAAGCTCTACCCCAACCCCCTCCCAGTAAATTTACGAGTTAGCTATATGATTCCTACTTTTATTTATTTATTTTTATTTATATATGACAGTGGAATGCATTGCAATTCTTATTACACATATAGAGCAAACATTTTTCATATCTCTGGTTGTATACAAAGTATATTCACATCAATTTATGTCTTCATAAATATACTTTGGATAATGATGTCCGTTGCATTACACCATCATTTCTAACTCCATGCCCCCTCCCTTCCCCTCTAATTCCTCTGCCCTACCTAGAGTGCCTCTATTCCCCCCACTATGAATCCTATCCCACTATGAATCAGCTTCCTTATACCAAACAAAACATTCAACTAACTTCACTTAGCATTATCTTCTCTAACTCCATCCATTTAACTGCAAATGCCATGATTTTATTTTCTTTTATTGATGAGTAAAATTTCATTGTGTATATAGGCCACTTTTTTTTTATCCATTCATCCACAGAAGGGCATCTAGGTTGGCTCCACAGCTTAGCTATTGTGAATTGTGCTCCTATAAACATTGATGTGGCTGTGTCCCTGTACTATGCTGATTTTAAGTCTTTGAGGTATAAATCAAGGAGAGGGATAGCTGGGTCAAATGGTGGTTCCATTTCCAGATTTCCAAGGAATCTCCATACTGCTTTCCAAATTGACTGCACCAATTTGCAGTCCCACCAGCAATATATGAGTGTACCTTTTCCCCCACATCCACGCCAATACTTGTTGTTGTTTGTCTTCATAATAGCTGCCATTCTGACTGGAGTGAGATGATATCTTAGAGTAGTTTTGATTTGCAATTTCTCTAATTGTGAGGATGATGAACATTTTTTCATGTATTCGTTGATTGATAGTATATCCTCTTCTGAGAAGTGTCTCTTCAGGTCCTTGGCCCATTTGTTGATTGAGTTATTTGCTTTTTTTGTGTTTAGTTTTTTGAGTTCTTTATATACCCTAGAGATTAGTGCTCTATCTGATGTGTGAGGCGTAAAAGTTTGCTCCCAGGATGTAGGCTCTTGGTTCACTTCGCAGATCATTTCTTTTGCTGAGAGGAAACTTTTTAGCTTGATTCCATCCCATTTATTGATTCTTGGTTTTAATTCTTATACTATAGGAGTTTCATTAGGGAAGTTGGGGCCTAATCCCACGTGATGAAGATTATGGGCTATATTTTCTTCTATTAGACATAGAATTTCTGGTTTAGTTCCTAGGTCGTGATCTACTTTGAGTTGAGTTTTGTGCATGGTGAGAGAGACGGGTTTCATTTCATTTTGTTGCATATGGATTTCCAGTTTTCCCAGCAACATTAGTTGAAGATGCTATCTTTTCTCCGATGCCTGTTTTTAGCCACTTTGTCTAATATAAGTTAATTTTGGTTTTGGGGGTTAAGTTTCTGTGTCCTCTATTCTGGACCATTGGTCTACCAGTCTCTTTTGGTGCTGTTTTTGTTACTATTGCTCTATAGTATAGTTTCAGGTCTGGTATAGTGATGCCACCTGCTTCACTCTTCCTGCTAAGACTTGCTTTAGTTATTCTGGGTCTTATTTTTCCAGATGAATTTCATGATTGCTTTTTCTATTTCTATGAGGAATGCCATTGGGATTTTGATCGGAATTGCATTAAATATGTATAGTGCTTTTGGTAGTATGGTCATTTTGATAATATTAATTCTGCCTATCCAAGAGCAAGGTAGATCTTTCCATCTTCTAAGGTCTTATTTGAGTTCTTTCTTTAGGATTCTGTAGTTTTCATTGTATAGATCTTTCATCTCTTTTGGTAAGTTGATTCCCAGGTATCTTATTTTTTTGAGGTTATTGTAAATGGGGTAGTTTTCCTCATTTCCTTTTCAGAAAATTTGTCATTGATATACAGAAATGCCTTTGATTTATGGGTATTGATTTTATATCCTGTTACTTTGGTGAATTCATTCACTAGTTCTAGTAGTTTTCTAGTAGAGCTTTTTGGGTCTTCTAGGTATGGAATCATATCATCAGCAAATAGTGCTAATTTAAGTCCTCTTTTCCTATATATATATCCCTTTAATTTCTTTCATCTGTCTAATTGCTCTGGCCAGCTTTTCAAGAACTATGTTGAATAGAAGTGGTGAAAGGGGGCATCCCTGTCTTGTTCCAGTTTTTAGAGGGAATGCCTTTAATTTTTCTCCATTTAGGATGCTGTTGGTATGGGGCTTAGCATAGATAGCCCTTACGATGTTGAGATATATTCCTGTTATCCCTTGTTTTTCTAGTGTTTTGAACATGAAAGGGTGCTGTATCTTTCAAATCATTTTTCTGCATCAATGGAGATGATCATATGATTCTTATCTTTGATTATGTTGATGTGATGAATTATATTTATTGATTTCTGTGTGTTGAACCAACTTCCATCCCTGGGATGAATTCCACTTGATCATGGTGCAAGTCTTTTTGATATGTTTTTGTATTTGATTTGCCAGAATTTTATTGAGAATTTTTGCATCTATGTTCATTAGAGATATTGATCTGAAGTTTTCTAATACTCTACAATTTCCAATACTCTACAATTTATTTCAGGAAATAGAGAAAGAGGCCGCTCTTCCAAACGTGTTCCATGAAGCCAATATCACCCTGATCCCCAAACCAGGCAAAGACACATCAAAGAAAGAAAACTTCAGAGAGAGCATGTTTTGAAATAAATTCTTTCTTCAGTCAGGAGAAAAGGTGCAAGAGTGAATTGGTAATCCTTTTAGGTACACTGCAACTTGTTGTTGTTGTTTTTTTTGAAAATATTTTCTTATTTATTTTTATTTATAAATTACAGTGGAATGCATTACAATTCTTAGTACATATATAGACCTCAATTTTTCATACTCTGGTTGTATACATAGTACACTACAACTTTTAAAATGTGATGGAAGAATGGGAAAAAATCATATTTAGGTGACTGGAATTTCTGCAGCAATGTAGACTATAAGGCTATAGTTTCAAACACAGAAACCTTAGCATATTAAAACTTATGAAAGGTCCTAGGCTTCATTGAAATTGACTCTATTTTACTCCCATCTCAAATATACTTTAAATAAAGCAAAGGAAAACTTATATTCTTTAAGCTCCTTTTCAAGCTTATTATGTACATTTACCAATTATATGAAAAACCCAGATGCCAACTGGTTACCAAAAGCCAAGTGAAACTAAGGTTAATTTTTATCTATAACTTCCATGTAGAAATCCACATAGAAATATAGTCATATTTTAAATCTAAAAATCTACCTATGCATCTATATATTTACACATATAGACATCAAAGAACACATCAGATGTCCACTGATTTACAGATAGTGAAGTCTGTAATATTATATTGGAAATAACACTCTTTAAAGCCATCACTTCTTTCACTTAATTGCTTGGACCAGCTTTTTCACAACATACTTTAAAAGATGGTATGAGGAATGTGGAAAATACAAGTGTCATGGTTTAGACATGAGGTGTTCTCCAAAAGCTCATGTATAAGACAATGCAAGAACCACCAGAGTGAAATGATTAAATTATGAGAGTTATAACCTAATCAATGGATTAATCAACTGATGTGAATTAACTAGATGGTCACTAAAAGCAAGTATCGTGTTGCTGGAAGAGATAGGTCACTGGGGGCATGTCTTTGGGGTTTAGATTTTGTCTCTAGTGAGTGGAGCTTTCTTCTCTGCTTCTTTGCTGCTATGTCCTAAGCTGCTTTCCTCTGTCATGCCCTTTGGCCATGATGTTCCGCCTCACCTTGAGCCCAAAGCTATGTAGTCAGCCAACCACAGACTGAACCTCTGAAACTAGGAACCAAGTTAAACTTTCGCTCCTGTTATGTTGTTCTTGTGAGGTCTTTTGGTCACGGTGATGGAAAAGGTGACTAAAACAACAAGAAAGGAAACTTTGGTAAAAAAGCTAGTTCTAAATTAAAACTGAAAACTCAAGGAAGACCAAAGTGTGGAAGGGTACTTTATGGGTATAGCAGTGGGCCTACATGGAGAGCCAGGTTAGTGGAATAGGCTCTGCTCATGTTCAAGGTCCACTATGGGATTTTTCTCATCTATTCTGTTCTTTCGTCTTTGGCTTCTGCATGAACCTAAATAAACACATTCTTTATCTAGAGGGGTATGTTCACCATATGGTGTGGGCCCAGTTATTAGTTTCAGGGAGAAACCAAGTGTTGAAATTGACTGTGGACATGGTGGTCTTCACAGCCTTTGAGGCAGATTGTTTGCTCAGGGTGAGGAGCTGGCTGCAGGGAGGAGGCATTTGCCTCTGCTGCTGAATTTATATACTCCAAACAACTCTGTTCAGCTTTCCTATAGCAAAGGAAATCGGCTTCCATGTGATTTCCATCATATGACTATCTCGGCCCTTCTCCATGAAAGCCTCTCAGATGTTTGAAACAGGTACAAACCATCCATCTTGTAGCCCAATTTATCCCTCTACACCTTGCTTTTATGCACCTATATACCACGGCCTCCTTCAATAGGTGTCTCCTCACAATCCTTTTATTTTATTAGAGTATAAAAATAATCAATGACTATTGTAGAAAATCCAAAAATGTAATACTCTTAACTTCTTGAAGTTTGTTTTATCTATCTTAATTCCTCTTGTAGATTATTGATTGTAAAGTGGATTAGTGTGGTCTAGAAGTGTGTGGTCCAGCTGGAAAATTGAATGTGTGACATAGACAATATCAGGAGGACAAAAAGTAGTTGTTTTAATTAAACTGGGTGAAAATGACATTGAGCTGACTGATGATAGATAAGTGGAGGAATAAGGTAAGCCTGGCCACAGAAGATGCTCAATGAAGAAAAGAGGTAGAAAAAGATACATGTTGTTTAGAGAACTATGTGAAGTCAGTTTGGCAAATGGGTTATATGAAGGAGAAGAAAAAGATTAAACTATAGATCTAGTGGGGCAGGATTTATTTCTGTCCAAAAAGTTCTAGGAATACATGCCATTATTGTATTTAAGAAAATGAATAGAATAAAATTTTTGTTGTTGCAATGTCATTCTGCTGGCAGGGTAGATAAAGAATTGAAAGGAGCAAGCTGGGATCAAGAAGAGGTCACTTAGGAGGTTATCACAGAGAGAGACATGGTGAAAGCTAGAGTGGCAGCAGTGTGAGAATGAAAGAAAGAAAAAGTACTCAGGAGGAAGAATCACTATACCTGGTTTCTGATCAAATTTGAGGGGTGAAAATTTCTGGGAATCCAGTACCTGGGGCAATTTGAGTAACTTAAAGATACTCAGAGTGTTTAAAACAGAGGTTATTTCAGAAAAGAGCCAAGAAATAAAACTAGAGGTAGGACTGAGCCTGGTGCAGATCCATGAAAGAGGGGTGAAAGACTTACAACTTCATTCCCAGGACAATGTGAAGGCTATGAAGAGTGATCAGCCGAGTTTCTAGATCAGGGCTCCATTTCCACAGAGCTCATTCAGGCCACAGTGTGAACATGGAATTGAAAGAAGGGGTGAGATGAAGACAGAGATAAGTTAAGAGTATTGCAATTATCCACATGAGAGAACATAGTAGCCTGGATGGAAGTGGTAACATAGAGAGTGTTGTATTAGAAATATTCAGCATGAATTCCAAGATTTACTAATTGATGTGATTATGATATTGTAACACAATATTAAGCATCCTGTACATATATATTCTGGGCCTGCACTGTGTTCCACAGGCTCCAGGGTTTGGTCAGATCACAGGAGGTAAGGTCATTTGAAAAGGAAGAGAGTTAGTTTCTACTTGAGGTAGGCATATCCAAGGATGGTGGGATATACAATTCTAAAGTTCAGGAGAGGTACTGAGCTAGAGATTTAGATTTGGGGATCATCTACATACGTGTGGCAATTGAGACATTCAGAGTAGATGAGGTTGTAGGGAAGACATCTATAGGCTGAGAGGGGAAAAAGATCTAGAGACAAACACTGAAAAACAGAAATTAGTAAATTTTCCTGTTGACCAGAATGGGCACTTAAATCTACAGCTGATACCTATTGTTTCTAAATACTCACCTCCTAAAGATGATTGTCAGTAATTTTTTCCCCAAATATTCTCACTATGGCTTACTGAGAATTTCAAATTTGTTCCTACAACAATCATCCTGAAGTGGATCTACCATGAAACTAATAAAGCTTCAAACATAGGGTTCCTCACTTGCACTGGCCTCTTCTGAAGTATTTGGTGGGGACTTAATAATGTATTACCAAGTCTAATGTTTTTATAAGGTTTGCAAAAGTAAAATACGGGCACATCTCTATACTATTGCACGTTTGGTTCCAAATCACTGCAAAAAACAAATACAGTAATAAGTTCAATCACATGATATTTTAGTTTCCCAGTGCATATCAAACTTAGGTTTACACTATACTGTACTTTGATAACTGTGCTATGGCATTAAGTCTGAAAAAAATGCACATGTCTTAATTTGGAAATACTTTATTGTTAATAAAATAAAAGGCTAATGATCATCTGGGCCTTCAGTGAGTCCTAATCTTTGTGCTCCTGGTGGGTTTTGCCTGGATGTTGATCATTTTTGATCAGGGTGGTAAATGCTGAAGTTTGGGGTGCCTGTGATAATTTATTAAAATAAGACAACAATGAAATTTGTATCTTTCCTCTCATGAAATACTTCTATGAAGCACACAATGCTGTTTTTAGTATTTTATCCACAGACCTTCTTTCAAAATTGAAGTCAGTCCTCTCAAACACTGCCACTGTTTTGTCAACACAATTTTTGAAATATTCTATGTCCTCTAACACAAATTCAACAATATTCATAGCATCTTCACCAGGAGTACATTCCATCTCAAGAAACAAGTTCCTGTTCTCAGCCATTAGTAGATACTCCTCAACCAATAATGTTTTATCATCAGATAACAGCAATTCAATCACATCTTCAGGCTTCACATCTAACTCTGTCTTTTACTATTTCCACCAGGTACTTTCTCCATGGGAAGTCCTGAACCTCTCATAGTCATCCATGGGGGTTGGAATCAAGTTATTCCAAATCTGTGTCAATGTTGATATTTTGACCTCCACCCATGAATCATGGATGTTCTTAATGACATAGAATGATGAATCCTTTCCAGAGTGTTTTCAATTTACTTCCCCCCAGAGTCATCAGCAGAATCACTATCTAAGGTATTTGTAGCCTGACAAAATTTATTTCTTAAATCTTGAAATTTGAAACTACTCCCTGACCCATGGGCCACAGAATGAATGTCGTGTTATTGGCCTGAAAACAATATTAACCTCAATGTAGGTCTCCATCAAAGCTCTTGGGCATTTTCAATGAGCAGCAACACTTTGAAAGGAATTTTTTTGTAAGCAGTAGGTCTCAACAGTGGGCTTATGACATTCAGCAAACCATGTTGTCAACAGATGCACTGTCATCCAAGCTTTGTTGTTAATAAATATTATCAAAGTAAAGCAAGCTTATTACTGCAACCAGCTGGGCTGCCTCTCCCAACAAAATTGTGGGAGCTAAGGACAGCACTGCAATTTCTTGCAGCCCAGCTTTATAGCCCAAAAAGTTACACAAAGGGGGTTACAGATAACAAAGGAGCATAACACAAATGCTAGTTTACATTTTAGCTGGCACTGACATCGGAATTTTTGAAGGTCATTAGAGCCTCAAAGAAGGTCATTATCTGGCCAGGGAAGGCCAGGATTTATGAGGCGTCACTAAGGTTTAGGAGAGGGTTGTTATCTGGTCAGGGAAAATGGGGAATGGGGGAGTTCAAGGCATGAGCAGGCATTCCAAGCAGGTTTATAACATCACATTATGGCCAGGCTACACAGACATCCTAATATTTTTACAGAAAATAGAAATGAATCCTTCATAACATGTGACAAGCTGGCTTCTGATCTAAAGAGAGAATTAGGCTATGTATATCAGCTCATATTGTATCTTTTCACATCATCTGTATTATGTCAGCCATTTATAAATCTGTTTTTCTTACTACAGTGTTAACTGGGAAAAAATACAGATTTATTTAGCTATAATTCACATAGCATACAATTCACCCATTTAAAGTGAATAACTGAATGATTTATAGTATTGTCACAGGGTTGTATAACCATCACCACAAACAACTTCTGAACATTTTTATCACCCCCATTGGGAATTCTATGCCCATTTGCACTCACTTCCTTTACTCCACCCCAGACTTGAGCAACTACTAATTAACTTTCTATATAGGTCTGCCTATCTAAACATTCCAAGTAGATTGAATTATCCAAATGAGATATTTGGTGTACATGTAATCTTTTGAGGGCAGAAACCAAGACTGATTCTTAGAAGAAGGAGTTAATGATAAGGACATGTGATATAATAAAAGAGAATGTGTTTGGAGTCAGACAGGTCTGAGTTAAAATAACAATTCAGTTTTTTCTAGCTGCATAACTCTGGGTAAGTTGCTTGATCCCTCTGTTCATTGATCAATACAATGTGGATAACAATACCCTTCTTAAAAGATTGTTGTAAGGGTAAGGAAGAGGATATGGAAAGTACCTGAAGAAGAGTTTGCTCAATAAACAGAAGTTGCTATTTGTATTTATCTGTACACCCATAGCACATGGCACAGTAGATCATAAGGTAGCTTTCTTTTGTTTCTCAGCCACTGTTCTTCCTCAGAAGAAAATTAATCTAGACAATACAAGGAGACAGTGAAGCCAATAAACAACTCTAGGATCTGAGATCAGAAGGAAGGCAGTCTTACTTCTGAAGACACTTAGAAAAATCAGCTCATCCATCTCAACTTCTACTTTTCAGTTGCATATAGTTATCATGTAGTATTCATTTCTCCTTTCCTCATGAGGGGACAGTAGAAGCCTGAATCACACCTGAAATTCTCCTTAAGACAGATGAGCAATACCATCTGATTCATGAGGAGAAAGAAGTATAGAACCCTTTCACAAAACACATGTTTATCCATGAGAAGGAAAATCCAATCATCATGATAGTTAAATTATATCTAGAAATATCCAAATAAATTACAAACCTTCACCATCTAACAATCAGGGTCCTTCATAGAAAAGAAAGGTATTCGCATACTAATTCAATTCCAAAACATAAACAGGAAAGAAAGAGACAAAAGTCACAATAATAAGTTTGTTTGCATCAGACATCTAGTAGAGGATATATATAATTTAATTACGAGCCAGAAAGAAACTGAGTAGTACACCTTCAAATAAAAAGGGTATACAAGTAATTCAGTCCCTATAAAAAAAAAAAAAAAAAAAAAAAAAAAACACGACAGGATGCTTAAAGAAGAAAATATCTAATTTACAAAGGACAACAGTATAAGTTATAGGAGTTTTCAATAGGAATTAATTTTAAAAAATAATAATCCTACAAATCATGGCAAGAATTTAAAAAATATTTTTTTTCAGAAGAGATAGTGTAGCAATTGACTATTACAGTAACTTGAATTAATAAATTCCAGTCCATTAAGCAGGCTGAAGAAATTTTCAAACATAGCCATGAGGCAGGATCCATTATTAGGACAGAAATAAGCTGAGCATTTCCATATGAAATGGATCTTGCTCTTTAATTTACACTTTCCCATACTTTTCAAAAACTTTTCTGATAACAAAATTTAAGTTGACCTTCTAATCAAAAGAAAGAGGGCCAGTAAGTTTTTCCATTCATTTGTTTCTTTCAAAATCAGACAGAAAAAGATAAATAGTAAACACATATCAGTTTTTAATATATCTAGTTCCTTATGCTGGTGGTCTGCTCACATGTGTTCATGAACAAGTCACTCTAAAACCGCATGCCATCTCCTCTCCTCCCTTTGTGAAAAGAAATGCCCTGTCAAGGCAGAAAAACTTGAGACCCTGTTTCTGGTTTACCATATAACCTAGCTATCACACTTCTGGGGATATCTCCAAAGGAAACCAAATCAGTGTATGAAGGTGATATCTGAACTCCCATGCTATTGCAGCACTGCTCACAATAGACAAGATACAGATCAACAGATGTGTGTCCAGCAGCAGATAAATGGGTATAGGAAATCTGTTATATGTTATTATATAATATATAATTATGTATTGTTATATATGTGGAATATTATTCAGCCATAAAAATAATTAAATTCCATCATTTGGAGCAAAATGGATTAAACTGGAAGACATTATGCTAAGTGAAAGAAACCAGGTACAGAAGGACAAATACTGTACATTCTCACTCTTAAGTAGAAGTAAAAAAAGTTGATCTCCAAGAAGTTGGGTAATATGTACAACAATAGTTACCCAATGATAATAATCCCAATCCAGCTCCAGGACTTGGCCACCAAGGAGGGGAAGCAATGTTTACATTTTTGACTCGGCTTCTATTTGCATAAGAAACTTTCTTATACTAAGACAGATGTTTAATACTGAGTATCTCTGAAAATGGTCCTTCAAGTTCTGATAAGCTTAGGAACTACATGGGGGGAAGGGAGAGGAAACTGAAGGGACAAGATATTGGCATTCAGTATTACCCTAACCATACCTGGACTGAATCAACACCCAGAACCCAAACAACCAACATGAAACTCACTGTAGAAAATGAACAGAATACAAGTCTCCTCTCCTGTAAAATGATGGAATAGGAAAATTATTATTCATCAAGCTTCTGGGTCCTCTCTAACATTCACAATGACCTAGGTACTTATCCCATCATTGAGTGTCTTCATCAACTCTCTGTTGCTGACAAACCACACAAAATCAAAACTTAGGGCTTGGATTAGTTTTTATGCTTTTTAACATTTCCCAGGAGTTTTGTTTCAAATGCCAAAAGTCTGCTCCCCAGGCTAGTAATCATTAGAAACCTGCCCTATCTTTGGCTTTTCCATTGACTTGTTACTTGACCCAGTTGAGTGGATATTTTTAAATTGTTCTAGTTTCTCTTTCTTGAGATAGGAATGATAATATAGTATCTATCATTTGCCTTTAAAGGGTATGGTAAATGTTCTTCAATCTTATGGATATTCTTCTGAACAAATATGAAAAGGCATTTCATATTGAAATATTATGAAACACACTAATAAGATATTGAAATAAAACATTAAAGTAATAGCTCCATGGCATTAGCTAACAGAGGTGGTAGTCATGAATATACATACATTCCAGCCCTCAGGTACCTTATAACTGCCCAAGTTCCTTTTCTTCTTTGGAATGAAGAAGCCAATGGTCCATTCAATGTATTCCTTAGTCATCAAAATATTTTATAGACTATTGCCTGTGACTAAGGTATTTTAAAAACTGATCAAGGTATCCTCTAGCATCTAAGATCTCTATCTGCCTTAGGTAGGTATATAAATCAGACTTGCTACTTATTATTATAAAGGTTAGTTTGATGTGAAATCTAAGTCAAAGGAGCAGAATTATGGAGAAATGGAAAGTATATTTAATCCATTCTACATACATTATCATGGGGCTCAATTCACCAAGAATTTTTGTGGCCTTAAAAATACAAGGATCTCAGTAAAAGTGAGGTATGAGATAGGATGACCTCTGTGCTTACATTGTGAAGACAGCTGTAAGGAATGACAGGAAGGATTTTAGAATTTAAACCCTCTCAAAAAGCTTCAATTTCAGCTTTGTCTGTTATATAATATTAAACAAGTCATTTAATTGCCCTGAGATTTCTTATGTATAAAATGGGAACAAAATTGCTTTTGTTGCAGTCATCAAATCAAATATTCATTTGTTTATATTGTTCATTTGTAGCTCTGCCTCTGAGTTTCTTGAGGGTAGGGACTAGTCTTATTCATTTCTGTATCTTGAATATCTAAAAAAAAAACCACTCTGTTAAATTGTATTGAATCAACTATATGTACTATTACAGCTCTTTGATGATAACATACTGCATAATATTTTTCTAAAGATAAAAATGCCTGTTTTAAACTCAGATTATATGGCACATTAGATTACTGCTCAGTAAATCTTCACCATGACCTTCTCCTCAAGGAAAACTTCTCCTACCCCTTGAATATATGCTTGGCTATGTGCCTTGTTTTGGCTAATAGGATTTTAGTGGCCATGAGTTGAGGCTTGTCTTGGGATTGCTCTCTTAAGTTCCTGCCTTCCACCAAGAGAGGAGCATGCTAAGGGTGGACCCTAGTCCTGAATGATGGGAGATGCCAGGAGTGAGGCCTTCCTGAAGCCAGGTTGATCAGCCAAACTTCAACTGACTTCGATGTGTCAGGCAGAAATAGTACTCTATGCCACTGTTTTGAAGGGTTTGCTAGACAACATTACTGAAGTACACTTGATTAATAAAGATGGTGTTTGATTAAACAATGTGCACCATTTTCTATAGTATTACTTCTAAAACTGGACTATAATTTTAATCCAATGGGTCCATTTTTCACGTCAACTCAGTAGATTACCTAATTAATGTAAATGTGTTATTTGTGTTTCAAGTAGGCGCATCTCCTTTATGATCAGCCAGTGATGAGACCACCAGTTCATACTGGAAAGTTTAGGTCCAAAAGTCACTATGGCAGACATTCACTTTTAGTAGAATCCCAGGAGCAAGTCATGATTTGTTTTTCAAAAGGAAAACAATGACTTTATAAAGCGGTCTGAGCCTTGTTCTAAAATCCTAAGGACCCATACTGATTCTGTCATCTGGACTTGCTGCAGGCTTTATTCATATCCCTCATCCACTCTGGATACTCAAGCCCCTTGCTGTCCACTGTTTTAGAAAAGCTTAAATTGCATAGCCTCTTATACTGAAGTCTGGCCAACCCTGGAGTTTGTTTTCATTTGTCTTGTACTGGGCTCCACTGGAAACATTTTTGGATGGTGATTAAATGAGTCAGAGAAGATCTAATTCAGTTCATCTTGCTTCAAAAAAAAAATGCTATCAAGCAACTTCACATAATCAACTGGAAACTTAAGAGTAATTTTTATATATAGATAGTTCTAGAACAAACTTCTTCTCACTGTTTAAGTGAACACAAAATACAGGTTCAGGTGGTAAATATTAAAAAAAAAAAAAAAAGTCAGCCAAACTTTTCAACCTAGTGAACTTTAAACATTTTAAAAGACACAACTTTCAAAAATATCAATTCCAGTGATCCTTTAAAAGTAAAGAAAAATGAATACTATAAGGAAGCCATTAGAACCCTGGAAGAAGGAAAAGCAAAGACAACACACTGAAAAGTGCCTTTGGGAAAGGTCAAACCAGCTTTGTCCTGTTTAACCTCTCAAGTAGATAAAAGAACTAGCTGTAAGAATCACAGCATTGTTCCAGTGCTAGAAAAGGAAAGTTTGGTAAAGGATATACAAAAAGAAACAGCAGGAATTCAATAGAATTTACCCTAGAAGTGACAGAAAAAAAAGTCAATTCTAACACTTTGAACTCAGTTTTTGATAGAGTCCCAGGCCTTCCAACAGTTTTAGATAAACCTAACTTTTAAAATCAAAATATATCAAATGGCTAGCCTCTCCTTGACAGTCAAAATGTCGCGTTCCATTCTGCATTTGATTTTAAAAGCACCGATGCAAAAACAAGCCTTTCTAATTTTCAGTTTTTGAAAACTCAGATTCATTGCTGAAAGTAAACCACCAAATTAAAAATTAATCCCCAAATAAGAAAGGATTCCTATTCCACCAAGAAAACGACATGCTCCCATTCATCCCTAAACCTTGGCATAGTTTCTTAATAATTAAGAACTCTGCTCATCACTAGGGAACTATTCCTTGCAAAGGCCAAAAGAAGAGGAAAACGCCATTGCCCCTAAGTACCAAAGACAAGAGAGGGAACCCTTGTACATTCCTAGAAGCTCGCCCAGGCAGCGCGAGGGTCAGACGCCATGGCCCCCTTTCCCAGCGCAGGGGCAGCCCCGGGGATGATCCATCCAAGTCCAGCGGTTCCAGGTTGCTGAGTCCTTTCCTCTGGTCCTGCAGCGCGCCACTGGCTAGCTGCCCCGACCTCTCTCCCAGCACAAGGAGAGCAGGGCCTGGCCTCCGAGGCCGGGGACCTTGAGTCCCCGCAGCCCGAGGGAGGAGGCCCACAACCGCCACACACGAGGGCACCACGAGGGCGCTCCGAGGTCTGGTAGGACCCGACCCCCTCGGCGGTGGGCACGCGGGGGCTGGGCCACGTGCGGGAGACCACATGCGAACCAAGAGGAATGGCTGGATGAGAAGGTCCGGGACGCGAAGCGGCCCGGAACAGTCGTGCGTGGCCCACGAGTAAAGGACCAATCGCAACCTGCGGCCAGGAATGCGGACCGCTGTCTCGCTTTGGGGTAGCGCGCACTGACCTTCATGGGGGTCGGAGAGGACTGAGGGCGCTGAAGAGGAGGGCTGCCGAGCAGCTATGGCGGGAAGCCCCGGCTAACGCGGGAACTAGACAGGAGGACGCAGCTGGGTGGCCGGCGAGGGGCGGCCAGTACTGGGCCCCGCCGAACGGCTGGAGCGCGCAAGGCGCGAGGCAGCAAATTCATTGGACCACCGGGCCGCTGGGGGGCCGACCCCGCGCCCGCCCCTCCCCAAGAGGCTGCCTGGCCCGGAGCCGAGAAGCAACGGGCAGCCTGGACCAGGGTGCCCAGCTGGCCGCAGCTCGCACTCACCGATCCGCGGTCCCACTGCCCGCGCCGGAGCGACGCTTGGATCTCCAACGTCCCGCCTTGCCGTGGCCTTCTCGCGCCCCCTTCCGCAACACGCTGCCCGCAGCTGCAGGAGCGACGCCGCCTCTGGCCCGGCCACGGTCGCAGCCACGCCCCCTCCCAGCGGGGGGCCGGCTGAAGCCGGAGGGGGTCTCAGCATCTCCAACCAGAGACCACTCACATGGCGGCTTCATGAAGATTGACCAGCGTCTGGGCCAATAGGGAGGCAGTAGGAGTGCGGAGCACCGGCGCGGGCGGGCGATTGCGGAGGAGGTGGCTCTCATCCTTAGTCCTCAGCTGGGGAATGAGTCTTTGGCTGTATCTTCTTCCGCGTGGAAAGGTGAGGATAGTTTGGGTCGAGTTCACTGCAAATACCTTTATGTTTCCTCCGGTTGCCAGGTACCCAGTATAGTTCCTTGAGTTTCGATAAGACCCTAATCTTAGCTGAATTTTGAGGGCTCCTGGAAACAGGTCTATCTGTAGGTTGTCACACATCCTGCCCAGTTGAGGTTTCAATTAACCCTGAAAGGGTTATAGCCCTCTTGCCAGTTGGCTTTATACCATGCCCAAATCTGTTAGCCTTCTGCCTTCAAAATCTTACCCTCTTTCCCTCTGCATACTCTTTTTCCTTTTATATTAGTCCCATTTCTAATTTCTGTCCGCCTTGCATGAGAAAAGCCTCAGTACCTATTAAAATATATTCCTGAACCTACCAGCCTAAGTAAGCCATGGCATAATAAAACAGCCAGGTGGTGCCAGATGACTGAGGCAAAAATAGACTTAAGAAAAAGGAGGAAAGAGGAAGGCAAGGAAGAAAGAAAAACAAGTATGCTTTCCTAGGTCTGGAAGAAAATGAGTTTTAAAATATCTTACAGAAATGTTATATGTATTTTATATGCATGTGTCTTTTAAATTATTTACAAATAACATCACAATATGAAAAAGCATTCTTAGGAAAAGATTTTTCAAATCCCAAGAAAGAATCCAAGAAAACCTAATTCATCTTATCTTGCTCTTGTCTTCACCAGAAGTGTGATAGGTGATAAAGGTCCACATCTGTTCCAGCTAGGTACAAAGTAAAAGCTGGGGGCAATACGTAGCAATTGATAATTATAGCAAAATTCAAAGTATCAGAAGGACAGTAGAAAAAAATCAAACACTTCCCTATGCCAATCTATTAATCTACAGCAGTTTCAAAGGAAAGATTTTTAAAGGTCTATTTTAAGATGACATATACTTTGTATATCATACCAACATGAAATGTACTGATAATTAATAAGGTAAGTAGGATTTTAATGAATGATTACAATGTCCTAGTACTTGAAATATTGATACATGATAAATTGCAGTAGAATTCAAAGGTGCATTGACATTCAAATAAAAATGACTTTACTTCCTTTCCTCTTCATTTACCCAGGGGAATAGCTGCCATGTCTGTGTTTAGGGCATTGATTGAAAAATATGAAGCCATGGGATACCCAGAGTGTGTTTTCAGAGTTGCTAGTTACATTTCCCTGGCCTCTCCTTTCCTCAGTAACCCTCCCTTACATGAATTGCTGCTAGGCTTAGTTGGCACCCCTATTAACTATAGTCACATGGTCCTGTTTTTTTTTTTTTCCCTACAGGTCTTCTCCAATTAGATCATCAGTTCCCTGAAAGTAAGGTCCTTATTTTATACTCCTCTTTCCTCCCCTCAAAATGGCTAGTTCAGTACTAGACATATAGTACATAGAATTCTACCCTTACTATTGTGTTCATAATAAAAGATTGTTTCAAATGTAGTGCTCCTATGAACCAGTCCTTTACATAAAAATTACTTAGAGTATTCTTGTTAGGGGGCTAGTGCCTACCACTGAAGGGTGTCTCCCCCTTAGAGAGCTTGAAAAAGTGTAACTGAATCAGAGTGTATTGGTTGTCTGTCCAGAAACTTGACTAAAGTGCTTATCAGGGGCACATCTTTTCCCAAAACAAAAAGACTAGAGACAGTCCCAGGCCTTCTGCAGCATCTTCATGGTGCCTCATGTCTCAGGCTCCTTGTAGCCATTGGCTGTACTGTCCTTGTCATGGGGCTTTTGCCTTCAACCTCTGATGATGACTATTCCTCTTCTAGGCATTTGGTCACATGCATGGAAAATGGTGTGGGCAGTATTGGGAGAGAGGCAAAAAGCAAAAGATGAAAAATATTCATGCCAATTAAGTCTGCCCATTTAACAGTCTTTCCAGGAAGCCCTCTGATTATCAAGACCCATGTCACATGACCATCCCTATCTGCAAAGGAATCAGAAATACTATTTTAAACAGGATTTTGTTTGTAAAATGGAGGAATGCAGATACTAGGTGTGGAAATAGTAGCATTGCCATAGTTACTGAATAAGTGAATTTGTGATTGAGCTCTATTTAATTTATTCATGAGGAAGAACTACTTTTTTAAAATGCCACTGAATTTTCAATGAAAAGACTAACCATCTGGGCTGGGATTGTGGCTCAGCGGTAGAGCGCTCGCCTCGCACAGACGGGACCCAGGTTCGATCCTCAGCACCACATAAAAATAAAGACATTGTGTTGTGTCCATCTACTCCGAAAAATTTTTTTTAAAAAAAACTAACCATCTGATTTTAAAATGAGCAAAAGATCTGCACAGACAATTCAAAAAGTAGGTATGATGATATACAGACGACAAATAAGCATATACTCAACAACACATGTAATTTGGCAATTGCAAACTGAAACAATAAAATATAACATACCTACTAGGGATGAAAAAAACAAAAAAGCCAAATGCAGGAAGTGATGCAGAACAAGAGGAACACTCATTCATTGCCACTGGAAAAGATGCAATCACTTTGGAAAACAGTTTGACAGTTTCATATAAAGCCAGGTATAGTTTTACCATAGGACCCAGCAATCACATTTCTAAATATTTGCCCAATTGAGTTGAAAATGTTTTTCCCTTTTTATTCATTTGTTCTTTTCAGGGATACAAAAATGTAGAGTGTATTTTGACATAGATACATGGAGTATAACTTATACTAGGATTTTATTGTACATGATGTGGAGTTTCACTGGTCATGTATTCATATAGGAACATAGGACAGTGATGTCCAATCCATTTTAACATCTTTCCTTTTCCCATCACCCCCTCCTATTCCTATCCCCCCTTTCTTCCATTCTTTCCCCTTGTCTAATCCAATGAATTTAAATTCTTTACCCACCCCATTGTGTGTTAGCATCCATATATCAGAAAGAATAGTAGGCCTTTGCTTTTGGGTATTCTCTTATTTCACTTAGCATGATATTCTCCAGTTCCATTTACTTATCACCAAATGCCATGATTTAATTCTTCTTTATGGCTGACTAATATTCCATTGTCTATATATGGCACATTTTTGTTATCCATTCATCTGTTGAAGGGCACCCAGCTTGGATCCATAACTTAGCTATTGTGAATTGACCTACTGTAAACATTGATGTGGCTGTGTCAGTGTAGCATGTTGATTTTAACTCCTTAGAATATAAACTGATGAGTGGAATAACAGTTCAAATTCCAAGGTGGGTCAACGCCAAGTTTTCAGAGGAATCTCCATACTGCTTTTCAGAGTGGTTGCACCAATTTGCAGTCCCACCAGCAATGTTTGAATGTCCCTTTCCCCCACACACATTGTCACCAACATTTATTGTTATCATATTCTTGCCATTCTGAATGGAGTGAGATGGAATCTCAGTGTAGTTTTGATTTGCATTTTCTAATTTCTAGAGATGTTGAACATTTTTTCTGTGAAGTGCCTGTTCAGTTCTTTGCCCTCTTGCGTATTAGAATTTAAAAAAAAAAAAAAAGTTGATGTTAACTTTTTGAATTCTTTATACATCCTAGAGATTAATTCTCTATGTTCAACGGATGTGGTAAAGATTTTCTCCCATTCTGTAGACTCTCATCACGTTCTTTATTGTTTCCTTTGCTCTGAAGAAGCTTTTCAGTTTGAGTCCATCCCATTTATTTATTGATTCTTGATCTTACTTCTTGTGCTTTAGGAGTCTTGTTGAGGAAGGAAGTCCCTAAGCTGACATGATGTACTATTAGGCCTGCATTTTCTTCTGTCAGTCAAAGGGTCTCTGGTCTAATGCCTAGGAACCACATGGAGTTGAATTTTGTGCAGGGTGAGATAGGGGTTTAATTTCATTTTGCTACATGTGGATATACACTTTTACCAGCACCTCTTGTTAAACAGGCTATCTTTTTTCCAATGTATGTTTATGTTACTTTAGTCTACTATGAGATAACTATATTTATATGGATTTGTCTCTGTGTCTTCTATCCTGTTCCATTGTCTGTTTTTGTACCAATAGCATGATGTTTTTTTGTTACTAGAACTATGTAATACAATTTAAGATCTGGTATTGTGTTGCATACTGCTACGCTTTTCTTGTGAAAGATTGCTTAAGCTCTTCTGGGCCTCATATATTTCCAAATGAATTTCATGACTGCATTTTTCTATTTCTATGAAGAATATCATTGGAATTTTAAAAAGAATTGCATTAAATCTTTATAGCACTTTTCATAGTATAACCATTATGACAATACTAATTCTGCCTATCCAAGAACATGAGAGGCCTTTTCATTTTCTAAGGCCTTCTTTAATTTCTTACTAAGTTAATCAAAAGGGATAGGAAGGACATTATATACTGTTAAAAGGAACCATTCACCAACAAGACATAACAATTATCAAAATTTATGCACCAAATAATGGTGCTGCAACATTCATAAAACAAATTCTCCTCAAGTTCAAGAATCAAATAGACAACAACACAATAATTATGGGTGACTTCAACACACCTCTCTCACCATTGGACAGATCCTCCAAACAAAAGTTGAATAAAGAAAGTATAGAACTCAATATCACAATCAATAACCTAGACTTAACTGACATATATAGAATATATCAACCATCATCAAGTGGATATACTTTTTTCTCAGCAGCACATGGATCCTTCTCAAAAATAGACCACATATTATGCCATAGGGCAACCCTCAGTAAATATAAAGGGGTGGAGATAATACCATGCATTTTATCTGATCATAATGGAATGAAACTGGAAATCAATGATAAAAGAAGGAAGGAAAAATCCTACATCACATGGAAAATGTACAGTATGTTACTGAATGATCAACAGAAGACATAAAGGAGGAAATCAAAAAATTCTAAGAGATAAATGAAAATACAGACACAACATATCGGAATCTATGGAACACAGTGAAAGCAGTTTTAAGAGGGAAATTCATTGCCTGGAGGTCATTCCTCAAAAAAAGAAAAAACCAACAAATAAATGAGCTCACACTTCATCTCAAAGCCCTAGAAAAGGAAAAGCAAAACAACAGCAAATGTAGCAGAAGGCTAGAAATAATTAAAATCAGAGCGGAAATCAACGAAATTGAAACAAAAGAAACTATTGAAAAAATTAACAAAACTGAAAGTTGGTTCTTCAAAAAAATAAATAAGATCGACAGACCCTTAGCCATGCTAACGAAGAGAAGAAGAGAGAGAACTCAAATTACTAACATACAGGATGAAAAAGGCAATATCACAACAGATGCTACAGAAATACAGAAGACAATTAGAAATTATTTTGAAAACCTATATTCCAATAAAATAGAAGATAGTGAAGACGTCGATAAATTTCTTAAGTCATATGATTTGCCCAGACTGAGTCAGGAGGATACACACAATTTGAACAGACCAATATCAATGGATAAAATAGAAGAAGCAATCAAAAGACTACCAACCAAGAAAAGCCCAGGACCAGACGGGTATACAGTGGAGTTTTATAAAACATTTAAAGAAGAATTAATACCAATACTTTTCAAGTTATTTCAGGAAATAGAAAAAGAGGGAGCTCTTCCAATTTCATTCTATGAGGCCAACATCACCCTGATTCCGAAACCAGACAAAGACACCTCAAAGAAAGAAAACTACAGACCAATATCTCTAATGAACCTAGATGCAAAAATCCTCAATAAAATTCTGGCGAATCGGATACAAAAACACATCAAAAAAATTGTGCACCATGATCAAGTAGGATTCATCCCTGGGATGCAAGGATGGTTCAATATACAGAAATCAATAAATGTTATTCACCACATCAATAGACTTAAAGATAAGAACAATATGATCATCTTGATAGACGCAGAAAAAGCATTCAACAAAGTATAGCATTCCTTTGTGTTCAAAACATGAGAAAAACTAGGGATAACAGGAACTTACCTCAAAATTATAAAAGCTATCTATGCTAAGCCTCAGGCTAGCATCATTCAGAATGGAGAAAAATTGAAGGCATTCCCTCTAAAATCTGGAACAAGACAGGGATGCCCTCTATCACCACTTCTATTCAATATAGTTCTCGAAACACTGGCCAGAGCAATTAGACAGATGAAAGAAATTAAAGGCATAAAAATAGGAAAAGAAGAACTTAAATTATCACTATTTGCAGTTGACATGATTATATACCTAGAAGACCCAAAAGGGTCTACAAAAAAACTACTAGAACTAATAAATGAATTCAGCAAAGCGGCAGGATATAAAATCAACACACATAAATCAAAGGCGTTTCTGTATATCAGCGACAAAACTTCTGAAACGGAAATGAGGAAAAACACCCCATTCACAATATCCTCAAAAAAAATAAAATACTTGGGAATCAACCTAACAAAAGAGGTGAAAGATTTATACAATGAAAACTACAGAACCCTAAAGAGAGAAATAGAAGAAGATCTTAGAAGATGGAAAAATATACCCTGTTCATGGATAGGCAGAACTAACATCATCAAAATGGCGATATTACCAAAAGTTCTCTATAGGTTTAATGCAATGCCAATCAAAATCCCAACGGCATTTCTTGTAGAAATAGAGAAAGCAATCATGAAATTCATATGGAAAAATAAAAGACCCAGAATAGCAAAAACAATGCTAAGCAGGAAGTGTGAATCAGGCGGTATAGCGATACCAGACTTCAAACTATACTACAGAGCAATAGTAACAAAAACAGCATGGTACTGGTACCAAAACAGGCGGGTGGACCAATGGTACAGAATAGAGGACACAGAAACCAATCCACAAAACTACAACTATCTTATATTTGATAAAGGGGCTAAAAGCATGCAATGGAGGAAGGATAGCATCTTCAACAAATGGTGCTGGGAAAACTGGAAATCCATATGCAACAAAATGAAACTGAATCCCTTTCTCTCACCATGCACAAAAGTTAATTCAAAATGGATCAAGGAGCTTGATATCAAATCAGAGACACGCCGTCTGATAGAAGAAAAAGTTGGCTACGATCTACATACGGTGGGGTCGGGCTCCAAATTCCTCAATAGGACACCCATAGCACAAAAGTTAATAACTAGAATCAACAAATGGGACTTACTCAAAAAGTAAGTCCCAACAAATGGGACTTACTAAAAAGTTTTTTCTCAGCAAAAGAAATAATAAGAGAGGTAAATAGGGAGCCTACACCCTGGGAACAAATCTTTACTCCTCACACTTCAGATAGAGCCCTAATATCCAGAGTATACAAAGAACTCAAAAAATTAGACAATAAGAAAACAAACAACCCAATCAACAAATGGGCCAAGGACCTGAACAGACACTTCTCAGAGGAGGACATACAGTCAATCAACAAGTACATGAAAAAATGCTCACCATCTCTAGCAATCAGAGAAATGCAAATCAAAACCACCCTAAGATACCATCTCACTCCAGTAAGATTGGCAGCCGTTATGAAGTCAAACAACAACAAGTGCTGGCGAGGATGTGGGGAAAAGGGTACACTTGTACATTGCTGGTGGGATTGCAAATTGGTGCAGCCAATTTGGAAAGCAGTATGGAGATTTCTTGGAAAGCTGGGAATGGAGCCACCATTTGACCCAGCTATTCCCCTTCTTGGTCTATTCCCTAAAGACCTAAAAAGAGCATGCTACAGGGACACTGCTACATCGATGTTCATAGCAGCACAATTCACAATAGCAAGACTGTGGAACCAACCTAGATGCCCTTCAATAGACGAATGGATAAAAAAAAAATGTGGCATTTATACACAATGGAGTATTACTCTGCATTAAAAAATGACAAAATCATAGAATTTGCAGGGAAATGGATGGCATTAGAGCAGATTATGCTAAGTGAAGCTAGCCAATCCCTAAAAAACAAATGCCAAATGTCTTCTTTGATATAAGGAGAGTAACTAAGAACAGAGTAGGGAACGAAGAGCAGGAGAAGAAGATTAACATTAAACAGGGATGAGAGGTGGGAGGGAAAGGGAGAGAGAAGGGAAATTGCATGGAAATGTAAGGAGACCCTCAGGGTTATACAAAAGTACATACAAGAGGAAGTGAGGGGAAAGGGAAAAATAATACAAGGGGGAGAAATGAATGACAGTAGAGGGGGTAGAGAGAGAAGAGGGGAGGGGAAGGGAGGGGAGGGGGGATAGTAGAGGATAGGAAAGGCAGCAGAACACAACAGACACTAGTATGAAATCAATGGATGTGTAACTGATGTAATTCTGCAATCTGTATATGGGGTAAAAATGGGAGTTCATAACCCACTTGAATCAAAGTGTGAAATATGATATATCAAGAAATTTGTAATGTTTTGAACAACCAACAATAAAAAATTTAAAAAAAGAAAAAATTTATTGCCAAATGCAAGGTCATAAAGATTTACCCCAATAAAAAAAAAATAAAATAAAATAAATAATAAAAATTAAAAAAAATAAATAAAAGCATGCAATGGAGGAAGGATAGCATCTTCAACAAATGGTGCCGGGAAAACTGGAAATCCATATGCAACAAAATGAAGCTGAACCCCTTTCTCTCACCATGCACAAAAGTTAACTCAAAATGGATCAAAGAGCTTGATATCAAATCAGAGACTCTGCGCCTGATAGAAGGAAAAAGTTGGCTCCGATCTACATATTGTGGGGTCGGGCTCCAAATTCCTTAATAGGACGCCCATAGCACAAGAGTTAATAACAAGAATAAACAAATGGGACTTACTTAAACTAAAAAGTTTTTTTCTCAGCAAGAGAAACAATAAGAGAAGTAAATAGGGAGCCTACATCCTGGGAACAAATTTTTATTCCTCACACTTCAGATAGAGCCCTAATTTCCAGAATATACAAAGAACTCAAAAAATTAAACAATAAGATAACAAATAACCCAATCAACAAATGGGCCAAGGACCTGAACAGACACTTCTCAGAGGAGGACATACAATCAATCAATAAGTACATGAAAAAATGCTCAACATCTCTAGCAGTCAGAGAAATGCAAATCAAAACCACCCTAATATACCATCTCACTCCAGTAAGATTGGCAGCCATTATGAAATCAAACAACAATAAGTGCTGGCGAGGATATGGGGAAAAGGGTACACTTGTACATTGCTGGTGGGACTGCAAATTGGTGCAGCCAATTTGGAAAGCAGTATGGAGATTCCTGGGAAAGCTGGGAATGGAACCACCATTTGACCCAGCTATCGCCCTTCTCGGACTATTCCCTGAGGACCTTAAAAGAGTGTACTATAGGGATACTGCCACATCGATGATCATAGCAGCACAATTCACAATAGCTAGACTGTGGAACCAACCTAGATGCCCTTCAATAGATGAATGGATAAAAAAAAAGTGGCATTTATACACAGTGGAGTATTATGCAGCACTAAAAAATGACAAAATCATGGAATTTGCAGGGAAATGGATGGCATTAGAGCAGATTATGCTAAGTGAAGCTAGCCAATCCTTAAAAAACAAATGCCAAATGTCTTCTTTGATTTAAGGATAGCAACTAAGAACTGAGCAGGGAGGAAGAGCATGAGGAAAAGATTAACATTAAACAGAGACGAGTGGTGGGAGGGAAAGGGAGAGAGAAGGGAAATTGCATGGAAATGGAAGGAAACCCTCAATGTTATACAAAATCACATATAAGAGGTTGTGAGGGGAAAGGGGGGGGGGGGAAACAAGGGAGAGAACTGAACAACAGCAGATGAGGTAGAGAGGGAAGATGGGAGGGGAGGGGAGGGGAGGGGGGATAGTAGTGGATAGGAAAGGCAGCAGAACACAGCAGTCACTAATATGGCATTATGTAAAAATGTGAATGTGTAACTGATGTGATTCTGCAATTTGTATTTGGGGTAAAAATGGGAGTTCATAACTCACTTGAATCAAATGTACGAAAGATGATATGTCATGAGCTTTGTAATGTTTTGACCAACTAATAAAAAAAACTGGACATTCAGAGCAGATCAGGAGCTCAGGATATTGGATATAGTGAAAAAGAAGGAGGAAGAGGAGGAGGAGGAGGAGGAGGAGGAGGAGGAGGAGGAGGAGAAATCCCCCGCCACACAGCCACTGCCACAGTGGTTCCTCTGTGAGCATAGTAAAGAGATAAGAGAATTAAAGGAAAAAGCATTTTGGAGAGGCCCAAGGCATATCTGGGTACAGAGCATTTAGAGATCAAGGACATTGCCTGGGAAACTTGAAAGATAAACTGCACAGTATCCATGTGAGGAAAAAGAAGTTGCCATGTCTCCAATGAAGAAGGTGGATAAAAAGGAAAGAAAAAATTTTTCAGCAGCCATATGGGGACTGGGAGCAGAGGGGGCCAGTTCCTGGAAAAAACTGAGTGTGGCCCAAAATATAGACACAGTAAACACACATTGCACAACATAGTGTGCTTTAATGACCAGGAAAAAAAATCAAACTTGGAGGGAGGCTTACACAGGGAACAACTGAATATGGAAACCCAGTGGGTTCTACCCCTTATCCTCTTCCGATCTGACACTGCTTGAAGGACAGGGGTGGGAGAGATTGTTTGGAGACTAAACCTGAGACCAGAAAATGTGGGTCTGAAGTTGGTGTAGGAGACTGAGAACTATGTCCCACACCATATGAGTGAAACCCAAAGGAGATTGCTGAGGTACATTCTTCCAGCATGAACCATCAAGTACTGAGATGCAATGATTTAAAATCTCAAGATTTTTAAAATTTTTATTTTATATATATTTTTATCCTGTTTTCCTTGTTTTATTCTACTAACAGCCAAGCTCTCTTGTTCTCCCTTTCACTCTTCCTTTAATTTTTTACTCCTCCTTCTCTCCTCCTCCCTCATAATCATCACATCCTATATCACTTCTGTTCTCACCCTGCCCACCATTTGAAATTATAAACTCTTTTTGTAAAATTGCTGTTTTTATGTAGACAATAACATATCATTTCTGTTTATTATGATAATTAACATTGTGGGTGTGATAATAAAATTATTTTGCTTGATGAATATTATTTGCATTGGTTGTTATTATTTGTCTCCCCCTAAAAGTGGGGTCCCTGGAAACCTTCAGGGACACTATAAGATCACAAGGTAAAGACTCCACTGTCTCATATCTATACTGTTAGATGGATAGACACAAAAAAAACGTGAAAAAATGGAATAAATTGCCCCAAACAAACCAAGATACTCCAATAATAGAATTCATTGACACCACAGTGGAAGAAATATCAAAGAAAGAGTTTAGAATGTACATAGTTAAACTGTCTGCAAAGTAATAAAAGGTATAAGAAATGAAATCAGAGAGGAAACACAGGAAGTGAAAGATCACTTCAATAATGAGGAAGAGATTCTGAAAAAAATAAGCAGAAATCCTCAAAATGAAGAAAAAAATAAACAAAATTAAATATTCAATAGAAAGTATCACCAACAGACTAGACCACTTGGAAGACAGAACCTTAGGCCATGAAGACAAAATATATAATCTTGAAAATAGAGTTGACCACAGAGAGATGTTAAGAAACCATGAACAGAACTTCCAAGAACTATGGGATAACATGAAAAGATCAAATTTAAGATTTATTGGGATAGATGAAAGCATGGAGATATAAACCAAAGGAATGCACAATCTTTTCTATGAAATAATATCAGGAAAATTCCAAAACCTAAAGAATGAAATGGAAAATCAAATACAAGAGGCATAAAGAATCCCAAATGTACAAAATTACAACAGACTCACACCAAGGCACATTATAATGAAAATGCCAAACATTCAGAATAAGGATAGAATTTTGAAGGCCACAAGAGAAAAATATCAGATATAGGGGGAAAACATTACAGATCTCAGTTGATTTCTCAACTCACACTCTGGAATAATATATATATCAAGCTCTGAAAGAAAATGGATACCAACCAAGGATCCAGTATCCTGCAAAATTGAGCTTCATATTTGAAGATGAAATAAAAGCCTTCCATGATAAATAAAAATAAAAGAATTTGCAACTAGAAATCCTGAATTACAGAACATTCTCAACAAATTATTTGAAGCTAAAGTGAAAAAATTAGTGAAAAGCAGCAAAGGGAGCAAGTACACTAAAGGAATAATCAATCAAATGAGAAACTAATTCAAATTAAAAACTAAAAATAAACCAAAATGACCGGGAATACACATCATATCTCAATAATAACCTTGAGAATTAATGGTCTAAACTCATCCATCAAAAGGCATAGACTAGCATATTGGATTAAAAAACAAGACCCAAAAATATGCTCTCTCCAAGAGACTCACATCATGGGCAAACACATCCATAGATTGAAGGTGGAAGGTGGAAGGATCACATAAGCAAGCAGGACTTTCTATCCTCGTATCTGATAAAGTGCACTTTAAGCTAATTAGAAGGGACAAAAAATTTATTTCATACTGTTTAGGGGAATCATACACCAACAAGGCATAACAATAATAAATATTTATGCTCTAAACAATGGAGCATCTATGTACATCAAACAAACCCTTCTCAATTTCAAGAATCAAATAGACCACAACACAATAATATTGGGTATCTTCAACATGCCTCTGTCAGCACTGGATAGATCCCCCAAACAAAACTAAATAAAAAAGATATAGAACTAAAATTTATAATTTATAATTTAGACTTAACAGACATTTATAGAATATTCCACCCATTAATTACTGAATACATTTTCTTCCCAGCAACTCACAGATCCTTCTCTTATATAAATCATGTTATGTAAGTTATCTCATATGTTGGCATACAATTGTGATGTTACATTAGTATATTTTTAACATCAGTAGGGTTGTTTTCATAGCTCCCTTTCCACTGATATTAATTTTTGTGTGCTTGCTTTTTTCCTTGATTAGACTTTTTTAATAGAATTTTAGATGTATTATTTCTTCTCTATTTCATACATTTCTGCTCCTACTCTTATTTTTTCCTTCCTATTACATAATATGAAATTAACTTGATTGTTATTCTAGCTACTTTTTGATACAAGTACTTTAAGTTATAAATGTTTGTCTGAATCCTGTTTCATCACAGAAATCCTAATGTTTTAAGCTTTTATTATCACTTAATTTAAAGCACTTTCATTTACTTTTCTTGTGCTTTCTTCCTTGACCTCTGAGGCATTTATAAGTGTTCCATTTAATTTTGAAATAGTTGACATGTAGGGGGTGGGTTCTATATATCTTAAGGTTATTGATTTCTATATAATAAATCATGAAGGAAACACAGTCTGAATTATTTCAAATTTTAAAAAAGTAATGGAAATGCTTTTTATATTGATTTTATTGAATATGTACATGTCAAAACTGATCAAATTTCCTACTTCATATATATGTATTTTATTGTACTTCAATTTTACCCCAATAAAATTATGGCGGGAAAAATGCACAAAGCTGGGTAATGAACAAAAAAGAAAAGAAAGGTTATGACTGGCCAAAATAAAAGTTAATAAGATAATGCAACTGCATTTATCTACATACATTTACACAGGTTCATATTGATAAATATTTAGTGTCATTGAAATAAACACAGAGAATAGTGAATGTTGTGGTCCTTATTTGTGTCTCCCCCAAATTCCCAAATTCATATGTTAAAATCCTGATCACCAAGTAGGATGGTATTGAAAGTTGGAGACTTTTGGAGCTGGTGAGCAATGAGCACTGTCCTCAGAGATGAGATTAGTGTTCTTTTGATAGATGCAAATACGTGATTCTTATGCCTTCTACCATGTAAAGACATGGCTGGACTGTGTCACTTATGAAACAAAAAGTTCACCCTTACCAGAACTAACCTCTTAGCATCTTGAATTTGAACTTTTTAGCCTCCAGAATACTAATAAATATTCGTAATTTGTAAGACAGCTGGTTTTATATTTATAATAGCAGCTATGATATGCTAAAATAATTAGAGAGATGATATTAAATATACTTCATCCTCCTCCATAAAACAAAATACCATCTTCTAAGAAATAAAAGAGGAAGGAGACCCTCAGGGTTATACAAAATTACATACAAGAGGAAGTGAGGGGAAAGGGAAAAAAAAAAAACAAGGGGGAGAAATGAATTACAGTAGATGGGGTAGAGAGAGAAGAGGGGAGGGGAGGGGAGGGAAGGGGGGATAGTAGAGGATAGGAAAGGCAGCAGAATACAACAGACACTAGTATGGCAATATGTAAATTAGTGGATGTGTAACCGATGTGATTCTGCAATCTGTATACGGGGTAAAAATGGGAGCTCATAACCCACTTGAATCAAAGTGTGAAATATGATAAGTCAAGAACTATGTAATGTTTTGAACAACCAACAATAAAATAATAATAATAAAAGAAATAAAAGAGTATGGGAGACTGTGATTGTGGCCATCATGGTCATATGACCCCACTGAAAATCAAATGGAGACAAATACAACACTTGCTTAACATCAGAAGAGGTATGGTCATGAGTAGACAGACTCCTTTCTGGCTTTCTCTATAGTGTGGAACAGTTGAAAATTACTCAAAATAAAATTCAGAATGAGTAGAGATAAAGGCATCAAAAAGAGCTGGTGAACAGCTTGGGCACTACAGAGGAAGGTTTGTTTGACTTACTTGAGACAATTTTAAGTGCTTCTGTAGTGAAGGGCAAATTATAGTATTAATTTATTCTGGAAAATAATCAGAGTATATTATAATCTTTGGTTTTTCAAAAATGTCTTATTTAATAAAGAATACTGAGCAATTTTACTAATTATGGTAAAAATTACAATTTTTAATGAAGGGTAAGAAGACCTTTGGTAAAAATATATAATGAAACTACAAAAATGTGTTTAAGGCTGGTAAAGAATAATAATAAAGAGTAGACAGAGAGACAAGGTGCAGAGGCAGGGAAAGTAGCAGAGTGGCTCTTTGTCCATGTGGCTACATTTATTTATAACAATAGGTTACATTAGGTCATTAGTACCATAACCACACAATTGTTTAGAGTATCAGTAAGTTTGCTTATCCTACAATTACACTTAATAGTTACAATATGCAAAATTAGGAGCTTTGTGCAGTTCTCAAGAAGGTCCATTGTCTGAAGTTACTGTTAGGCGGGTAGCTCCAGGAGTTACGTGCCGAAGATTAAGGTCAAAGCTGAAAAGATTCTAGCATGGAGGGCATTACCATAGCAACTGGGCATCCTATGCCTTTGCACAGAAACTCCAGGCACCAAGCATGCCACAGCCATGAAGTCATCAGGGACCCCAGTCCCAAACACAGAACCCCTACAAAGGTTGGCATTATAAAATTCCTTTCACGAGCATTTACCCTCAAGTGCATTGATGGTGGCAGGAATGCACCATTTAATGTAAATTATAGTCTTTTGCAATATTTATAAATTGGATCTCATAAATTACTGTATTGTTTTTGCATGTTTTGAAAGCAACCAAAGTTTTGTTTCCATTGTGTTACCCCCAAAATTGTAAACCGGACATTTGTGTATTCCCATCAAAAGGGACTCTCTCAATTAGCTACTAACTTATCCAGTGTGCCACCTTTCATTTCCCAAGGCTACAAAGGTGTTGTCCTATTAGGGCCACGGGCCACATCATATCAAACATTATTTTTTTCATATGATAACTCATCTTCAGTTGAGAAATTCCAAACATTGTCTATCTGTCTTCATGACAGATAGACAATCTGTAAAATACCATATAGTCAGTCAATATTTTTAATAAAATATATATATAAAAATATTAAAACACAATATCTTTCATATAAAGAGGAAAATTCCAAGCTTTAAAAAAGGGTAAAGGGATTAAAGGGACAGAATGACAGTAATAGAATTCAGCAGTTACATATAAATCATAGATTTTGTGTTATCATTTAAGTAGCTGGGATCATATATTACTTATCACAAAGTTAAATGTGAGAAGTATTTTGTATCATCTTCATCCTAATTAGGAATAAAGACCTGTGGCTGTTGGAACACAAAAATAATTCAGTATAGACAAATCCAGTCTCAATTCTTTTCTGGAAATATCATTTCAAAAGAGAATGGGATAAAAAATATTTCTGTTTCTCAATGACTACTATACAGGCACTGTATCTACATGTCTTCAAGAGATGTTACCTGCATGATGTGTGAGAAACATACCTTCAGTTATGAGTGATATGTAGTTTATCCATAGAAAAGACGTATGATGAAATTCATCATTTCAGGGACAGATATTATGTAAGGCTGCTAGAAACATGAAGCCCACATGGCAAAATATTTGCTTTTACATAGTGGGAAATGTTTGTAGCTTCTGCAATATAAATATGTGTGATCACAAAAGATCTTATGACATCAATTTTATAATTCAAGTAATGGGATTTAGATATTAGAAAACCATTCTAGATCCTTGTTTCATTTTTCATTATTATAAAGCTAAGTTTAAAATGAGAAAAAATATAGGCAGTCTATAATATAAGAATAGTTTTCGATGAGTACAGTATTTCTAGAATAACAAAAATATAATTAGAGTAAGGAGGATGTGACCCAACTATTGATATGCTTCTGTCTTTAATATTTTTGTGGGAAGTCACCAGAGAAAGAAGGAAGAAAACACAGATAACGCCTTATTTTTTCAAACATTTAATAAATTGGTTATTTGTAAAGCAATAAATTGTATTCTAAACCTAAAAATTTAGAAAGACTACATTAGCAATCAATATACCTATAAAATTACTCCATTCACGGGGCTGAATATTGAGTAAATAGCATTCAATGTATACATGTATGTATACATGTATGACTCTCCTCAGAAAGATGGATTAGTCTTAGTTTTTCCTTAGTCAAAGTCTTACAAATTCCAAATTAATAAAGTTTTATTGTGTTTCAGAACTGCCAAAACTAAAGTGTTGATTTATTTAGGCATTTGTTTGCTATTTATATATGTATAGGTGAGTAAGTCATGGAGGTACTGGTGCTTTTGTTTTTGAAGATTAAACCAACAATGTACTGTTAGTAGTGGGGTGTGCAAAATTATCCTTTGGTTCTAGTCTAAATTTAAAATCCAGCTTTTTTAATGTTCTCCTTTTAGAATATGGGATAAAGATACTAAGACTTTAAATCAAGGTGGTTGTTTTTGCTGAAGATTATTTAATGATAATCAAGAAGTTCATTTACATAGTCTGAGAGATAATTTTAAAATTCCACGTTCTGACCCTTTCTTTCTTGAAGGAAATTGGTGTATAATTTCTGGATAATTCAAAGAGAAGTTACAACCTTTCCAGATAGTTTTGGAACAAACAGTTCTGCTTATCAAACTTCTAAATTAATCTTTCTAAATCCACTTGTTTCTAAAACAGGCTTTAAGCCAAAATCTGAAACCCAGGGGACTATCAAGAACCACACAACCTAGTCCAAGAAGGGTTTCAAAATGTCTTAGAATTGTTTTTCAGCTTATAGGAAACAATACAATTATCTCAGGACAAGTCCACACTTTACAAGGTAAACTTAAAGTTTGTCTTGAAGGTAGATAATGGCTATTCTCAGCTGACATCATTATTATCTACTCCTTACTATATATAACAGAAACTGGAGAATAAGAAGTTCATAACCATAAAAATAACTATCAACCTATTGATATAAAAGCAGAGATTGGAGAGTTTTTTAAAAGTTTCTAAGAAAAAGTTTTTTGGTACCTGGGATTGAACCTAGGGATACTGAGCCACATCCTAATCCCTTTTTATTTTTTTATTTTGAAACAGGATCTCCCTAAGTTGATGAGGTTGGCCTTGAACTTACAATACTTCTGACTCATATCCATGAACTACTTGCTTGGCTATACTGCTATGTGGTGCAGACACCCCTCCAACCCTCCAGAAACTTTCTGAGCCTACTTCTTCCTCCCAGTGGTTATCTCTCTTTTCTCTATCCCTCCTTCCTGTGTGCTTCCCTTCTCTGCCACCTCCTTTGACTTATGTCATTCTTTCATCTCTTTTTACTTTTCACCTTCTCTTCCCTTCTCTCCCCTTCTTTCCCCCTTCCTTCTTCTGCCCTTCTTTCCAGCCCCTTCCATTTCTCTCTCTCTCTGCTGCAAAGGTGGTGCCAGCCGCTCACCTTCATGCTTCAGGCTGGGCATCTTGTCCCCAGGTCGGCATTCCTGGGAAGGCCTCGTGCTGAAGTCCACACAAGATGGGCTGGATGGATTCCAGGAGTTCCAGGGCAGGTGAGGAGGCTGGGCCACATCCAAGAGTCTCAGCACCTCTGCATTCTCAGGACCAACGTTGTGGCTGGAGCAAGCAGAGGACTTGAGGTTACTTGTCCCTGGCCCTGGACAAGTATGGGATTGGATGGGCAGAGAAGCCAAAATTACCCAGGTCACTGTTGCTGCTCTGCCCATCTAACTCCCCACTGGGAAAACCTGGGTCTGCGGAATGGATGCATCCAGGGCTTGCCAGTACCTGGGCAGGTATGAATAATTAATAAAGCACTACATAGAGAAGGTATTTAAGGGCCAACTGGGCCCCCTCTGCAATCAGGTCTGCTTCTCAGCACTCTGTGTGGACTCCAGCTTTGGTTCCCCACCATGGATGAGAGAAACACTTGCAGAGGCTCCCTCCCAAGGGAAGCCCCATGTAAGAGTTCTGTTTGGGATTGGCGTCTCTGATGACTTCATGGCTGTGGCATGCTTAGCTGCTGGGAAAGTTTTTGTGCAAAGGTACAGAATGCCTACCTGCTAGAAAAACTTCTGTGTAAAGACACAGGATGCCTAGCTGCTGTAGCAATGCCCTGCATGAGGAGGCTATATGCTACATCTTATCAGCCTAGACCTTGATCTCAGGCACACAGCTCCTGGAATAAAGAAACTCTCTTATTAGACAACCACAATGTTTTACCAAGCTCTGCTGCACCTGAACCAGTCCACAAAACAGTAACTTTAAACAATGGACTTTCTTGAAGTTCACAAAACTCCTAACATGGCATATTTTAACTGAGGAATGTAACTGAATATGTAACTGAGGAATAAGCTGCATAATGTTGCTAACTCTGTAACCTGCCTAATGACACAATAATGTACTACTGATGCCAGTGACCTAATTAACCTATTTATATAAATAAAGCTGGCAGGTTGGACAACAATCCACTCTAACTTTTCTGTCATTCTGCCATCCTTCAATCCTGCCACTTTGCCTCTGCACCTTGCTTCTGTCTCCTTTTCCTTTCTTTACACCCCATGCAATAGGATCACCTGACTGTAGCCCAGTCAGAAGGATGCTTTTCTATGCACAGAACCCCTACTCTGGGATTATGACCAGAGAAACCTAGCCAAGGAATTGGGCGTTTCCAAGTCCAGGATCCAGGTGTAGTTTCAGAAACAGAGGACTCGATAGGTAAGGCAGAGTGAAGGGAGTTCTGCCAAGGACTTGGGACAAGATCAGGGCCATGCAAGGCCTCCAGCTGGCACAAGCCCCCAATTAGGAACCCCACAGCTGTCTCAGAAACTCAAACCAGGATCATGTTGCAAGCCTTTGAAGGCACCCAATTTCCTGGGATTGAGGTCAGGGAGAAGCTGGCAGAAGAGATGGGCCTCCTAGAGTGCTGAGTCTTGGTATGGTTCCAGAAACACAGGGCTCAGCACCCAGGCCCCAGCATAGCTGGAACCATGAGGTATACCCCACAGGGGGAAAGGGGAAGCCCAACTGTGGCCCTGGGGAACTGGGGGTGCTGGTAGTTCCTGCGTGGAAGCTAGCAGCCCCCTTCACTGTTCCCCTGGACCTGCTCTCAGCTTCTTGGCCACCACTGACCTGACTCCTCACCAACCCCTGGTGCCCTCTGGACTCCAGGATCTCGCTTGGGGCTACATGGACCAGGCAACTATGGGACTGGATATCTAGCCCTCTGGGCCTGAGCCACCAGGACACATTCCTGGCCTCCATCTGCTACCTTCCAGGCTACTCTCCTCAGGTCCCAGTCCAACAAAGGAGCTGCACCATCAACAGACTCCTGCTGGCCAAAGGGCCAGGAGGACATGCTAGCCAGGCTCTGGAACTGAGGCTCATGGGGCCTGAGGCTGGGTGCCCCAAGGATGGGATGAAACATGTGCATCCACTAAAGTGGTCCTTCAGGAACCCTGGATACCCAGAAAACCCTGGGCTTTCTGATGCCTGTGATGCTGGCTTTGCTGCTCCAGCCATCTGCACAACTTCATTAGGTAACACCTCCAATCCCTGCTAAAACCTCAGGCTTCTTTAATCAGCTCCTCTCAAGCCCAGACTTTCAGGAACATTTAGGAACCCTTCTAGATCAGAATGAACACAAGGAGCACCTACCAACACCCTAACTACCCCTCAGAGAAGACAATTCCAGGCTCTCCTCAACCTATTACAAAACTCACCTGGGCCTCAGGAGTAGCATTGCTGCAGGTACCTGCACCACACCCTCTACTAACACCCTTCAGGCCTCTCTTTGTCTTGCATTCCCCTTCAGAGGGATGCACAGGCCAGGAATGGACAAAAGCATCTGTTTTAGTCAGCTTTTTCACTGTTGTGACTAAAATGACCTGACAGGCACAATTGTATAGGAGGAAAGTTTTATTTGAAGCTCACAGTTTCACAGGTCTTAGTCCATAGAAGACTGGCTCCATTCCACTGGACTTCAGGTGAAGCAAAACTTCATGGCAGAAGAGTATGCAAAGGAAGCAGGTCACATGGTGATCAGGAAGCAGACAGAGCAAACAGTGTGTGTTTTGTGTTTCTTGTGGTGGAAAAGAAGGAAATGCTGCCTGATACAAATATGTACCTCAAAGCCACATGCCCAATGCTCCACTTTCTCCAGTGACACTCTACCACTAGTTATCACTCAGTTAATCCCTATCAGGGTACTAATTCACTGATTAGGTTAAGACTTTCACAATCAAATCATTTCTCTTCTGAATTTCTTGCATTGCCTCACAGGTGAGCTTTTGGGACATCCACATCCAACCATAACCCCATCCATCCTGAGGAGCAAGGCCATGGAGAAAGGCAGCTGCAATAATCACAAAATCAATGTATGCAACCTTCTCTGGGATCTTTCTGTGGGACCTCTTGCCCTCCTGGGGACACACATAGAAGACACCAACCTCTACTCATTGGCTCTGCAAATACGGGTTCCTTGATAAAACCCTCTGGATTCGAAACAGAGGCCCGGGAGAAGGATGCTGGGCATGAGAGAGATGGGTCTGTGGTTCCCAAAGTTCCAGAGGATCTGCTCCCTTACCCCTCACTATTTTGGCTGTATAGTCCAGCAACGCTAGCCAGGTTACTGCTCTCCTCTTTCTCAGTCAGGCATCAAACATATGCCCCACAGGTTCACAGCTCCATCCTGCAAGGACACTTCCCAATTTCCAGGACTCTGATACCTTTCTGCACCTTTCGCCTGCCACCCCCAGCTTCTTGGGAAGAAAAGAGACCTAGGGGTAAGCCAGTAGCCTTTGATTGCATAGAAATGACTTTGGAGGGGAGGGGGACTCTCTCACTTGACCTTGTCAGCTGCCTGCCTTCCCTTCATTCCCACAATAACCAGGGATGTCCATGGGTGCCAGGGGAATCAGGCTGATGCTCCACTTCCATCCCTGTCGCCCCAGGAACCCTGCCACCTAGGCGCTCTGTCAGCTGGCTCTGGCAAAGCAAGTGCTCCCGCAAACCTGTCTGGAGACCCTGGGACCAGGCGGACTGTGGTATGCCTGTGTCTCACCATGTACGCAACTCTAGGGTGAACGAATTTTGAGAAAATTGCACCTCTCTCCTCCACAAGGTGGTCTGCAACCTAGGCACGGGGGTGGAGGGGGATTTTGATCCCAGAGGCGTTATGGGTTGGAGAAGGGGGGCGTGGGCCAGGGTCGAGCCTGCTCAGGGATAAGTCAGCAGTACCATCTCCCCTGCCATGGAAGTCTGCCCAACCTAATGGGACCTGGGAGTCGCTTCTGCTTCTTCTGGCACCCATTCCCCGCCTGCCGCCTAGCTGCAACTGGTCCTTTGCACAGGACCCTGGGAAGTCTGAAGGGCTATCTTCAGACTTCAGTTGCTGCCTCTGGAGCCTCTTCCCCCAGTAAGCCCCTGGCCCAGGATTCCTGATGTTTTTTCTCTCGCAGGGATCTAGCAGCACCCACCTGGCTTTCCAGATGTATGCTGCCTGCTCACTTCCATGGCATCCCTCTTCAGCAACCAATTGGCCTTCCTGAACTGCTGCTCCCCGAAATTTCCCGGATCATGGCCAGTGGGTGCCATCCTGGCCTTCCCATGCTCGTGCCCCAGTCTCCACTTCCTAGTGTGGCCTTTCCTGCCATCAGGCAGCATTTCCTTCTTTTCCACCACAAGAAACACAAAACACACAGTGTTTGCTCGCCAGTGCACCCACCAACTGCAGTGGCCTCTCCTTGAACTCCTCCTCTTTCTGTGGCAATCAACCTCAAGGAGATTCCCACCTGATTGTGGCTGCTTCACCTATTGGGAGCGTCCAGGAGACCATTGGTTGGGGCAAAAGCGCTATAGGTACCAATCATTCTGGTTTTCTGCACAGACCAAAAGAATTCTGGAGCGACATTTCCACCTCCCTGTGCTCTCACAGTTCACTCCTTGCCCCATCACCTCATATCCACGAGCTACTTGCTTGGCTATGTACCTATGTGGTCCAGACTACCCTCTCCCTTGGAGGAGCTTTCTTAACCTACTTCCTCCTCCCAGTGGTTTTCTCTCTTTTCTCTTTCCTTCTTTTATGCTTCCCTTCTCTGCTGTCTCCTTTGGGTTTTTTCATTCTCTGTTTTCTGTTCTTCCTTTCACCTTCCCTCCCCTTCACCCTCCTTTTCTTCTTCTGCCCTTCCTTCCAGTTTCCCCACACTTCTGCTGTCTTTTGTGCTTGGAAATCCCTAACATTTTCTGTAGGAGACCCACGCCTGTTGATAAGAAGGAGCTTGAAGTCTCTTCTTTGAGCACTCCCACTCCCCTCACCCCATCTGGATGAGTCTCTCTCTTTTTCCCAACATACCTATACCATCATTTTTCCTGTCCTTTGCACAAACTCTGAGAAAATTTCAGTTCAATTTCAACAGCCAAAGGGTGACATGTCCTTTGGGACTTGGTCTCTTTTTCCATGGTCTGATCTCATCCCCTCTGGGGCTGTTATGTTAATGGGGTTGCCCTGTGTCCCTATGGTGGTGCCCATTGCTGGCTTTCATGCTTCGGGTGTGGCATCCGGTTCCCATAGACATTTTCCAGGAGGTACTTGCCCTGACATTTACCCAAGTTTGGGTCCATGGACTCTAGGAGTTCCAGGACAGGTGAAGAGACTGTACAATGTCCATGAGTCTCAGCAAAAATCCTCTCCATCCCTGCTATCTTGGCTACCCCTGGTGCTCAAGCAACCAGAGGACTTGATGTCACCAGGTACCAAGTTGCACAACAAGTTTGGGTTTTAAAGAATTGAGATGCCAATCTCTTTTATATTGCCTGTGCTGCTCTTCCAATCTCCCTCTCCTAAGGTCTTATGGGGAAACCCTCTTACTGTAATTTATTAAGGGCTTTCTCTCTGCTGGCATTCTTCTGCTGGTTTAGAGGGTCTTTCTCTTTCTAACACATTTCCTCCCTCTAATATGTCTGAACCTTTTGGGAGTTTTCCAGCCTGAATTTTTCAACATTTTGTCTCTCTCTGCTCATATGCAATCTTTTCCAACTGGAACTTTCTTTAAAATACATTTATATACTTGTTTCTTTTTTACTTTTTTTTGTGGATGGAGATATCTCTGTTGGAAGCCTCTCTTTCATCACTCAAAAATTCTTCTGAACATTACTTCATTTAATTTCTTCTACATATTTTCATTAAAATGATCATCCAACAAACAAATGTTATTATCTATCTTTTCGCATTGTTTTGGGGCTGATTTAGTGCTGAATCTTCTCACACTGGATGAACGTGTATTTAATCTTATAAACCTTCTAAGAGTCTCTGCCTGTTAAGAAATCTAATACATTTCATTACTGAAGTTAATTCTAACCCTACCCCATCTTCCCAGCTGAACTGCCTGCTATCTTATCTCGATTACAGTATCTCATGAGCATGTCTACAATTCTTCTTTGGGGAGAACATGGAAACTTCTTGCTTATCCTTTGTCACTTTCATCAGGGATTATGATTCCTGCTTAAAATTTATGTGAGATTCACACAGTAATATTCTGGTTCTCAAAATAATTCTATACTTAAGTAAATATGCTTTAATTATAAATTTTACTGATATAAATAATGTATGCCATATAATCTACAAATAATTAAAAAACACACAATACAGTTAATTGTAAATTCCTAATAGACAATTGACCCTTAACATAGGCCTTTGCTAATTTTTCACAAACATTTTTCTCTTGATATCCCACAGTTCCAACTGATACATTTTGTTCCAATAGGGCTGATGGTGTTTTTGTTTTGTTTTTGTTTTTGTTTTTACATTAAAGAGACAAAAGAAAAATTGGTGAAGAATCATGTGTTATAATTTTACTCATGACATGAGTAATTTCTTTGTTGAATTCAATGATGGTTTTAAATTCTCAAAGTGTGTATAAAATAGCAGATTCTGAATGCATCCCAGTCCAGAAATCTGTTCCTTTTGTGTAATTTTTATCACTTAGAATGCAAAGTCCTATCCTATGTAATCCATTGCAATGTCTCTATTATTCTCCAGCCTTCATATGAGAACCACTCATATGAAGAGTCTTTCAGTTGTCCATAATGAGGGCAATGGTTCACTCTATGGATTTCATCTTTGGCAGGCCTGAGAAAATATCAGGAAGTGCTGAGTTGTGAAATTCTACCATTTCTGCTGACCTTATTCTGGCTCTTCAGAAATAAATTTGTGAATGGGTTTATCTTTCACTTGGTAAGAGTTAGTAGGAGTGGAATGGAAGAAAGTGTTGAATAGGTATATTCATTTCCAATTTAAGTTATCTTCAGAAATTTTACAAAACTACATTCTTTTTTTGTTTTTTTTTTTGTTTGTTTGTTTGTTTGTTTGAGCAAAGTCTTTTCTGTAGGAAGAGGGATTTCAGGCTCTCTGTGACCCAGCAGCAACTTCCCTGGAGTAATACATATTCCTGAGCATGAAGCTGGAACCAGTAGAGAAGGGACATAGTCTGTGATGCATAGGTAAGGTATTAGGGCACAGTGCTGCCATGTTTAGTTTACAGGATTTCATATCTGGAGTTTTAACATGAAAACAAGATGATTCAGATATATTCCCCATGGTGAGAATCCTGTCACTATAATTAAGATGACACAAATTTTAATCACTTCTCGCCTCTCAATGAAAGGGACTTAAATAAATTATTTAATCTGTTAGAGCCCCAATTTCCCCATCCATAAAATGGTATTAATTGTAGCATATACTTCATAGAATTATTGATGGGGAAGATAACATAATGCTTATACAATGGAGCAGATGAAATAATGTTTGTATAATGTCTATAAACCAAGGCCCGAGAAGTTGTTTTCTTCTTCTTCTTCATCATCATCATCATCACCTCATAATTACCATCAAATTGATATCACCATCTTTACATTACATCTTTACTGTGATGGTTAATCTGTATTGACAACTTTATGGATTAAGATAAATGTGTGTGTCCATGAGGGTGTTTCAGGAATGATTGGCATGCAGAACAGAAAATTGAGTAGTAGACCCACCCTAAATGTGGGACAGTACAGTCCAATAGGTTAGGGATGTGCATGGAACAAAAAAGTGGAAGAAGTTTGAAGCTGATGCAGATGCAAGCTCAATTCTTCTTGAGTGTACTTCAACTGCTATGATTGCCAGAGGAGATCAGACCCAGCTCCTTCACTCTTCCTAAGAAGACTCTGACCAGTGACTCTTCAGGAAGTTTCTAGGCCTTCAGTCCAGGCACTTCCATAATTGATCCTTCTTCTGAAGGTCTAGTTTCTTGGACGGAGCAGCTACTGGTTCCTCTAGCACTACAAACTGCATATGGTCATTGTGGGACTATCCAGCTTTGAATCCTGTAAGCCAATCTAATATATAATTTAGATAGATGGATAGATAGATAGATAGATATCTCCATCCATCATATTGGTTTGGTTTATCTGGAGAATCCTGACTAATGCAATCAACAGCAGCAGCATCACTATCATGTCATCACCATCACTATCAACATCTACCACCCCCATGAGCCTTTGTTTTAAAATAATCAAGATCCTTATCTAATCCTCATTTTCTCCCTCAGAAATCAGAACCTTCACATCCAGAGTTCAAGGAGAAATCATTTCTGCTCCCAAGCCCACTGGTTTAAGAGCAGTTGATTCAATAGAAGAGTGACTTTATTGAAAATCCATCTATCCCTGAGGCATCTGCTACAGCTCACCAACTTTCTCCTTATATGTGGAGTAAAAGCCAAATTTCATTACTTGTAGATATTAAGAAGTAAGTTAGAATGCAATCAGCTGGGATCTGACCTCTGTTTAAGAACCCAGAGACAGAAATATATTGAGGCAGCTGGCCCATAGGTGGCCCCAGACAAACAGGTAGACCAGCATGGACAGTATCCATCTGGTATTATGATAGTGTAGTCAGATAAATAAGCTGTCCTCCAGTCCTGCCTCTCCTATGTGTCCTTGGGAACCTCATCTCAACTCTCTGCCTTTATTTACTCATGAGGAGGTTGGACCAGATCTATGGGTGTTAAGTTGTGCTCTTTGAGCCCTTGGGTACTATACAAGGAAACTTGGGTGCTGCTTGCAGGGCATCATGGGATTATAGGAACCCCTAAGCCCTATTTCCCTCAAGCCAAAAAGAGCTACTTCACTCTGACCCAAATTTCATTACTTGAAATTTTGATTACTGATGATTATAAGATCCTAAAAAATGAATTTATGCAGCTCCCAGAAAAGCAGGGCTGGAGACTCTCACTGCTTCACTCTTTCACAATGACATTATGGGTTCCCACTACATGTCAGGCATTATGCCAGGTAATGTTGCTACAGAGGAGGGTAGACCAACCAGAACCTTCTCCCATGTGCTTAGAGTGCTATAGAAAGAGATGAACAATCTATAAACAGAGATGGCTCTGGGTTCATGTCTAGAATAAAGCAGGACAGTGGAGGAGAGCACTGAGCAGTAGACAGATACCATTGAGGAAAACGCTGAAGTGGTCCTTAAATAAATGAAAACAAAAGAAAGTATGTGGTGACCACAAGTAGACTAAGTGTGACTAAGTAAGGAAGGATGGAGCTCAGGGCATGGCACTGATGTCCTTTGAGCCCTTCCTGCTCTGAAGTTCATGACTTTTACATCAGCATTTCCATCAACAGCACACCCACCAGAATCACTGTTGAGGAGGAAAATTCCTCAACAGTCCTTTAGATCTTTGTACCAGAGTCTTCCCCTATGAGCTTAGCCCCAACTGCCAGCCACTGGCCTTGAATGAGTCATGTATGGGTAAATCAATAGGCTTCTGCATTTGTGATTGATACACAGATTCACTATGAAAAGTGTATTAAGCCACATGGGCATAGGGCACCTCTCAAAGACACAGTCCTCACTGCACCCACAAAGATAACAATGCTGAACACAGTTCCAGGAAAAAGCACATTAAACCCTATGTGGGAAAGATGAAGCCCCAGGCCTAGCCCACAGGGGAGTTATATAAATGATGGTTGGCTTGTGATATGGGTAGTCTGGATGCTGGTCTGGAACCTTTAAGTTCAGCCCTTAGGAATATGAGTTTGGATTTTTACCTCGCTGCCTCCACAAGGTCCCTTTATCTTGAAGGAAAAATATGGTGCTTATTTGATGCTTAAGGTACTGAAATGTGAATGAGGAATTATACCAAGCCCATGTGCACAGGCCCTGCTGGAGACTTCCTTAAGATCTCCTGCAGGCTATTGGGTGAATTCTCTCTCCTCAATTTCCTTGACAGATAGAAACTGAGACTGAAAAGAGGATCCCATAGCCAGCTTGTCCAACCTGATAGGCTGGAACCCCAGCATGTTGTTAGAGAAGGACAGGGGTAGGAAAACTAGACACAGAGCAGGTCCCACCCCTCTTGCTCTGATGCTCTCAGAGAGGTCACATTTCCTGGGTGCCTTGGGGGACATCCTGGGTCAGGTTACCCAGCTTGAATCATAGGCTCCTGTCTAAACAAACCAAGGTTCCTGTGCATTCTCTGGCCCAGCCTTTTCTACTGCTGTAGAATGCCACAGCCTAAACTCTTGATGGCCCTGGCCCCTCTGCTTGCTGCCATCAATGCAGGTGAGTTAAAAACCAGGAAGGTAAAATCCAAGCCTCCATGCCTGGGCACACACTGTATGTAGGACACAAACCTCCACCTGCTTCTATCAGCCTCTGGTCAACTTCGTGCATTCTTCAGATTGATGCTTTCAGATGAGCACTCAAGGATCAGAGAGGTAAGTCTTGAGGCCATGGGCAGGTCAGCAACAAGACTCAGGACTAGGTAAGAAGCAGCTATGGCCTTCAGTGCTGCTGGAGAAATTCCCTGAGGAAGCAGCAGGAGTGGGCACTGCTGGTGATGTATGAATTTGTCTAATCTGCACTGTGTCTGAAGGCATTACTCTCTCCCCTGACCCAAGTGCAGAGCTGCCTGCATACAGCATGCTTCCTTTTCGAGTCCTCAAGGACCACTCATTCCCTCTCTGGTCCCTTCTCCTTCTACTCTGTACTTTCCCTGGGGGCATGCAGCCTTGAAGGGTTTTTTTCCTGCCCTGATGGAGATTAAAGTTTCCCTAAAATTCTATATCTGCACTGGATAGCAAGAAACCACACTATGCTTCATATTAAAGGGTTACCTGTAGCTTATTTTATCAAACCAATGTGGGTGGGTGTGGGAGGATGTGTGTGTGTGTGTGTGTGTGCATACACACACACACACATGCACGTTTGTGTACCCTTGTTCATTTATTTCCCACAATTCTCAGAGGTAGATATATTGGTCCATTTTACACATGACAAAACAACCTGAGAGTAACTGCTAACCTGCCCCAAGTCACAATAAAAGTGCTGGAAGAGCTGATTTGAGTCGGGGGTCTCTGCCCCCAGTGATTGTAGCCTGCCTGCTGAGGCCCAGAGCATCCAGGCCCCTGTGAGGAATTGCTGGTTGTTTTTGAAGTAAAGCTCAGCTGACATTCCTTGGTCAGTCTCTGACCTCAGAGGAGGCTGTGAGCTGCCTTAGTAGAACAGATGTGGTTTGGGGGACTGAAGAAGGAGGAGAAGCCAATCTCAGGCCATCTAAACTGTGGGGAGTCCAGACAGTATCCCAGCCCACCATACCAGCTCTCCCACTGGGGCCCATGTTGGCTTATCAGTTACTTGACCCCTCTACCCTGAGCATCCCTACATGTAAAATGAGAGGACTGACAAGCCATGAGGTAAGATGTCAGCTTTGTTCTTCCATGGTGTTGACTGCAGGGCATTGAGCTCCTGGAAATTCTAGCACAGGATGGCAACAAGGCCATTGTGGCTTCTTCACTGTGTCAGGTTTCCAGGGTCCTAGGGTTCTCCGCTGATACTGGCCCTTGTTACATGATCTCTCTGCTTTTCCTTTCCTGTACTTTATGGTGCTGTCACCCACACAGCCATCCTCAGCATGGCTACTGTACCCTACATGCTTACCAAAGGCTCTTATGAGTTCGATTTGTCAGAAATTGAAGTTCTACACTGAAGTGACAACTCCAGTCCAGATTCCAGCTCAGAGGGACTCTCTGCAGAAGAATAGGGAGCAGGGTATTAATACCAACTCTGTTCTCCTCAGGGCTGGCCACCTTTTTCCCCTGTAGTGGGATCAACTGCCTCCTCCTATGCCTCCTCACTTGCTCTCCAGGCCAGAACTCCACAGCAAGGGACTGCGTGAACTGCCCTGCAGGCTTCTCGTAAGGATCAGATACCTGTTCCCAGGAGGATGGAAGGGAGGGCATGGGGAGCCTGGCAGGTCTTCTTCATAATAGCCCCAAGTGTGAAGGGCTATCAGGGAGACGATCATTGCTGTCCCAGCCCTGAGTGTCCCAAGTATGGTGGAATGATCCCCCAGGGTCCACCCAGGACATAGACCTCAATAGAATATAGGATGATAAGAAGGGTGTGCTGATCTTGCTCTGCTCCTCATCTGCTCTGTGACCAGTCTTCAACTGGAAAGCCTGGAAAGTAGGACTGGTATTCAGAGACATGTTCCCAAGTGATTCCTTCTCCTGCTTCTGGGGCCCCTCCTCACCCTAGATGAAGGATGCCATGCCTTAGCCCAGGATCCCACAATTCCAGCCCCTTCTCTCTGGGCCCCTAGGATGAACCCTAAATGGTCAGCCTCTTCTGGGGAACCTGTGCTGGCTAATGCCCTAAGGCATGAGCTGGATGGGATGGACCCTGTCCCCAAGCCCTTCACAATGACCATTGTGAAGTTGGGAACACCCTCCTGTCTCCTTCTACTCATCCCAATGGGGACAACAGAAAGCGAGCCAGGTGACAGTATACCCAGGCAATGGGAAGAGCCTTGCAGCCATATATGCTCACATCATGACCAAGTTGATCTGGGTTTAATAGCCTCCCTGGAATAGGAGGTAAGGCTCTCTTCAGTCTCTTGGCTTCCTTTGGCCTTTGCAGTTGTCGGGGTGACAAGACACCTCCATGGATGTGCTCCACAAGAACCTGTAGGTGGCATCTGAGACTCACAGACATCAAGAATAGCCAGGTGATTCAGAGTGTGGGGTGGGGGTTGAAGCTCTGTCATTATTCCTCGGGGAAGGAGGGGAATGGAGATTGTTGGAAAGAACCCAGAAAAGGCTAAATCTTCAGGAATCCAAACTAAACCTCATCATCCCTAATTTGTATAAGCCTAAAGCAGTAACCCTGTCCTTGGGGAGCAGCCCACACCTCCACTTACCCATCCAGGGACATGTATAATAGGTGTAACATGGAAACCACTTCAACACACCTGGAATGCTACTATGGCATCAATGAAATGATGAACATGCAAGTGTTGGGAGGTTCAGAGCCACTGTTTCCATGTGTCATGCAATGAAGGGAAATGCCATGAAGACTGGAGCAACAGAGATGTGAGCATCCATGGTGGCCACCCCATGACTTGGCCATGGCCCTCACATACCATATGTCACCATTGTGCATGGGTAGGATACAGAGGAGGGTAAGGAAGTCCTCTGAACCCTAATGCTAGCTGACCCTCAGAGCCAGGTCCTGGCAACAGCTATAGGGGATGGAACTGAAGGTCCCTCATAGAGTCCTAGGAGGAGGTGAGGACCTCCCTTATCCACAAACTGAACGGACCACAGAAATAAATTCCTCCTCACTATAACACGAGGAGGCGATATTCTGTTAACAGATGAAACTGGAGGACAAAGAAGTTAAGGGTCTACGAGGACACTCAGCAAAGCAGACACCTAAACTGAGGCAACAACTTGTAGCAGTATCCAGGTATATGTGTGGTGCAGAATCCAGCTGCCCTCTCACCCTGGGGTTCCTTCTTGTTCCTCAGAAGCGCCCATTTAGACAGAAGCCAAGTCCACAGCAGGCCAGCTGTGCCATCTTCCCTCTGGGTTACTTCCTCACAGGCAGAGGTGTGGGATGCCAGCCCTGCCACAAAGGTAAGTAATACTGGGGTGGAGGACCTGGAGTCATCTGGGAAGGAGTAGAGAACAGGGTGAACTGGGAGAGTCCTCAGGTTATGTATTAATCAGTTTTTTATGACAAAATATAGGTAAACTTTTAAAATGTTTATTTAGCTCAAGTTTTAGAAGCTGAAAATCCAACATTGGGCAGCTCCATTTGTTCAATGGCATTATGGTGGAAGCACATGCAAGAGGGATCACATGGCAAATAGGAAAGCAGAGAGTGATTCAGTGGTCAGGTTCACCCTTTTTTTTCTTTTTCTTTTTGAAATGGGATCTTTCTATGTTGCCAGAATGGTCTTCAACTCTTGATCTCAAGGAATCCTCCTGTCTCAGTCTCCCAAGGGATAGGAAGGTTCACATCTTTTTTTAAGAGAGAGAGAGAGAAAATTTTAATATTTATTTTTTAGTTTTCGGCAGACACAACATCTTTGCTTGTATGTGGTGCTGAGGATCAAACCCAGGCCGCACACATGCCAGGAGAGCATGCTACCGCTTGAGCCACATCCCCAGCCCCAGGTTCACATATTTATAACAATTCTCTCTCCTAAAAACTGATTGAAGTCCCACAAGAACTATATTATTTCCTCCCAAGGGCAGAGCCCTTGATAACCTAAGTACTTTGCACTCAGGGATACCTCCTAAATACTAAACCAATACTCTCCTAAATACTCTGAGGACCAAGATGCTAACACATGAACCCCTGGGAGACACAACCATATCCAAACCATATCATGTCACAGGGCTTGAACTGGACTGTATACTTCCAGAGCTCAGGTGGTCTCTGAGGGGCAGAGTTCAGCTACCCCTGGCACCTACACATGGGTCTTAAAGCATGGTAACAGTCTCCCTTCCCACCTCCAGGACTTTAGTGAATGCAGAAATGACAATGATAATGCAGAAAAAAGGGAAGAGTGGTAGGGAGCAGGACATTCAGCATGGTTGAGTCCTGCTTCTGCTTCTTCCTATTTGCATGACTTTGGCAGAGTGTTTACAGATCTTAGTATGCAGGTCTTACTTTTGCTTTGTAAAACTTATCCCCAAGGAGATCGTGGTTCTGTATGTTACTATAAAAGAAGTTGCATATTCCATCTCAGGTTTCAGTTGTTTGTCACTAACAGTGATTTATGAATGCTGCCTTCTTTATTGATTTGTAATAATAGCTTTTGTGTAAATTTCTTAGGATTTTCTTTATACCCTGTCATGTTATCTGTGAATAAAGATGGTTTAACTTCTATCTTTTCAATTGACATACATTTTAATACTTTTTTCCTTACTACACTGTCTTTTACCTCTAGTACTATTTTAAATATAAGTAGATAACCTTGCTTTTTCTTGGGGGGAAAATATTCAGCCTGTCACCATAATGCATGGTGTTAGTTGTAGTTTATTATCAAAGACTTTAGTCAGATTAAGGAAAATCCCTTCTATTTTTAACTTGCTGAGAATTCCTTCCATAAATGGGTATTTCACTGATTTGTGTGTGTGTGTGTGTGTTTGTGTGTGTGTGTGTGTGTTTCTGACTCTGACTCTATTGAGGTGAGCATATTGAATTTAATCCATTTTGTTCTGATGATGTTTTTATTGTTACATTAACTGTGCAACTCCACATGGTCGTGATCCTTTATCCTTTTTGTACCTGGAATTTGATTTGCTAATGTATTTATTTGCTACTATTTTTTTATTAGCTACACATGACATTACAATGACCTTGGCAATTCATACATTTGAATCAGTTGGGGTATAACTTCTCATTTTTCTGATTGTACAGATTGCAGAATCACATTGGTCATACAGTCACCTATATACATACAACAATCATAATGTCTGTTCTATTCTGCTGTCCTTCCTATCCCCCCTTCCCCTCCGCTCCCCTCCCATCACTTCTTTCTATCTAATCTAATGTGACACACTTTTTTTTTCTTTTTCTCCTCACAACATCAAACATGTATTCTGTATAATGATGAGGGTCTCCTTCCATCTTCCGTGCAACTCCCCTTCTCCCCTCCTTTTCCCTCCCACCTCTCTTCCCTATTTAGTGGTAATCTTCTTCTCATGCTCTTCCTCCCTATCCCATTTTGAGACACCCTCACTTATATCAAAGAAGACATTCAGCATTTGTTTTTTAGGGATTGTCTAACTTCACATAGCATAATCCTGCTCTAATGCCATCCATTTCTCTGAAAATGCCATGATCTTGTTATTTTTTAGTGCTGAGTAATATTCCATTTTGTATAAATGCCACATTCTTTAATCCATTCATCTATTGAAGGGCATCTAGGTTGGTTCCACAGTCTAGCTATTGTGAATTGTGCTTCTATAAACATTGATGTGGCTGTGTCCCTGTGATATGCTCTTTTTAGGTCTTTTGGGTGTAGTCCAAGAAGGGGAATAGCTGGGTCAAATGGTGGTTCCATTCCCAGCTTTCCAAGGAATCTCCATACTGCTTTCCAAATTGGCTGCACCAATTTGCAGTCCCACCAGCAATGTATGAGTGTACCTTTTTCCCCACATCCTCTCCAGCACTTATTGTTGTTTGACTTCATAATGGCTGCCATTCTTATTGGAGTTAGATGGTATCTTAGAGTAGATTTAATTTGCATTTCTCTGATTGCTAGAGATGGTGAGCATTTTTTCATGTATTTGTTGATTGATTGTATATCTTCTTCTGAGAAGTGTCTGTATAGGTCCTTGGCCCATTTTTTGATTGGGTTATTTGTTTTTTTTATTGTTTAAATTTTTGAGTTCTTTACATACTCTAGAGATTAGAGCTCTATCTGATGCGTGAGGAGTAAAAATTTGTTCCCAGGATGTAGGCTCCCTATTCACCTCACATATTATTTCTCTTGCTGAGAAAAAACTTTTTAGTTGAATTTTTCCCATTTGTTGATTCTTGGTTTTAACTCTTGTGCTATAGGTGTCTTATTAAGGAATTTGGGGCCTGTCCCCATGTGATGAAGATTAGGGCCAACTTTATCTTCTATTAGACGAAGAGTCTCTGGTCTGATTCCTAGCTCCTTGATCCATTTTGAGTTGAGTTTTGTGCATGGTGAGAGAAAGGGATTCAATTTCATTTTGTTGCATATGGATTTCCAGTTCTCCCAGCACTATTTGTTGAAGATGCTATCCTTTCTCCATTGCATGTTTTTAGCACTTTTGACTAATATAAGGTAGTTGTAATTTTGTGGATTTGTCTCTGTGTCCTTTATTCTGTACCATTGGTCTACCCGCCTGTTTTGGGACCAGTACCATGCTGTTTTTGTTACTATTGCTCTGTAGTATAGTTTAAAATCTGGAATCGCGATACTACCAGTTTCACTCTTCCTGCTTAGAATTACTTTAGCTATTCTGGGTTTCTTATTTTTCCAGATGAATTTCATAATTGCTTTTTCTATTTCTGCAAGGAATGCCATTAGAATTTTGATGGGAATTGCATTGAATCTATAAAGTGCTTTTGGTAATATGGCCATTTTAATAATATTAATTCTGCCTATCCGTGAGCAAGGTATATCTTTCCATCTTCTAAGGTCTTCTTCTATTTCTTTCTTTAGGGTTCTGTAGTTTTCATTGTATAGATCTTTCACCTCTTTTGTTAAGTTGATTCCCAGGTATTTTTTTTTGAGGATATTGTGAATGGGGTAGTTGTACTCCTTTCCATTTCAGAGACTTTGTCACTGATATACAGGAATGCCTTTGATTTATGGGTATTAATTTTATATCCTGCCACCTTGCTGAATTCATTTACTAGTTCTAGAAGTTTCTTGGTTGAACTTTTTGGGTCTGCTAGGTAGAGGATCATGTCATCAGCAAATAGTGCTAATTTAAGTTCTTCTTTTCCTATATTTATGCCTTTAATTTCTTTCATCTGTCTAATTGCTCTGGCTAGTGTTTCAAGAACTATGTTGAATGGAAGTGGTGAGAGAGGGCATCCCTGTCTTGTTCCAGATTTAGAGGGAATGCCTTCAATTTTTCTCCATTTAGAATGATGCTGGCCTGAGGCTTAGCATATATAGCTTTTACAAAGTTGAGGTAATTTCCTGTTATCCCTAATTTTTCTAATGTTTTGAACATAAAGGGATGTTGTGTTTTGTCGAATGCTTTTTCTGCATCTATCGAGATGATCATCTGGTTCTTATCTTTAAGTCTACTGATGTGGTGAATTACTTTTATTGATTTCTGTATATTGAACCAGCCTTGCATCCCAGGGATGAGTCCCACTTGGTCATGGTGCACTATCTTTTGATGTTTTTGTATCTGATTTGCCAGAATTTTATTGAGGATTTTTGCATCTATATTCACTAGGGATATTGGTCTGAAGTTTTCTTTCTTTGAAGTGTCTTTATCTGGTTTTGGAATCAGGGTGATGTTGACCTCGTAGAATGAATTTGGAAGTACTCCCTCTTTTTCTATTTCCTGAAATAGATTGAAGAGTATTGGTATTAGTTCTTCTTTAAAGGTCTTGTGAAACTCTGCTGTATATCCATCCAGACCTGGGCTTTTCTTGGTTGGTAATCTTTTGATGGCTTCTTCTATTTCCTCACTTGATATTGGTCTGTTTAGGTTGTGTATATCATCCTGATTCAATCTGGGTAGAACATATGCCTTAAGGAATTTATTGATGCCTTCACTATTCTCTATTTTATTAGAGTATAGGGTGAAGCCAATCCCCATCAGGCCCATTTCTCTTCTCTGAACTCAGCTGGGAGAATCAGAGCATGTACAGGAAGGTCATTGTTAACCTAAATGATTCTACACAGAAACTTAGTAAGACAGAGGGTGATTTGGCTGGGAACCACTAGCACTAAGAATGGAAGAAATAGAAATAAACAGTTTAGAGTAAAGCAGTAGAGCATCAACAGGTACACAGGAGATGTTTCCTATAGTGAGCAGAAGCACAAAATGCCTAGGCAGGGTACATCCCAGATCTGCTGAGAACCCAGGGCAGGAGATCAGAGCTGAGCTTGGCTCTCAGGAATACAGTGCTGAATAGGGAGGAGTCACTTCCTCTTGAGATCTCAGAGTTAAGAATGTGAGAGGCCAAGGACCTACTAGTCCCTCCTTCTGTTAGACACTAATTTTCCACCTTGAGCCTAGGAATTTCACTGCTTGAAAAGTAGAAAGGGCAGCAGTTTTCTCAAGCTGGGCTTATATAATCAGCCACAGCAGAAGTTGGAGAAGCAGCAAGACTTCAGGGCAGGAGAACATGAATTTTGTGTGAGCCCAGCAACCTGAAGCTTTTCCACTTCTAGGGTATGCCAGTGTGATCAATGAGAGTTCCAATGTTCCCAGAACTGTGCAAAGTTTTAGCACATTTGAGCAATGTATACTCAGTCCTCATAGCATGTCTAGGAGCACAGGTTATTATGACCTTAATTTTAAAAAGAAAAACTGGGAGATTAGAAGTTGGAGGGTTCCCAGTCACAGCAGCTCCTGGACTGTGTAGTGAGGGAGGTAGTGGGAGCTCCCCAAAGTACACAGCACCAAGTTCAGAGCAGGGACACCAGACAGTATGTACGGCTAATAGTCACTGAGTCAAAAGAATAGGCCTTATTCTGAAGCTCACTCCCCTTCTGATAAAGAGGGGAAAAGGCAGCTCCCTGCAGGCCTAGATCCAGGGAAGATCAGGTAGGGCTAGAGCCTAGTAATATTTGCTGAATTTCTCTATTCTGGTTTCCTTCAGAGAGATAACTGCTCTCTTCACAGTGCTCAGCTTGTGTCTACAGTGTCCTGCAGGACACTTCTGTCCCCACAGAGCTACCCACCCCATTTCATGCCGGCCTGGCATATTTGGTCCCTGTCCATGCCAAGAAAAAACCACAGACTGCATCCTGTGCCCAGCAGGCAGGGCCTGCACCCAGGCTGGGCTGACTCAACCAGATGCACAATGCACACCAGGGTGAGTATTGCCATTTGTCAATGGCAGTTCCCCCATGGGAGCCAGAGACAACCCCAACTATTCTTGGAGGTTCATTTCAGGGAAATACCAGGTTTTTCCAAGCCTCTTGCCCTCTTTGGGCCAGACAAAGGTCATGCTTCCAGATAAGGACTCAGCCTCAGCCAGCCTGGGACTCCAGGACCTGTCCCTCAAACACTCAGCTTAGCCACATTTTGGGTCCCCACACCAAGGAAGTGGCACAAGAACCCACACCCTAACTTTGTCCATGGGCAAAGAGAGCTCATAGAGACCAGGTTACTGTGAAAAGTCACATAGAAGTCCAAGAGCTTGTTAGGATCTCATAATGAAACTCTGAAGGCTGGGCTCTGCCTTGTGGACACCATGTTCCCATTCCCCAACGTCATAGGTATGTGTGCCTTGTGGGCTCCTCCAATCCCCATGCTTCCTCCCATGCCTGCCTACCTAGGACCTTCAGCAACCATACAGACCTCTCTGACCCATTGCAATGCAAGACTTGCCCCATGGAACAGGCCTGTACTGGAGGTGAGTGAGTGGAAATGTAGGGCCGTGCCTCGGGACGGAGACCCAACACCATCTAGGGCAGGGGATTAGGAAAACAGACCTTTTCCCAGGGTCTTTGTTCCCAAAAAGGAACAAGATCCACTTAACTGTGGGAATAAGCCCCCAATATGGGCCCATAACTAGCACTCTGAGCTCCAACCAACTGCACCTGTTGTAGTAGCCTGGGGAGCTACTGATCCAGATGCCCCTACCCCAATTCCATGCCTCAGCCCCCTGACCCTGTCACCTGCCAGAGAATATGGCTGGAGTTCATGCCTAGTCCAGAACTGTTTTTAGGAACTAGAGGCCCAGACTATCCCCCTATCCACTGTCCAGCTGGCCATTATTGTCCCATGGGCACCAAGGAGCCCACCCAATTCCAGTGCCCCCCAGGCACCTGGAGTAACCAGACTGGACTGACCACGAGTAAGGAGTGTATGCCCTGTCCTCGTGGCTGGTTCTGCATCAGTGGAGCCCAGAAGCCCTCAGGGACAAGCATGGCTGGATATTACTGCCCACAAGGTAGGGGGACAACCTCTGCCCTGGCATAGTCTCAGTTGAATGCTGGGAAATGATGCTTGGAGGGGATGCCATGGGCCAGCCTGTCACCTTCTCTGGAGAAGATATGGCAGGAAAGGCCTCTGTATAACTGGAGGGATTAAGACCAGATTTTAGGAAGACCTTCCTGAGAGGAGAACTGGGAAAGGCAGGATCTCTGAATGCTATTTCAGAGTGAGGGGAGGTCATCAGCAGACTGAGGCTAAAGGAAACTGGTCAACCACTGTGAATCCTGGTGGAGCATTTGGGTAGATCTCAGCCCAAACAAAAGGCAGCCTCCTAAAGGATGGGGTCTGAGCTATGGTACCCTGCTCCCTGCCTTGTTCCCAATGGCATCCCCTAGGGAACTATCCTTAGAAAGCAGCTGAGGAGCTGCTGTGAAGGATGACATAGTCTAACCCTCTTTCCTCCTTCAACTCCCTCTTCTCTCTGAACCAGGCACAAAGTGGGGTACCCAGTTCCCCTGCCCAGCGGGCACCTACAATTCTCAAGCCGGCAGTGGCTGGCTACAGCATTGTGCATCCTGCCCCCCAGGGGCTTTCTGCCCCCGGGGGACTCCCAAGCCTCTGCCCTGCCCACGGTAAGGAAAGCTGAGCCAAATGTAATGGCTGTGTTTGAAACCAAGTCACCATGATGTACTGTGTCCCTGCTGAACCTGGCATTTTCCTGGGCACTGAGGGGTTCACAGAGAAAGAAGATCCAAGCTGAACTCAGGACCCAGATGCCTTGAGGAGACAGAACACAGGGAAAAAGCAATTCCAGGGCTTCAGTTGCTCAGGTGATGGGCACCATCACCATGGCCTAGATGTTGAACCAGAAAGAACTCTAAATTGGATAAACCAAGGAGGGCATCAGTGTGAGGTATATTTATCCAGCCTTAAAAGAGGCGCCAAATTCAGGATTTAAAAGTATTTCTTGATTCTGTCATTTGAGAACATTATCAACAAAGGCATAAAGTCAAGAGCAAAGCTAGGGGCCTTTACAACAGGAAAGACAGGCCAAGCACCAATATACTCCATGCCTTACCATGTAAAAAGCCCTTACAAGTCAGTGAAAATAAGACAGGCAGAGGGGGTGGACTATGGAGGCAGAATCAACAGAAAAACATAAATTAAATAGATGAAGAGATAACTTTGATAAACAGCCTAGTTGGCCTTATTTTAATCTTCAGGTCCTACTACAGGGCTGAAGCAGGCTGGGACTTTCCCTGACCTATTGCAAGGAGTCTGGGGCAGAGAAACTCCCTGCCATGTATTGAGGCTCCTTCAGGAATACTATGGGTCTTTGGTACTCTCTTCTCTAGAGGAACCTTCCGCCAAGCTTCAGGTGGAACACAGGCTGCAGCCTGTGCCCTGTGCCCTGCTGGCTACCACTGTCCTGAGCCAGGCACCATCAAGCCTCAGCCATGTGATGCTGGAAGCTTCTCTGTAAGTGACCCTGGGACAAATGCCATCTTCAGAGGGCCCTGAAGTCAGGAGGTGGGAGGCTCAGCCCTGATAAGCCTGAGCTGAGTTCCAGTCAAGGAGGGAGCACACAATTTGTGGAGGGCATGGAGGGAAGTGTAGTGAATATCCCCTCCAGGATGGGTTTAAAACTGGGGAGGCCCCAGATGCTTCCTTTAAGGAAGAGGTGTGAAAATAAGCATAGAGCCTCCTCCCTGGGCCAGAAAGGGAATCCATTTCCTTTCAAGTGGAAGAATCCTGCACACAGGCTGTGTGTAAATAAAACATTTATAGTAAAGGGAAGAGACTGGAGGAAGGACTTCAGTGTTCACAGGCATCTGAAGATAAAGTTGCCCATGATCAAGCCCACCCTACAGCAGGAAACTGGGACAGAGGCATTTTATATGTATGCCCAGGAGCAGGGCTGGTCCAGACCTACCCTGGACTCACCTATAGCCCAGCCCTGCTAGGTGGAGTCCAGGGGCTGGGGAGGACTTAGAAGTTTCTTGTGTGGGCTTGCACACAACTTCTGTACTCACTGCTGCCTTCTGCACAGTCATTGCCATGAGCCTGGCTAGGGGAAGCATCCCCATTTAGTGCTCATTGCAGGAAGCTACAGATGGTGAGGGCATCTGACTTCATTTAGCTAGTAGGTTAGCAATGAGCAGGAGTCTAGGAGATTCTTTTTCTAATCCAGAGAAACATTCATGCTGTCCTTCCTCTACCCACATCTGCATTCATTTGTCTCATAATTCCAGTGACAACAGTGCAATTTAACGTGAAGGGGAAGGTGGCACTTCATTAACTTTTACTGGCTCTGCCATTGCCATCTCTACAGGTTTTTCTCATTAGGGAGAGTTTGAGGATTATTCAAGGAAGTAAACTGAGCTCAGGGCGGTGATACTGACACTGGAGGGCTGTGCAGAGCAAGTCATAAACTGCATTTTAATGAGTATGACTAGGTTTTCACTCAGCAGAACTAAGGATAATTGGGTTGCTTCCCACAGAGCCCAGAGTGTGTTTTTAGAGACAGGATCTTTCCTTTCTTCTCACTAAGCAGTTTCCTTGCCCCTTCCATTTATTTGGAGCTTTGATCTGTGAAGATCCCAACATGTGCCAACCCAGGGATCCACAGAACACACTTCCCCCTTTTCTAAATGAGGGGAGTCTACAGATGGCAGAGCAAGGGTACAAATCCAGTGGGGCTCTAGCACCATTTATTTATCCATCTCTCTGCCCAGTTTCCTCCTGAAGTGCCCAGGACTCTAATTCAGACACCAGGAGTCCTGGCAGCCAGGAGGAGGTAGGAAGAGTGGGGAGCAGGGAACAGAACTTTCTATGTGCCCACTTCAGCTCTCCTGACTCACCAGGGTACTACTCCACTAGGAATTGAGGCACCTTCAGACCAGGCCTCTTCCTCCAGGCACTGTTAACACTTGGTCATGTCAGACATTTAGATCTCAACCTAAGTAATATTCAGAGAGAGACTCCAAAGAATACTGATAATTAGTTTTGAAACAACAGAGCACTATAATGAGAATACACACATCATAGTAAAATATGGGCATCTTCAAGGAAGCTAAGGCAGGGAGATGTTTTTAAAGGCAAAAGGGAGAGATTTATGTGAACTGTTTGAATATAAAAGTCATTGGTCTTGGAGAGCAGAGGAAGATTTGATTCATTGACTGGGGTGCCATGAAAGCCAACTTGCCTGAATTGTTAGTCTTAACAAGTGTTAAAAACAAAATTTGTTAAAGAAATTTTGCAATCATGGGATCATCATTGGATGCTTACAAAACCTGAGGAGAATGTTTATACATAATGACAGAATTTCTTTGAAACCTATAAAAAGTTCTTCTTAGACAGACAGACAAGAGCTGTACCCCTCATGCATTCCCAGCTATAATGTTCTGGTCTAACTATAACAATTTGTATTGTGGGGGCATTAAGTTTCACAGAGAGTCCCCTAGTTCTGCCACATTTCTGCTCTGAGGGAAGGGAGATGCACATTGAGCCTGGGGGGTCCTGTCAGAAGCAGCCATGCTCAGTTTCACTCATGTCCTGATCACTGGCCTTGCACCAGGTCCCACCTAATGGTAGAGACCTGGAGATAGCCTGGCCTTGTTTCCCATACCTTTTAGGGTCCGGCAGGTCTCCAGTGCCAGAAATGCCCAGGAGGAAAGCTCTGCAACCAGACAAACCTGGCTGACCCCATAGAATGTCTACCTGGCCACTACTGCCCAGCCCCAGGCCTGCTGTCCATCCCCTGCCCCATGGTAAGACCCTCCCCTGGATGACCACTGGACCTCTGGGTTTATTGCATGATAAAGCCCTGGAGCCCTTAGCCTTGCACTGGTGTTGGAAGGACAACATCCCTTCACATGACACAGGACAGAGTTATCCCATTGTGTGGGAAGAAAAGAAGGTGGGAGAAAAAGGAAGGGGCTCTGGATGCTGGGAGAGCAAGTGCAGGAGGAGCTCCTATGAGGGGTCAGCCTCACCTCTATGACTCCCAGCCATGGCTGCCCTCCCAAGATACACACCCCTCTACAAGTGATGAGGGCTGCCCTGTTTTCTTTGTCCTAGTACTATCACAATTTGCTATGAAGCAATGGTAGCTACAAACTTCCTTGTGAGGTGAGCCTTTCACAAACACTTTTAGTCTAAGGAAGTCAGTCCCTCCGCTAGTGCTTGTCTTGGGGATGCATTCTTGGGTAGGATGACTTGTCTTCTCCCCTTGTCATGTCTGGCCAATGGGGAGGGTGGGGTCAGTAGGACAGTGCTCCCTCCTCAGCAGAAGTCCACCTTGTTCAACCTGCAGCCCCAACTCTGGCCTCCTTGACCTTGGCAGTTCCCTCTTACTACAGGGCACTTTTCGAGGGGCCCCAGGGGCTGCCCACATGGAGGACTGCCAGCTGTGCCACCCAGGGGCCTTCTGTGGCAGAGCCGGCCTGGCCAAGCCCCAAGGACTGTGCCGCCCAGGCCATTACTGTGGACCAGGCTCCAGCACTGCATCTCCGGTGAGTGCAGGCCCCTCAGAGCCTCCCACAACAGGGAAAAGCCCAGTGCCTGCCCACTAGTGCTTATTGCCTTGTGGGAAACAGAGAAGGGCGAGTAGAACAATGGACACTAACTTTACCCAATGAACATGCAGTGACAATAAAGGACACATCTAATGTCCAGGTTCTACTGTGCAAAGCCCAAATACAAATATGTCATCAACTGAAAGAAAGCATTGCCCTAACATCAAGGGCACATGAAGCAATATCATTTTTGTGCCAGACACATCTACTAACCCTGGAAATCATGCAAGTACTATAGTCCTTGAAGGCATCACTATGGAAGAGTCCAACCCCACTGCAGTCTGGATACTTGCCACACACAGCAAGAGCCCAGAAAATTTCCATCCTGGGTTCAATAATTTCAATGTGGGGAAGAACCTGGAACGGGGAGAGTCATTTACGTAAAAGTGTTCAAAACACCAAATTATAATAGGTAAAACAAAACAGTGAGAAGGCCTAGTAATAGAAAAATGTCTAGACAGAGAAATAACAAATCAACCCAGGGGGATATTTGGTAATAATGACAGGTAGCTATAATGTCTGATACATGTAAGAGGGGTATATGAAAGATATATTGAGTGATTGATTAATAGATGAACGATAGTCACAAATAAAAAGATTAAAAAAGGATCTCTTTATAAATAGAGTCTATACATGACAATGTTTTTAAATAAAATGATTTGGTGAAAAAAATAGATGAATGATAGACAATATAGATTGTTAACCCCATAAATACATACATATATAGAGAGAACAATTAATTGATAAATTAATACAAATTAAATGGATACAGACAGATGATTGGCAGGTACATTGATTACTTGATAGTAGATGACAGTTTGAGGAGAAAAACAATCTAGTCAAGAACAAAGAAGAATTATGATTATCTGGGTGTTATAAAGATCACCATCCTGAAGACAACAATTTCAAGTGGCCTTGACTTTGTACTCCATGGTTTTATAGGCTGGTGGCTCTTTTTACAACTTAAACTGCAAAGGGGGATTTGTCATTAACAAACCCTCCTTTGATGCTGTAAAAAATGACATTTTGCGGGGGGGTACCAGGATTGAGCTCAGGGGCACTCAACCATTGAGCCACTTCGCCAGCCCTATTTTGTATTTTATTTAGAGACAGGGTCTCACTGAGTTGCTTAGTGCCTCCTTTTTGCTGAGGCTGGCTTTCAACTCATGATCTTCCTGCCTCAGCCTCCCAAGCTGCTGGGGTTACAGGCATGCACCATTGCACCCAGCTAAAATGAACATTTTTAATGACATCACTTGATTATTAAGAATTATTCATTCAACAAGATTGTTTAAGAAAAAAAATAAGAAAAAATAGGGCATATTTGCTATCTCTGAGCAGTTTAAGATAGGTAAAAGGGGTCTGTTTTCACAACTGTTACAAAGGCTAGTAAATTTCATTCTGGAAAGTTACAGCTTGGCCAGTTCACAAGCTTATATAACAGTGGGTAAGTGTAGACAGCTCACTTCAAAAGGGCAGCTGGTGTGATACATATACACAGTGTAATATTATCAGCCATAACGAAGAATGAAATTATGGCATTTGCCAGTAAATGGATGAAACTGGAGACTATCATACTAAGTGAAATAAGCCAATCCCTAAAAAGCAAAGGCTGAATATTCTCTCTGATGTGCGAATGCTGACTCACAATGGAGGGGAAGAGGGGGAGGAGTGGAGGTTCAAGGAATTGGAAGGGGGAATGGAAGGAAGGGAGGAGATGAGAATGGAAAAGACCATAGAATGAATTAGACATAACTTTCCTATGTTCATACACGAATACATAACAATTATAACTCCACATCTTGTGCAATCACAAGAATGGGAAATTATACTCCATGTATGTATGATATGTCAAAATACATTCTACTGGCTTGGCTAACTAAAAAGAACAAATTTTAAAAAGTGCAGCTGGCAATTTGCCTGACACCTGGTGTAGCAAGGCCTCCCCACTGCACATTAAGTGCCCTTATCCGTCAGGGCCCTACTTTGATTTTCTTCCCTAACTGATAGATAAACTGATTAACTAATATAAAAGATAGGTGATAGATTAACTGATAAAAATATAGATATATGAAAAGTGGACAGATTGATTAATTAATAGAGGATAGATGGAAGAAAGGCAGAGAGGTGCACTCACCACAATTAAAGCTGTGTATCAGAACTATGAGTTAAGAAACATGGAGTTGGGATTGTTTAGGTTATTAAACAACTTAAAAACTAAAACCGGTTACATTTTTCTGGAAGTTAAGATCCCAGAGTGGTTTCTGGAGAGATACTGGAGTACAGGAAAACAGATGTGCCTGGATCGAGCCACGCTAAGCTAGGCTAAGCTGAGCCAGCCATGGGAGGGAAGCCAGCCATGGTTGGAGGAAGCCTCCTGCTCTCAGCTTTTAAACCTCAATGGCCCCTCTTTCTTCAGGAGGGACTCCCCTTTGGTGACCTCTGCCCACCTGGCCACTTCTGCCCTGCTGGCACCAAGGATCCCAGGCAGTGGCCCTGCCCTGCAGGGACCTGGAATGCAAAGAGAGGGGCTTGGGACCAGAGCTGGTGTCTGCCCTGCCCACCCGGGCTATTTTGCACTGAGGCTGGTGAGGCAGCCCCTAGGGGTCCATGTGCACCAGGTGAGAACACAAGTGGGAAGAACACCCAATAGCCCTGGGAACCACAACACCTAAAAAAACCTCCAGAGGACAGGCATGCTAAAGTGTGCCTTGGTCAGCATGGCCAGGTTTGGGCTAGGAAGAGGGAGGCAGGCTGGAGAATGACCAGGGTAGGGATGGGGCCTCACACAGTAACCCTGTCACAAGTCATTTGCATCAACCCAGCCCCAACGCCCAAGTAGAGTGGGAGAAGAAGAGGAGAAGGATAGAGGTATCCTTGAAGCTGAATCAGAGGTTCCTGCCTGCTCACTCTGGGAAGAATTTGTATCCTCATAAGACACTTTGACTAGGCTCTGCGGAAAGCCTAATCATCCTTCAAGAGCCTCTAGGGTGGGGGTCCTGTGCACCACAACTTCCTGTGGGCTTGGTAGTTACTCCACCATTTTGCCACTCAAACCCACAGCCTTCCCTGATCACACAGGGGACACAAATTAAAGATGTGGGTTGAAATGGGCCCTAAATCATGAGTTCATAAAGATGCTATACAACCAGCACTGGGCAGCAGAAACCTGAGCTGGGTGAGGTGCCAGGCTCCAGTCCACAAAGCTCCAGTTTGTTGCTTCTTCTGCCTGCAGGATTTTATTGCCCAGGAGGGGCAAGGACCCCAAGACCTCTGGGAGGACTTTGTGGACATCTTCGAGGCCCCCTAGTGGCCATATCCAAGCTGGATAAGGAGTACAGCAATGGCACAGGTACTTGGTAGCTCAGAAGGTGGCAGAGTTGCTTTGAAAACTTTCTACAGACCAAGGGGGATAGACTCTCAGATGAGCAGAGCCACTTCTTTTCCAGGGCAAGAGGGCTTCCCCAAGAAGACCTGTCCTCCTGGTCACTACTGCCTTTTGGGCTTGTCCAGTCCCTGGCAGGGTCAAGGCCAGATGCAGAGCTGTCTGCCATGTCTTGCAGGTAAGGAGTATGGGCAGCTGGGGTCTATCCTGGGGAAAGAAGCCAAGATTGTGTCCTGGGATCAGAGAACATTGGCTTGCTAGAAACTGCTTCTTCTGCAGCCTCTGTTTGAAAGTTAAGGTCGGGGGGGCTGGGGTTGTGGCTCAGTGGTAGAGCGCTCACCTAGTGCTTGTGAGGCCCTGGGTTTCATCCTCAGCACCACATGAAAATAGATGAATGAAGCAAAGGTATTGTGTCCAACTAAAAATAAATAAATAAATAAATAAATAAACATCTTTTTTAAAAAAAGAAAGTTAAGGTGGGACCTTTGGATAGAACAGAACTGCTTTCCCCTTTGGGGAAAATCACTCAGGAGCTCTAAGCATCCATTCTCCTTGTAGATCTGAGGTGAACATTAAATAACATAGAGCCAGGAAGTAATAACAGACATTTACCTCTCTCCTGTAACCTCAGAGTGATGGGCATAACTTTGTGCAAATTATAGGATCACAGTGTTTAAGAATTGTCACACTGCCATCTCTCTGCACCTGTCTCCCAAGCAGGAATATGACCTTCAGTCTCCACACATTTCCCAGTTCATACCCACACTGATGCACTGATGACACATCCTTAAACACACACACACACACACACACACACACACACACACCTTGAAGACAAAGAACAGGACCATGTAACTGGGTCTTTTATCCTCCCATAATAACATGGCCCCTTCTCCTTGAGTATATTCAAATAATTATGTGTGTCCACTCTCAGTCTACAAACATCTGAGCAAACCATCAGGAAATGACCCAAAGGTGTAAAGAAAAGTGACAATCTTGGCCAAGATGGGAGCAGATTTCAAAACAAATATCCAGAGACCCATGCTCAGTTGCCTGTGCTATCTTTTGGCTGGGTCTGGAACCTCCCAGCTCCCCTGTAGGGTCACCTCCACCCTGAGGAGGACCAAAAGCACAGGATTAACAACAAATCCTGACACCTCTTTCTCATGCTTTCTTTGGATTCCTATGCAGGGTCCTACCAAAATAGCCAATAATTCTTTCAAAGGGTCACCTCTGAGGATCCACCCACTAGTCCCAGGAGAGTCAGGGTTGCCCAGGAACCTGTGCTTGGAAGCTTCCTTTGCCATAGAAGGTTCAGTTACTCCAGTCTTTATGCTCCACTCCATTCTTCTGGAATGTCCTACTGTAAAACTCTGTAAGGAGGGGGTGGTTGGGACCAGGGAAGGGCTGCACTTTGGTTAAACCTTCTTCTAACTATCTGGGCAGGAGCTGATGTGGCACACCCCAACGGAGATGGTATCCTTGTGATGGCAGGGGGGCCCTGCCCTCTAGGCCACTTCTGTCCTATGGGCACTGGGCTGCCCCTGCCCTGCCCTGTGGGTACTTTCTCAGATCGGTGAGTGCTGCTTCCTTAACCTAGGGCCAAACACAGTACCAGCTTCCTCCAAGACCTCCTTCCCAACGACCTGGTCCCCTAGTGACAGGGAACATGGGTCTCAGAAAGTAGAACCCTCCCTACCCTAGAAGGGTGGAAATCCCCTGGGAAGTCATTGTAGGTTGGAGAGAGAACAGTCAGACAATTGTGACCAACATGGGTTCCTGGGGGCTTATAATACTCAAGAGAGCAAAGTGATGAAGAATCCATGTGCTTTCCTGAGTCCCATTTGAGACCAGATCCCATATCCCTCTTTAGGAAGCTTCAGTCCCCAAAATGGGACAACCTAGAGCAAAGGAATAGCCAAGGAGCCCATGGATATTAGAAGGCTATTAGATGTTCCAATTAGAGCTTCCAGGGGGTGGTTAGCAGCCCCAGAGAGCCTGAGTTTGAATTGAGGACAGGCAGCTGCATAAAGGCAGCACCTACCAGGATGTATCCACCCACAACCTACAGAGCCTCCAGGTTCCACTGATCACCCTTCTTATCTCCCAGATTTCTTTTTGTCTACCCAGGATATTTCTCTCCATGGCCTCTGAGTGTCTGTCCTGCCCTCCAGGACATTTCTGTGCTGCTTCTGGCCTTGCTGCCCCTTCAGGACTCTGTGCCCCTGGCTACTTCTGTCTGGCAGGAGTCTCCTCCCCAACCCCAACAGGTAGGGAGACTCTCAGAGCATGGCCCCTGCCCCAGTCAGACACCCTACAATGGGGCACCCTGAGATAGGGACCCAGATGAGTAGGGGCAACTGCATTTGGGGTACTTGGAGGAAAGATGGAACATGTTTGAGTTGGTACTGGACATGACCTTGGCCAAGGTGTCCTGTGGTCTGATTATTACTCCTTCAGTCACCTCCAGCAACAATGTGGCTCGTGTCCTCATACGCCATATTCATATCTGCAGCTGCTGAGCTCACTACAGTTCCACTCAAACCCACTGAATTAGTCATATATTTGTTGGGAGGTAGGCAGAGAAGACAAGGAGGTTGGGGAACTTCCAGCCAATGGGTACAACACTGGTACTCCACAGGTCACCCAGGAACTAAGCTGAACATAGGCTTCATCCTCCATAGGGTCCCTAGGTGGCACCTTGTGGGTAGGTGAGGTCCAAGGCCAAGGTTTCCCAGATACTCTGCAACCCCCACAAGGTACAGGGAAGGCAGATGGTTCAGGTCTTGGAGGCTACAAGCTAGTGTCAGGCTCCCTCTAGACATGGCTGACCTCCTGAAGGAGGCTTCTGTATGGTGTCTCCATTGGGCAGGTGGCAGGTAGAGTTTCTGACTCTTCAGGAGGAGAAGAACCAGAGGTAGACAATACTGAACCTCAGCTTTTTGGGGGGGTGGCTGAACTTGTGACAGGACAAATCTTTCCTTCTCTGCCATGTCCATTATTCATAAAACATCAGAGACACAGGTCTAGCTCCCAGATGGAGGGTAAAGTTTTGGGGAATTGTGGGTGGGGATCTGGAGGGCAGGAGCCAGTTCCCTCCTCCCCTCATTGAGTTGCTAAGTCAGGACAATGGCCAGAAACAGAATCAGCCTTCCGTGGAGAACATGAAAATAATGCCTCTCAGTCTATTTATGGAAAAGTGAACACCCAAAGGGCCATCCTAGAGAGAATACCTGAAAAGATAGCAAAAAGGGTCTCTAAGCCTGTGAAGTGCCCAGGGCATTGCTGGCATCTCTACTGACATCTCAGGACTTCATCCTCAAAGACTCATCAGTTTCTCTGCCCACCTGCTGAGCAGAGATGTTCTGAGTCTACAGTGACATAACATGTGTAAAACACATGTCTTTGATCTATAAGGTTCTATATAAATGATAACTAGAAGTGTTATTTCTCTCTAAAAACCTTAAAAATCTGATCCAGGTCCACAATGGACCCTACTGGCAGCATACAACTGTCCCAGGTTCTGGCATGTTCTGCTGTGACTGGGACTGCACCTCTCATGCAGCTTCCTTCCCCCTCAGGTCTCTCAGAGCATGGAGGCCCCTGTCCCCAAGGCCACTTCTGCCCCCAGGGAACCAGCGTTCCACAGCCCTGCCCTGCTGGCTCCTATAGCTCCCTACCTGGCCAGGCCTCCTGCTTCCCCTGCCCCGCTGGCTACTACTGTCCTGAAAATGTCACGAACTTCAGCAGTCACCCATGTCCACCTGGTTTCTATTGCCCCCAAGGTAAGTACCTAGGCAGCATGGTGAGGCTGGATAGTGGGGTGAGAGTTCAGAAGCTCTTAGCTCATCTTTGAAGCACTGTGCCTCCTGCCCAAGTCCCTGGAGGGGAGAGCACCCTCAGGAACCATTATTTAGGGCCTGCTCCTCTCAATTTTGCTTCTCAGGCACCAAACATGCCACCCAGTTCCCCTGTCCTCGAGGCTACTACAACCCAGACCCACTGACCCACAGCCTGGATAGTTGCCTGCCCTGCCCCCCGGGCCATTACTGTGGACAGGAGAATCTGACCCAGGCTTCAGGACCCTGTGATGCGGGTAAGTTTCCCGCATTACCCTAAGAAGGCTCCTACTCATCTCTCTGCATCTTATTTTTGCCCCAGGCCTAGTGTCGCCTGGAGCAGATACCAAGAGGGTTGTGCCTATAATCTGGTGAGCTCAGCCTTAATTCCCCTGGACTATCACCCTCCCCACCCTGCTGGTTCCCACTCCAGGCTGGTTCTGCATTTCAGCAGCATGGACCGCCCGCCCCTTTGACCTGGACAACTACACCAGTACCAACTGCTTGTGCCCAGCAACAGCCACAGGAGGGAATTGCCCAGCTGGTTCCTACTGCCCTGAAGGCAGTCCATGGCCCACACTGTGTCCACCAGGGTCCTTCTGTGCCACCTCCGGTAAGGACTCATTGTGACCTGTCCCCAGCTGATGCAGTAAAAGTATCAGGTTGAGTGCAGCACATAACTTCCTCTTCCTATAAAAGGACCATCAGAGTTTTCTCTAACCTTATGGGGTTGTACTACAAGCTTCTTGTTGGAACTATGGAATGAAAATCCTCACTGACCCTCACTGTGGGGTGAGCACAGGCCATTCACCACAGAATAGCATGGGGGTGGGGGGGGGGTAGTAGCTAGATCAGCAGGTTCTGCAGAGGGAGGGATCTGGTGATACCTCCCTCTTCCACAACCATGCCTGGAGATCTGAATGCCACTACTTCCTAACCACTAGCTGTGGAGGGATACTGCCAGTTACTAGGATCCAGGAGTGCAGTAGTTCATCCTACCCTAGAAGTGCCCAACTCCTTCTCATAGGCTGTGAGGTCTAGGCCCCATCCTGAGTCTACTTATATTCTAATTTCAGTTCTGCAAGTAACTGAACATGACCTCACTCTCTTTGACTAAGAGAGTAACCGTGTCCCAAGCTTCATTAGGAAGAGAAAAATATACGGAATACTTTTCACAGGGCTCAATACAGGCTCAGCACAGGATTCATCTCAGGTTCTTCAAAGGCTTAGGACAGGTTCATCACGAGTTCAGCATAAGATTAAATACAGGCTCTACATAGTCCAACACAGAGTTCAGCATAGGTCTCAGAACAGACTCAGCACAGGACTTAGCACACGGCTTAATGCAGACTCTGCAGTCTTAGGATAGATTCAACACAGTCTTACAACAGGTTCATCATAGGCTCAGCACAGACACAACATAGTGCTCATCACAGGATTTGCACAGGCCAAAAATAGAGCTCAGCAGAGTTAGTAGGACAGGACCAACACAGTGTTCTTTATGTGGCTCAGCATAGTCTCTGCACATCCTCAGTACAGATTGCCGCACATGGCTTAAAACACATTAGGCAAAGACTTAGAACAAAGGCCACCAAAAGAAAATGCTCAGCAGAGGTTCAGCACAGCCCTCAGTGATCACTCAGAACAGGATCAAAATAGACACAGCACATGCTAAGGAAAGGATCAACACAGAATCATGGGACATGATCAGCACAAGCTCAACACAGGGCAGACTCAACACAGGCTCAGCATAGACTTGGCACTGAATCATCTCAGACTTGGCAGAGACTTTGAATAAGGTTCAGACAGTTTTATCTTGATGTGACTCTAAGTTCCAGCTATGAACTCCAACCACATCCTAAGCATCTTCAGGAACTGACACCCACAAGGATCACAGTCTGCATGGTCCTTTAATGAGTAAAATCAGCACCCTGCCTGGCTCCCTCTCACCTCCAGGCCTTTCCACACCCAGTGGGCCCTGCCAGGCTGGCTACTTTTGTACAGGAGGCTCTGCATTCCCAACTCCAGAGGATGGTGTGACAGGGGCACCTTGCCCCCCAGGATCTTTCTGCCGTGAGTATCTCTTTGGACCCCCATTTCAGTCTTAGCCACCCCTCTTTACCTGGTCTGCAAAAAGACCTGATTATTTGGTTCTCCTCAATCTCTTGGGTGGTAGGGAGGAAGCCAGAGGAAGGAAAGGTGCTCAATAGCAGTTAGGCCACAGGGAAGAATCTTTATAGAGGATCTGGTTAAAGGGCACTCTGGGCCTGTGTTATGGTTTGAGTGGGTTGTTGTGAACAGACAAAAGCCAATGATGGTGTCATGATTACACCTAAGTCTAATCAACTATCAGTGCCCTGAGCTCTAGCGAGTCTTTTGCAGCTTCAGGGTAAGGAACTGGGATCTCTCCATGTGCTGCAAAGGGGCCAAGGAGCCAGACCAGCAGGAGGTGGGCAGCAGTGGTTCCTGCAGGTCTATGGATCACGGTCATCCAATGCTCTGAGGTTGCATCTGTTACTGTGCCCTTCCCATGTTTTCAGCTGCAGGGTCACATAGGCCCACACCCTGTCCCATCGGCACCTTCTCCAGCCTCCCCAAACGAACAGTGCCTTCCATGTGCCAGAACTGCCCGCTGGGATTCTACTGCAAGGAAGCTGGTCTCCAGGCCCCCAGTGGGCAGTGCCCAGCAGGTGAGAGTAGGAAAGGCATGGGTTACAGGAAGGGATGAGGCCAGTAAGGACCTAGGGATAGCTTTCTGGGCACTGGGCTTCAGGGTCAGGGGTCAGGGCCCTAGAGGGTCCTGGTGGCAGAAGACACTGACCAAACACAAAACAGGACCAAAGATCTCAGCAAGGGTCAGTATTTCCTCCTCAGTGTACCTCACTCATACCAGATTATTATTGTGACTCTAGTACTGGGCCTGTCTAGGACTTCAGCCTATCCCCATGTCCTCAAAGGTATTACTGTCCCCTGGGCACACAAAGCTGCCCAATTTGTACTTATGGCTCATGGAAGGGGCTGAAGAGTATCACAGAGTGCCAACTGTGCCCAACTGGGAAATTCTGGCACTGACTGGACTCATAACTCCCACAGGTACAGATACACCCAGGGTCCTTGGGGCAGAGAAGGCTATGGGCAACAGTGGATTTGAATGGGGGATAGATGATAAGGATATGATTCAGGGAGAAGCTCCCTGGTCTGCACTGCTGACCTGCAAATGTCAGAGCAGACAGCGTATATACAGCAGAAGGTGTCTGAATGTTCATTGTTTCCAAAGACCTTTCTCTCACCCACACTCAAGTGATTGATGCCAGCATGATTCTCCAGTCCCCACCCAGGGGGTCTGGCCTCAGTGCCTGGTTCTGAAAAGATCTCAAGGTGTTTCTAATGTCACCCAACATTGGGAACCCATGTAACTATACCCCTACCTTGAGGCAAAACCATGCCCCAGCTACTCTCTTCTACTCCCTTCCAGAGTCTTGGAGTCTCTGTCTTCCTGGTTAACTGATTTGGGGGTTGGAGGAAGCTAGAGCACTTTCTTGGGATGTTTTGGTGGCTCCTGGGTGAAATAGCTGGGAATGTTTTGATCCCTAAGGAAAATGCAGGCCTTTGGGCTGACCCCAAATGGAACTGATTCTTGTTTCTGTGGACACAGAGGGTCATTGAGGGTCTCTGAGATCTTTAAGATCGCTTTCAAATTGGGCTTGACCCCAAAAAACTTTCTATGAGTTCAGTATTAATTGATACAGGAGGTGGGACCCTTCAGGACCAGCTGCCTCAGGGCTGCATGCTTGACTGGCCTTGGTTCAGGCAGACCAGAGCCCCGGTCTCCAGTGAGGAGAATGTGGACCACACTGACCAGACATTCCTCCTTCAGGAGGCAGTACTACAGGGCACTTGTGAAAGTCAGGAGTCACCAGCAAGGATCCAACCAATGGGGCACAGAGCCTCCTCTGCCCATGTGGGCACTACTGTCTTAAGGTTACCTCCCATCCCAAGAGTCACTGCAAGTATGTCAGGGTGAACTGGTCCCATCCCTTCCAACACTCTGCTGTTCCCTGGCTCTGAGCCCTGTACCCCACACTGGCCATAGCAGCCCTACCTTGTAGTCAGGCCAGGGTTGAGCTGTGCAACTGAGCATAGAACCCCCTACAAGGTTGTCCTACCCTGTTGTCCCCAAACCTCCTGAATGTGGACCTGGAAAACCCCCCTAATAGCTGACTTTATCTCTCTGCCTTTCGTCTGCCCCTTGTGCCTTGGCTACTTCACACCTAGTCAGCCTCTCCAAGCCTCATTACTCCTTCCTTCTTAGATCCTTGGTAGCTGGGCAGCAAGTGACACACAGTCTTATTACCCTGCACCAACCCCACAAAAAAAGGGCTCTGTGTTCTCTCTACTCACTCCCCACCTTTCATTTAGTTATTAAAGATGACCAAAGACTCCAGAGCTGAAAGGTCCTTCCTGTGGACACTGAGAGAACATTTCTATCCCTGTCTATGAGGAGGGAGGGTCCAGGGCACAGAAGTAGCAGGATGGCCTGGTTCTCTGAGTCTTGCTGATTCTGCAGGAGCACTGGTCCCAGCCCTCTTTCCACCTGGCAGCTAGTCTGTAGAAGGTACCAGAGCCCCGTAAGGATGTCAATAATACTCTAGAGGATAACTCTGCTCTGGGAATCAATCACCAACCCTGCCAGCACCCTGCCACCCAGGGTGGGCACACAGTTTGTCTCTTCCCTGCTCCCAGGTCTGGACAGGAGGCTGTGTGCACATAAACAAGAATCAGTTCCATTTGGGGTCAGCCCAACTAGACAGCAAGGGAAGGAAACCCCTGCAGGTCAGCCAGGAAATGCCACATGAGACTTACAGAGCTCAGGCCATGCCAGGAACTCAAATACCTTGCAGACAAGGTCACAGAAAATACTCCAGTGTCCAGTCTGTGACAGATTACACCTCCGACACCTCTTTACTCCCAATAGGGCTAGGATGGAGGGCAGAAGAGGCCAAGAGTAGGAGGAGCACATCTGTAATCCCAGTGGCTCAGGAGGCTGAGGCAGGAGGATCTTGAGTTCAAAGCCAGCCTCAGCAAAAGTGAGGCACTAAGCAACTCAGTGAGAACCCTGTCTCTAAATAAAAAACAAAATAGGGCTAGGGATATGGCTCAGTGGTCTAGTTTCCCAATCAATCCCTGGTACCAAGTAAAAAAGAAGGGGGTGGGGAGTAGGAGGACTGAGGAGAAAGCATGTGTTCTCACTCCTGCTCAAAGTCAGTCTGTCCTCAGACCACATGATCTCCAGGAACTGTTCTCAACTAAGCCTTTTTTACTTGGTCCACATTTTGCAGTATCTGCTGTACTTGAGAACCATCCCTGCCACCCCCATGGAGGGTATCTCTGGGGGATTCTGCCCACCTGAGCACCTCTGTCCATAGGAAAAGGTAGACCCCACACCATGTGTTCCAGGCTCCTATACCTCCAGTATATACACAGCAGAACGTTGCATCTGTCCAATGGCCACCACTGTGTCTAAGGGCTGAGACCACAGTTGTGTCCCAGAGGTTAATGAGCTGCCAGAAGCCCAGCTGTCTGATCTAAGGCCAAAGGGGTGGGCTGGAGGCTCTGGGCAGTTACTTGCCCATGAACCCACTTCCTTCAGGTTTTGCTTGAGTCTCTAGGTGCTTAAAGGCTTAGGCCCAGAGGCAATCATCCCTGCATTCACAGAGCACTCACATGCCTTGGGTAAGAGAACCCAGCAAAGAGGCCAAGCTATGTGGACACCTGAGCTCCCCAGCCTACCCCACCAGGGAATTCTTTGTCATCCTCCCCTTTCTAACCCCCCAGGCCCCCACCTGGGTCCTGATCCTTCCACAGGTTTCTACTGCCCTAAAGGCACAGGCCTGGACTGGTAGCCCTGCCCCACCCCCCAGATACTATGGCCCCCAGCCTGGGCTAATCAGCCTTCCGGAGCATCAAGCCTGTGATGGGGGCAGGGTCTGCCCCAAGACCAATTCAACAGAGACTGGTGAACAGTGCTGGGAGGGCTTCTTCTGTATCAGGGGCTCAACCCAGCCCAACCCAGAGCCCAGCACTGAAGGTATTCCTGAGGTCCCTGACTGAGTCAGAGTCTTCTACCCAATTACTGGTCAACCCAGAGAAACATATTCATTTCTTCTGTGTCCTAGGTCATGCTCCCGACTCTCATTGCTTGGTGTAGGACACCATAGCCCAGGGATGAACAAAGCTTGTGTCCCCTCCATCCCCTGCTCATGTTAGGTAGGAAACTAAGGATCCCCTGTGTTTCACAGGGTCCAGGGCTGACCCCAGCAAGCTCACTAGGAGTCATGGGTCAGAGATTCTCAGCCACCTTCAGGTTACTATAAGCTCTGCAATGTGCAATAGAGTAGGTAGGCGTCAAATCAGAGCATCAGAGATGGTCAATTTGTTAGGCTTCCAGGTGATTCTCATGGGAAGCCAAGGGATCATGGCTGTCATTTGAATCACCTGGGATCAAATCCCCTTTGAAATTCTTTGACACAATTCTAGAAAACACATCCAGGCACACAGAGCTTCACATGTTTTCCATGGAGATCCTGGAACCCTGTGTCCAAAGACCGAAGGACAAACTCCTGCACTCCCAGCCAATCCCTATCTCTGGTAGGTGAGGAAACTGAGGCTCAGGAGAAGGGATGGCCCTGTCTGACGGCACACAGACAGTCACCAAATTAGCCACCCAGGTTTCTGCCACTCTGCAACCTCCATAGGACCAAGGGTCACACTAGCCTCTGGCAGGAGGCAATCTCTCTCAATACACAGTTCATTCTCCAGCTCCAAAGGTGAGGTCCTGTTGAGCAACAACAAAGAAACCAAGCTGTTCCAACCTCAGTCACCTACTGGCTTATTGGAGCATGGCCTATGCAGGGCGAGGGAGGGCAGAAGAGGAGTCACAGCCAGACAGCTCAGAAACTGTCCTGGTTCATGAGTGTCATTAGAGGATGTAAAACATGAGCCCACACAAGATGTCTGAATGGACCTCATAATAAGAGCAAGCATGGAAGCTTACTTATGAGCCCCCAACTTATGAGTCAGAAACTACCAGTCCTCTACAGCCTCCCAGCCTGAACATCCCAGGAAGGAACCCACACTCCCAGGCTCTCCTTCCAGTGCACACTTCCATCATCAGAAAAGCTTCCCTGACCTCTTCCTGTAGGTGCCAGCAGTATGGATGTATATAAAGAAGGTGTGGCCTAGGGGAGGGACTCTTCCACAATGTCCTCACAACCAGTAGTAGCCCTATCACCTGAGCACAGAGCCTGCATTAGGAAAGCAGGAGATAATACAGGGAGCACCTTCCTCTTCCTCCTCCTGCCCTTCCCAGTGGCCAGGCTGACCTGGTTTCCAGAGGAGGCTGGCCCTTGTCCTCAGGGACACTAATATCCCAGGGGATCAGCCATGCCTGAGCCCTGCCCACTTAGCACCTTCAGCCCCCTGATCAAGCTTGGCTCAGAGTTAGGGAAATCTCAGCTGGGACAAAAGGCCAGGGTGGGGAGGACCCTGTTTGGATTTGACCAAACCCCATTGCCTTCAAGGTCAAAGTTTACCATAATATCTTAAGGTCAGGGCCACCAGTCCAGCTATCTGCCTTCCTTCTTCAGGTCACTTCCACCAGTGGCATGCCCTGCCCCATGAACACATAACATAGTCTCATGTTATGTTTTATTTTGGACCTTATTTATAAGGTTTTCCTCACTAAAATAGGAGAATCCCAAAGCCAGGGAGCTTGTCTTTTACTCACTGCTCTATAGCCACAGTATAGTTCCCACAAGCATGTGTGAGATGCTGAACAAGTAATATAAGCTGGGGCTGAAACATCCGGGAGCCCAACAGGCCCTATGCATGCAGTGGTGTAGGGAGGGAAGGACCCCCACCCCAGTAGGTCTTCAGAGGTAGAGGGGGGACTAGGCATCCTCTGGAGTTATGGTCAAACCACAAAAAGACAATTAAGTAAAGAAAAAGGGATTGAAAAGATGGAAGGAAGAGATAGAGGAAGGGCAACATATGGATGAAGTAGTTTGAAGGGTGAATTCTTGGCTACAAATGAGACCATTGGATTCATGTTTGGAACTGACGCACAAAAGGTTCAGCCTGTGGGGACTGGGCATCCACCCTAGAAAATGTGCCATCAAAGAGACATGAGCAATTCCAAAATCAAGTGGGAGCTCAGCAGCTCCTTCCTCTGCCACCTGATAGGGGCCAAGGACCCTGGGGAGACTTAACATCTGTGCACTGTGTCCTATAGTTCCATGGGACTGTAAGAGCCCTATAAGCTTGGGGCTGCTATAAATCACAGGAGGAGGGGGCTCCTTCAGCCCTAATCTGTGGGGTCTGCTTCCTTTTCAGGACATTTTTGCCCCCCTGGAACTGTCTCCCCAAAACCCTGCCCAGCAGGAACCCACAACACCCTGACTGCTCAAGGCCACTGTGAGCCTTGTCCCCAGGGGTGAGTGCTAAGAGGCTTCCTGGGGACCCTTGAGTTTCTGGGCACAATATTTGCATTCCTGCTGCAGAAGATGGCTGAGTCAGGGACCAGCTCAGATCCTTTCAACCAAAGTTTCTTAAAACTATAAGAAGTCACCAGAGAATTTCCACAACTCCCCCTCACCCATCATCTGTCTCTGTCTTGTGATCTCTTTGTTAAGTATCACTGAGTCATTCCTAATTTCAAGCCTGCAATTGTTTACCTACCATTTAAGCCATTCACCTCCTCTAACCTCAAACCCTCATTTAGGGCAATGCACTGTGCAGGGCTACATCCCCAAGAGGGTGATGACTCCAGAATCAGTGTGGAGAGTGACCCAGTTAGACCTCCAGCATATATCAGGCCACCCAGAACTCTGATATCTTCCTCCCCTCTCCTTTCTGTAGTTTCTTCTGCCTGGCCAACACCTCATCTGTGGCAGGGAATGAGTGTCCTGCTGGCCACTACTGCCCAGCCTCCACCACCTTTGCTTTTCAGTTCCCTTGCCCCAGGGGCACATACAAGCCACAGAGAGGGGGTGTCCAGCAGTCAGATTGCACTCCCTGTGAGGCAGGTAAGGGACAAGGACTCACCCCATCTCCTTCTTCCCACCTTGGCCACATTGGGCCACTGTACCTGTCCAGTGAGTTCAGGACTCAGGCCTGGCTAAGATGGGGAGGCCTGGGCCACAACCTGAGGGCACCTGAAGAGATCATCCCTGGGGGAGAGGCAACCCAAGCCCTTTGCCCCCAGCCCAGGGGCATCTTTTTATTCCTTCCAGGCTCCTACTGTCTCCTGCCTGGACTGGCGGCCCCATCAGGGCCCTGCAGAGCTGGTTTCTACTGCACTCACAGAGCATCTACCCCTAATCCCACTGATGGGATCACAGGAGACCTCTGCCCTCCAGGACATTTCTGTCCCCAGGGCAGCACCTGGCCAGCTCCATGCTCCCCTGGTGTGTCTCTGATGGGTGAGGTATACTCTCTGGGCCCTTAACAGGAGAGAGGAGCTAGAAGTCAGCCTAAGGAGAGACACAAGAAATCCCTGCATTTCTCTTATGGAGCAGGGTTGATCCTATACAGATGCAGCATGGGGCATGGAGGTTAAAAGAGTACCTGGAAGGATCCAGAACTGGGCTGTCTCTCAGAGAAGATTACAGAGATGCTGGACTGCAGAGATACTGTGGGGAGTTTGGGAGGGTTCCACTGAGCTTTTGCCCAAGAATACCAGGTGGAAAATCAGGGCTTATTAATATCACACACATATGAAGCTGAGGGTGCAGAGCAGGATGGTAGCTCTGCCATGGGTCTCCATCCAGGAGACCTCCTGTCCCAGCCTCAGTGTGTGTACTTGCAGGCTCCTTCCTGCCCATCCCAGGTGCTGCATCTGTGGAAGACTGCCAGCCATGCCCAGCTGGCTGGTTCTGCTCCCTGGCTGGCTTGAGTTCCCCAGAGTCCTTGTGTGAAGGAGGCTGGTACTGCCCCAGTGCCTCTGTCTCTGGGCACAGTCCAGGTAAGAATGGACCCTTCTCATCATTCCCAGTGGATCATCTTGGAGGGAGATGTGAGCCATGGGATCTCCTTCACCTCAAATTCTATGGCTCCTGGACTGTGGCAGAAGGGGTGAGGAATGCTGTGCAGTGGTGAAGCTTCTTCTGAACCCAGAGCTCAGTGTCTGCTCAGAAATGGATATGGAGACTCCTGGGATAAGAAAGAATGAAAGAAAAAGCCAAGACGCACTTAGAAAAATCAGTCAGTCAAGGATGGAGAATTTGTGCTTTGTGGGAGGGAAAATTGTACTCTAGTGTGAAAGATCCTGTCTAGGGAAACAGCCCATGCAGAGAAGGGGAAAAGGAGCCCAAGGACAATATTAATTTCAGCTCCCCTTAGCAGAGCCAGAACAATTCTTTCTTCTGGGTCCTGTTAAAAGAAAAACTTTACGCAAATTAACAGCATTTACTTGAGTAATTGATGATTCATAAATTGAGCAGCATTTGGAACCAAAAGTGATTCCAATAATGCCACACAGCAGGATGAGTGACCATAGAGATTTGATTGGCTACAGGTATAGTATCTGCCTTATTTGGGCATGATGGGATGAGTTGGCAGCCTATGATTGGCTGAAACTGAATTCTTTGTGATTGGCCAAAACCTATTTGTTACAAAACAGACTTCTGAAAATTAGGTTGCAGCTCATTAAGTAAGAACTAAAAATTCAGACATCTTCAAACCTAGGACTCACTGAACTCCCAACTCTCAGCACCAGAGAATGCAGCCCTGTGGGAAAGATCTCCAGGCCTCAGACAGCCTCCAAGCATCAGGTTCCATCAAACCTGTGGCCACTTCCAGGAAGGTCTCCTGGGAGCACTGGCCTCAGTAAGGACCCAGCTTATCCTCAGAGCACAGTCCCACGTAGTCAACATCTCCAGGGATGACATCATTAACTATCCCAAAAGATAACAGGGAATTCTATAATATGCACTGTGCAGGGCTACATCCAAAGAGGGTGATGACTCCAGAATCAGTGTGGAGAACGACCCAGTTAGACCTTCAGCATTTCATAGGTGCTAGCCTCTGATGCTCCCCATCTTCTCCAAAAGCAACTACTTGTGGGGCCAGTTAAAGCCTTTATTCAAAAAGGAACAATAAAAAAATACAGTTCCTGAGCCTGGGGACCCTCCCTGCTACTAGAGCTCAGTGTGAAATGGGCACAGGACTCCTGGGAGGACAGCCCCTCCTATCCACAATCACTACAGACTCAGATCCTTCCTATTAAGGCTAAGAGGATCCATGTATTCTTTTTTTATTACATAATTGATTAATATATTTTGTAATATAGTTTTAACCCTTTGCTTTTTAATAGTGAGGAGGCTTTTTTTACACAATACCTTTATTTTTATTTATTTATTGTTTTATGTGGTGCTGAGGATCAAACCCAGTGCCTCGAACACGCTAGGCGAACGCTCTACCACTAGAGCCACTACCTCAGCCCGCATATGTTCTTAATACTTGGAACTGGAATTGCTCCCCTTCCAGAAAAAGAAAAAAGAACTGAGTTATAGAAGGACATGCTCACCTTCAGACACAAGGCAAGATGGCCAGGAGTGTCCTGGGTCACAGTGACCCTATTCTCTCACCCACACCAACACAGGAGGAATAAGAAGGAGTTATACTGGATTCTGGCTGAGGAGAAGCTGGGGACATCCCACAAAGGAACAGCCCTCTCCATTTTCTTTTCTAGATGCTATCTGTCCCCCTGGGCACTCGTGCCCCCCAGGCAGTCTGGAGCCTTTACTCTGTTCCCCTGGACAGTATCAAGATGAACCTGGACAGAGCGTCTGCAAGACCTGCCCCGCTGGAAAGTGAGAGCTGCTACCTGGTCTGGGGCCCCTCTTCTCTGTCCATTAACATCTGGCTATTCTCAAGTTCTCTGAAGGCAAAAGGGGCTAATACACATGACAGGTACCCTCATGGAT